>NW_028227272.1:4527500-4982500 GCF_978045245.1 Mus caroli
TGCCACTACTGCCCGGCTTTGTCTTTCTCTTTAACCAGGACATTCAAATGGGGGGGGGGTTAAAATATGCTAACTCACTTAAGCGCTTAGTGCAATCCAGTCTGCCATTTTGAATGAAAATAGTGAACAGACATTCAGGTCATTGTATGTTATTTGAACAGTTATGACTGACTCTTCAACTCTTAATAGTTTTACATGAGGTGTGAGCCCTTTTGCAAACTATGTAGGAAGATCCACAGACACCTACAAGTCTAAGACTCTACAACGTTTCACAATATTTGGCATTCATATACATATGTGCTCTTTCCTTGGGAAACAGACACACTGATTTAAAATGTATGTGTTCATACATTGGATGTACATGCTTTTGTGCATGTGTGCACATGATGGGGAGTGCAGAGGCATGTGCATGTGTATGCATTTGAGAAGTCCAGAAATTAGCATCAAACCTCTGTCAACCTCGGTGTCTCTCCACCTTATTTGTGAAGCAGGATTTCTCACTGATCTTGGAATTCAGATTCATCTAGGCTGGCTGCCCAGTAAGCTCCAGAGATCTACTTGTATCTGTCTCCCCTGAACTGGGATTACAAGCATACACTAGCACACCTGGCTTTTTAACACAGGTTCTTGGGATCCATCTTAGGTTACTATGTTTGTACAACAGGTACTTTACCACCTGGTCCATCGTCTCCTCAGCCCCAAAAGATACTTTTAATGATATAAATCACTGTCATTCACATGTATTCAGTACACACACTTATATAAGATATAAAGGCATGAATTTAAGAAGTTTGATATTTGATGTTGACAGACAGACAAAGCCTATAGGTGGTTCCTCTCCAATATGAATTATTTCCTCCAGTGCCAGGTCTTAAAGGGACCTTATTTAAATCAGACTTGTTGTTGTTGTTGTTGTTGTTGTTTTAAGTTCTTTGGGTGTCTCTTCAGTCTGATGATGAAATATAATGAAAGGTGCGTATGGAATAGTATCACACTCACTATATCCAAGTGTTACTGCAACAGATCAGTTTGATAACTGCCCCATAGGGGAAAGGTTCACCAGACAGTGGCTATTTGGCAGAGTGGCCTAATGGAGCTCCTTCTGTGTAAGAAATAGAATTAAGTTGATACGAATTGCAAGGCAAATGTTTGATTTGCATTGGACAGGATATAAAGGCTCCTTTATGTGCACTTAATATCCTGGTCCAAGTTGGGGTGGATGGCAGAGACATTTGGCTTTGCCCACTTGATGTTTGGAAAAATGGAGGCATTCCCGTTTTGCAAACAGCCCACAGATACATTAAATAACTCATTTCATGATGGACATCTGGACTCCTCAAACCTGCCAAAAGTAGATAGGCTGCCGGCTGCCTTCCAACTTTATGGTGGGGAACAGCTCCCTTCAAATATCAAAACGATCACTCTGTAGCATCCTGGCATGTCGGGGGTGGGGGCTCATCTGTCCAAGCACGACACACATTCATTTTGATTTTAGATATGTCTGAGCCCCTGGCTGCATATCCAATACTCCCTGCACCTGAACAGAAAGAGAATCTGAGTTAATTAGAACAAGTATTCTATAAGGTGGCTTGACACCTGATTCTTCCACGGTGGCTAGTTGACGAGTGACTTAAATCCGTTAGTGAGACACACAGGTAGATGGTATTATCTAAAAGGAGTCTTTAATTTAGTAATTTGTGTCAAAAATTTAAAAAAAAGAACAAACTTAATTACGCATAATGAAACCAAGATTGTTCAATAAAAAGTAAAACTTGCATGAATGTAATGCAAAGATCATTCTCTGCTTGCCCTGAGGAGCCACTGGTCAGACACAGTCAAAGGAATTCGCTGCAACTTTCTTGAGTCTGCACCTAATTTCCTGTTGACCACTTTTCCTATGTGCTTTATAACCCTGGTTAGTATGTTACAACAGTGTCTTGCAATAAAAGCTGGGAGAGTTTGTGTTCGCCACCTACTGGCCAGAGAAACAGCTATTCATATTCCCATTTTGTTGTACCCAAAATTGGAGGTCAATATGAAAAACTTCATTTAGGAATCATTATAACAAGCCTTTGATGTCAGTGTCCACTTCAAAAAATCTAGTTCACATGGAAAGATTTAAATATATAAATATGTATTAATACATTAAATATACCTATCACCAACAATCAACTTTGTCTCCTGGGATGTATGCTATACCAATAAAAAGTAAAACCTGTACCAGGAAGGGGAAGAAAATGTTATTTGCAGAGGTCCTTGGTGCAAACAAAATACAAACATGCATGCATATATGCATTCAGATTTTTACAGATGGGAAGCAGATATCACAGAGGCAAGGACTTTGTAATTTAATCTCACTTTCCCCTTTCTCCCATGCAAAGATACTATTCAAATTTCTGTGCACAGAATGACTAACCACCATGGTATGTACTGTAATAACCATGCAATTATGGTAGCAAATATTTTTTTTAATTATTTTTTATTTTCTCATATTATAATAGAAAATAAGAATTTCTATTGACCATGTAGTATGAATCGGAAACTGTGCTAAGCAGTTTCCCATGTTCCGCAGGCATGCATACCTCAGTCTGACCAGGCTCCTTGCCGTAGCTACAACAAATTCCTCCTATCCAAATACTGTGTTTGTCAGGGAATAAAGAAACAGTAATGGACTTGTTTTCTTAGATTTTTTTGTATGTGTGTGTCCCTTGGCCAAGATTATTAAGAGTACATTGCTATAAAAATGAAATTAAATGTCAGATTTAATTCACAAGCTCTGATTGTTCTAATTACTTTTATTATTCTTTGGTTCAACAAATACAAAAATGTTTATTAGAAAACTTTATATGTTTTGGGTTTCATTTTCTGAGGTCAATGTAACTTTAGCCCAATCACATAAGTACACAGACTAGGTTAATTCTTCTACAGAATTCCTCACAAAACTTCCCACCATAGAGACTATCTCCTTTGCAAGTAACCCAGCCATTGCTGTACCAGCCTGTAGAGCTTGTTCTACCACATCTGGTTTATGAAGTCTCTGAGAATGAACTCTGGGCTTCATGCATGTCCAGTAATACACTACAAACCAAACTACACCCTGACCATATCAAGTATCTTTTTTGTATATTCTTTTTCTTCCTTTAGAGGAAGAAACCTAATTCTGTATTTCTATCTTCAGCAACCACTGTTCTGCTTCTGAACACCTTTGACATGACCCACTTCTCTTTCCCACCAAGCTTTTAGACCTGGGAAGACAAATTGCTTAACAATTAAGTTTGACTTCTGCTCTTCTGGTCTCACATGTTTGGGGCTGTGCAATAGTCCACTTAGAGTAGATTTCAGGAATACTACAGCAAGAGATAATTATGGAAATTTCCACACCATTGATTTGCTCATCAATGATCTAAGTTTTAATTTATTTGGAAGAAGAGAGAAAGAGCTGGTAGCTCAGGCTGCAGACAGTTTGGGGGCTTGTGTGTGTGATGTACTGGGCCTCTGCCAAGTTCAAGGTCAGTGCCACAGAAGAGTCACTGTTTATTAAGTCAGTAGAGTGTCCATGGAATGTTGAAGCCAAAGATGGCTGTTTAAGCTCTTGTGTCACATGGCTGAGCAGATATGAGAAGATCCATTGACTCAAATTCGTATATAAAGAAATAGGTTAAAAAAAAAAACCCTTGAACTTGCTTAGGCTAGAAGCTGAAGCTAGAAGCTCTACCACAGCTCCCCTGCAACACACTTTCATGGAAGTTTTAGATTTGTTTCTACAGAGTTGTAAGTTTTTGCCAAGATTTTCATTCGCTGCCTCTTATTATAGGACACTACAGTACCTCAACATCCCTGAACCTTAGTTTCTTTCTTTCAAGAAAAATGGAGATAGGAGAAGATGCCTGACATGGCCAGAGATGTGCTCAGTAGGATGGTTTGCCTGACATGCGTGAATCCTTGGTTTCAAGATCCAGTACAATATAAATCAGATGTGGTAGTACGTTCTGTAACTCCAGCACTTAGGGGGCTGGCAGTATAACAAGGAGTTGCTCAAGGCCAGTTTTGAGTACATAGGGAAGTGGAGGCCAGCTAGACTGGAGATGCTGTCTTGGAAGGGGAGAAAGAAGAAGAGAAGGAGGAGACAGGGAGGAAGGAAAAGGATGAGAGAGAAGGAAGAGAAAGAAGGAGAAGGAGAAAGAGAAATCTGATAGAGGCTAAAAAACATAAATGACATTTAACAAGGCTATACATGCACATAGGTCAGCTCTTCAAATTGTGTAAGTAAACAATGGTCATGATTTTTCTGTGTGCCTATTTGGCTCAGGTTTTAAAGGGAAAAATGTAGGAATTTGTGGAGCCCCAATTAAAGATCATGTAACACCATTACTATGACATCACCCTGGAGCGTCTGAGTGCACAGAACATGATTCAATCATCATCAGGAGTGAGAAAGGGAAGTCCACCTCCCCTCTAGCCCTAGAAGTAATTTCCCTTAATTCATCACCTACCCTACCATTGTGGTGCCTTATCAATTCCTAAACTCCTCGTAGCTGGTCATGGTTGGGTGTGTTACCTCATGATGTCATTGTGACCTAAATTCATTCCCAGCCTTTCCCCCAAACAAAACACCAACCCTGTTTTCATTTCTGTTTTACTAAGCACATCCCCTTGTCTGATACTTGGATAATTTTCTTTGGGAGAATCATATATGTATTCCTATTTCATTTTACTATACAGTTTAACCATTTCTTTCAAATATCATAATTAATCTCAGGTGGAACTGTCAAGGGGTCCAGTGCTTTACACAGCTGAGTCTTAAGCATGAAACCTCATTGTTCAACTTTTATTCTATGTAACAACCTAGAAGTTACAGAGGTGGAGGAAGTCTCAGCCCTAGAAGGTCCTGCCAGAAGACATACCCAGAAGCCACTGAAGCATATGTAGCCCTCCCTCTGAGAAACAATGGTATAAACCTGCAGCATTAGCTTGGTAGTCATTCTAATGGAAAATGAGGCTGAAGAACATCTAAGAGCTACCCAAAGCAATGGCACCAGCCATAACCAGTAACACAGCACGGCTGTGGTCCACGGTCTACTCCATCACTATTAGAAGCAGTGGAAACTGGAATACTATCTTTGCTTGAGCCCAACTCTTAAATGCCAGGATCCATCAGCTTTGGAGATTTATCTGTGAACATGAGGTCAACACAGGACTTGAAAGGTTAAGCCTTTAATCAAATCATGGAATTGATCCCTGGCAGGTCAAGTGGATTCCTATAAAATGTGTTCATGCATCATTAACCATCTATCCAATTCTGTGGACGAGCAACACCATTCATTTAAATGGGAGTTGCGGGGGAAGGGGTGACTTGCTGCAAGACAGAATAGGTTGGTGGAAACCTCACTATTTCTTTGTGTTTCATTTATTCATGGAGTTCTAAATCAAGGGGTTCTGCTTTGGCCATATGTCTACTGTTTCTCGATGTGTTTATCATTATAGAAGGAAGGCAAAACAATGTGAGCTGAAAAGGGACTGACAGTTAGCCAAGTCTTAATAGACTCTCAGAAACTGTCATCAGAGTTTTACATCAATTAATTCATGGAACTCTAACAACTAAGTACCTATCTAGACACCTAAGTAAAAACACACTAGCCATTCCACATGTATGTGTAAATATATGTATGTGTATGCTTATATGATATGATGTATGTGTGTATGTATATGAGATACACACACACACACAAGTTGTCTATCTGTCATAGTATTCATATTACCTAGGACTCACAAAAATATTTAGGATCTATGAAAATGTTTTAATTTATTTACAAACTTAACCATCAACCTTAGACTAAAGAAAATAGCAGATGACAAAATATCATTATCTGTATGTCTCTGTGTGTTCACTGGACCTTTCTACAGTAGTAGACCCAGTGCCTATGGCTCATGCTAGTTTTCAAGGCCCATGAAAATGATTTCATTTGTCTTAAAAACAAAAGAAATGACCATCTGTGGTGGTTTATAGCTATAATCTTAGCACTCCAAAGGCTGAAGCAGAAGTATTACTGAGAACAGAAAGTTCTTGGCCAGTGTGGGTTACAAAGTAAA
Organism: Mus caroli; assembly: GCF_978045245.1. Taxonomy (NCBI): domain Eukaryota; kingdom Metazoa; phylum Chordata; class Mammalia; order Rodentia; family Muridae; genus Mus; species Mus caroli. The sequence continues at coordinate 4,533,591 of NW_028227272.1, forward strand.
ACTCTATCAAGAGGAAGAGAGAAAGAGAAAGAGGGAGAGAGAAAGAGAATACGTACACCAGATTAAAGAAAATATCTTAATATATAATGCTAATAATACCTTGTCTCAGACAAAATGGAATTTGGTATGTTTTTGTATGTAGAAAGGGTACTACAGAAGCTGGGTGTGGCATTATATAACACCACTTCAATGTTAAAGCTGTTGCTGACATGTTACAGAACTCTAAGGTTCAGCGAGATGAGTCCACAAGTCGCAGCTGTATAAGAATATACCAGACAGTCTGCATGAATATTGAGACTTGTTGAACTTCAAAGACAATGGGTCCTATAGAAACTGGTTATTTTTGGAGCTCCGTTTGGGGAGGTAGAAATAACTATGCTCACTTCAGTCCAAAACCAAAGAATTGCAGGTACCATCTGTGTGTGAAAACCTTGGGGCAAAGAATCAAGTATCCACAGTTATAACTTGTCTTCTACAGCATAGAAAAGCAGAACGAAAATTGTAAGCTGGGGAGGCTGTAGGTAGCATGAATCTTGGAGCTGAGCAAGCATTAACCATCTTCAGGGTCGTTGTTTTTCTCAAGAAAGAATGGAAAAAAGTCTTCTCTGCCCACACTCTAGCCCAGCTGTCTACAATGATAAATGATGGGTCTTTCTTTACATTTCCTTTCTGCTCAGCGTGAGGACTGGCCGAGCTGGATATGTACTCGACACAGATAAATGGCTTTGGCAAGCCCACCAGATTGTCCACGTGGCAACAGATGGTCTGGCTTGGAGCTTTTGTTGTGCTAATGCTGAGACTTGCTGCTACCTGATGCAACTATCATTTCATAAACAATAATGCTGCCACCAGCGCTCTCTGTAATTGTTCCTTTTCCTCTTCAGGGCACATCTTGGGTCCTGACAGCCTCAGGATGGTAAGAAGTGAACCAAATCAGCCCAGGAGAACAGACAGAACAGAATGGAGAGAGGAGAGATGGTGATGACAGAATGGAGAGAGGAGAGATGGTGATGGCAGAATGGAAAGAGGAGAGATGGTGATGGCAGAATGGAGAGAGGAGAGGTGGTGATGACAGAATGGAGAGAGGAGAGGTGGTGATGGCAGAATGGAGAGAGGAGAGGTGGTGATGACAGAATGGAGAGAGGAGAGATGGTGATGGCAGAATGGAGAGAGGAGAGGTGGTGATGACAGAATGGAGAGAGGAGAGATGGTGATGATGTTTGGTTTCTATCATGTCATGTCTGTATGCTCAAAGATCTACCCTCAATTCAAGTCAATGAGAGAAAATAATTTCCAGTTTGTTTTAAGAGACAAAAACTGAGATGTCTGTGGCTAGGGATAAGATTCAACAACTAAGAGGGCTTGCTAGTCTTTCCAACAACCTTACTTTGACTCGAGCCATGATAGGTGGCTTGCAACTTCCCGTAACTCCAACTCCAGGGAATCTGGCATCGCCATATGGCCTCCAGGAGTAGCTGCACTCACTTGCACATATCCCCTTCTCCCCCACCACACACACACATAATTTTTAAAATAAAGGTCTTTTAAAGTGAGACTTTGAAACTTGAGGGTAAACTGTCACCTTGCAATCCTCACTTTTTCGCTGATGCACTAATAGTTTTCTACAATACTGAATAAGTGGGGAAGAAATTAAGTTTTTTTAAGTACTATGTTCTAAGGCTTCTAATAATGTTTTATTTTTAGCAGTCACAGCGGTAACACTACAGAAACTTGAATTTTGTTTTGGGTGTTTTGGTGGAGGGTTGTATGTTTTGTTATTTAAGGAACTTCTTACACACAAGACTGTGCTGAAGAGTTGCATAAATGAGCTGATTAAGACTGAAAGAGACTTAGGAAGAACAGGGTGTGCTGATAAAACTTGGAAGGCGCCTATGAATAAAACCTTGTTTTAGAATGTTGTTTAATTTCTCGGGCTATAAACAATAGCCTCAAATTTTAAGCTGCCAACAATTTAGGAACAGACACAAAAATTTTCCAAATATTTGACATCAACCCTGATGAACCAGCGCAAGCTTGCTTTTTATCATGAGAATGAATTCAGGTACAGTATGGTTGCTTTTACAAAATCATCCTTCTGTCAGGGGAGGGCTGAGATGTCTACAACCCCTCCCTTCTATTACATGCTCCATGGTACTTCTTAGAGTCCCAGGATGCATGAGATATCCCCAACCCACAGAACATGTCAATGAAGTAAATAAGCATTGCAAGACTTCTCATTTTCAGGTCGGAAAGATCCAACATCAAGAACCTGCTAAGTGGTAGAACCTGAATTCTGGCTCTATCTACTTGAAACCTGGCCAGTTTGTTCTGCCTCTCCGAGGCCCAACCAACAGCAACACAGTGAGTAGTTTTCACAGCTTTGTTTTTCATTGGAGAGAGAAGCTGACATGTAAACCATAAAGAAATCCATTCTATTTCTAATTTCAGGCATTGATCTCCATGGGTAATATGTGTGGGAAGAGAACACAGCAACAGTAGTAGAGAGATTCCACCTGCTATTGAATTAGGAGTCATTCCACCCTAAGCTAATGAGTTATTTGAAATGCCCAAGGTCCTTCCAGGGAGCATGCTTGATAGGAAATGGTCAATAGAAATTAGTGGTAAAATATCTGCTCAAGAAAGCTGCAAAATCACCATTGGTACCTATGATCAGAAGGCTGAGATCCAAAGACATACACACAGCCCAATCCTAACTCTCTGACCAGGAAGAAAAAAAAAAGAAGAAGAAGAAAGGGGAGAATCCAGGTTGATGAACCCAGCAGATTCATCTTGATGCCCTGGTTAATTCTAGATAAATACTGAATAAAAGAATGAGGCCACTTGTGGTTGCTTATGCCTAAAGTTCTGGTACTGGAAGTAGGAAGGTTGTATGAGGTCGATCCCAGAATGGGTCAGCTAGAGCTGATGGAGAGCTGTCCCAGGAGAAATGAAACACTCTCAGTAGGAAGTCTTAGTGGGTCCAGATGCTTGGTACCAAGCCTGATGACATGACTACCAGGCCCAGGGCCCACATGAGATGGAAGAAAACACCAAACCCCAAATTTGTCTTCTGACCGCCCCATGCATACACATTCCCACAGCACCAGCTCACACATGCATATACATGCAAACAAAATATTTCATTGAAAAGAAGGTAATTAAAAAACAAGAAAAAGTTGCAATGAATGAATGAATGCAGAAAATGTCATTCTACAGAATCAAGAAAACACGGGTCAGAAACTGAAGAGCCACGTGGATTGGTGTCTAAGAGGGAAATGCAAAAAACAATTCTCACCTTTCCAATGAAGGTGAGTGAGGACAGATGTAGCCATTTCATTATCCAGGTCTCCATTTCTTTTCTTATAGCCCGAGAGGATCAAACCCAGGCCTCACATAAGCTAATCAAGTGCTCAACCACTGGGCTCAGTCCCCATCCCCGCATTCTAATTATATTCAGTTTTGTATAAAGCAAAATCCTTTGGCTTATGCTAAACTTTCTTTCCGCCTCTAAAAATCTGTATCTACTTGGTACTCTGTGATCCATTCATTATTTAGATATCTTTTATAAAGAGCTATAAAAAATACTTTTGTTTCCTTCATTAACTTGTAGGGGAGCCATACAACAGTGGAAAATTGTAGGAATTGGTTCTCTCCTGTGTCCATGTGGATCCTGGGGATGGAACTCAGGTTGTCAAGATTGCCAGACCATGCCTGTACACAGTGGGTCATCTAGTGGGCTCTGACAAAAAGCTTTGTAAGTGCTTCTAAATATACCCTCGCCCCCAAGAATTAACATCCCAGACAAGAAGCTATCAGAGAGAACTCTTAAAAATTGTGATAGGGTTAGTGAGACAAAGCTCTCCAAAATTATAGTCTTCTAGAAGGAGTGTGTGTGGAGAAGGACTCAGTTTCCTTCAAGTAGTTCCCCCCTGGGAATTTGACAGTGCCCCAGTGAGCACATATGCAACACAAGCTGGGCTTTTTTGTTTTAGTTTGGTTTTGGTATGTTTTTTGGTTTTGTTTGGGTCTCCCCCCCCCCCGCCAGGTTCTCTCTCTCTCTCTCTCTCTCTCTCTCTCTCTCTCTCTCTCTCTCTCTCTCTCTCTTTCTTTTTCAGGAGAAGAGGTCACAATGGTGGGTGGTAGACCTGGAGGACCAGGAGGTGGATGTAATCAGGATGCATTATTTTAAATTACCAAATAATCAATACAAGTAATATGTTGGAAAAAAAATCTCACAATTGTTTTCAAAGACAGTTCTAATTCATTTTGGATATTCCAGCCTTAAACTCTGTGATAATGAACTCTGATAATGTGAGCCTTTCTTTTCTCACAAAGCAGAGTGTAATATTTACTCAAGCATAGGGTTGGTGGTTTGCTTTTGTTAGTTCTGTTTCTTCTCTCATGTCCCCAATGAGAGAACACACACCTGTCTCATAAGATGTACAGTAGTCTTACTACCTCCCCAGATCCCTGAGTCCTGAGCCAAGAGAGTGGAAAGGGGCTGTTAGAAGTGAGGTCTTACCCAGGTCCAGCTGGGGATGATCTGGGGTCACACAGTGCAAGGACTATCAGGAGCTTACAGGCTCCTTAGCCAGCTTGTGAGTTATTGCCCTGGTCCCCATATCTCCCTTCTGTAGCCTCCTGTGTGTGCAGGTGATAAATCTTAAGGACCCAAGGGAACACAGGCAGGCTTCTCGCCCCTGAATTATTTTTTTCTCCTACATCATGTAGGATTTTTTTTTTTATTTCAGAACTTGGATATTTTCTTGAGTTCCACACTACATTTTTCTTCCTAACATACAATTTCCATAACTGAGTGTGCTTGTAAAGCCCAGCTCATTGGAAAATTAGAGCACAGAAGCCTTCGGGAGGGAGGCAAGAGAAGAGAGACAAAAGCAGAGACTCTCTCTGCAAATCCAGGGGAGTCAGACAGGGAAGAAACAAAGGGGTGTGGAGGCAGTGTCTGCAAGAAAGCATCACATGGCTAGGGGTGTGGCTCTGTCCAGAGTTGTCCTCAGTATGTGGGAAGCCCCGTGTGGAGATGCATACCTATAACACCAGCAACAGGGAGGTGGAATCAGGGAAACTGGATGTTTAAATTTATCCTCAGCTACATAATGAGCTTGAGGATCTAAAAGAGTGGAGGGGGGAGGGGGAGGGGAAAGGAGGAAGAGCTAGTCTGTCTGTACTTAACCTTCTAGAACTCTACTAAACTTTCCCCCTTTATTTTAAAACACATACGGATTTTTTTTCTTTTTCTTTTCCACTGTTCAGGGCCATGTAAGGTCATTTTCATGAAAGTATATAATATGCTTTGAGCACACTCCTCCATAACCTGCTACTCTCCTTCACCCTCTTCTTTCTCCCATTAATTCCTTTCTACTTTCCTGTCATTGACACGTGATTTTTATGTCTCTAAAGTGCAGGACCCAGAAGTCAGTGAAAACATGTCCGATTTCTTCGGCTTGACTCAATTTGCTCTGGACTTTGATCTACGGTTGCATTCATGTTTTCCTCCTAACTGTAGTCATTCTCCCTTATGGCAGAAAATTCTTCATCATGTCTATAAAGCACAGCCTCTTTGTGCACTCCTCTGTTGCTGAACAGCTAGGTGAGTTCCAGAGCTTAGCTATTGTAAACAGCTCTGTGGTGAACTTGGCTGCCTAAGCCTCTCTGTAATGCTGACTTGGACTGTAAGTAAATACTGGGAATCCACATAAACAGGAAGTATGATGGGTCTACTTGTAGTTTTTTGAGGACCCACTGTGCTGATCTCCATGGAGGCTGGACTGGTTCATGTTCTCGCCTGTCAGTAGAAGGGTTTTGCTCTTCCCATATCCTCACCAGCATTTCTTGTTATTATTATTTTCTTGCTGACTGACAATGACCTATAAAAAATGCAGCATAATAGATATCCTGGAACATGCTGGCAAACAATATTAGTTACTGCTAATTAAGTTAACTAAATAGATAACACTGCAGCACGGGCTGCCAGCCTCAGTTTCTCCCATACCTAAGAACTCATACTCAGATCATAAGGGTAATATGGGTGTGCCTAGAGGCTTGCCACAAAGGCATGCCCAGAGAGAATGCTTTGTCTGTTTTCACACCTAGACATGTGCTCACCACCAACCACTCAGCACCTACTTAAGAATTGAGTGCATTGTCTGTTAAAACTCAAAATCTCCTTTATAAGGCCTCTTGAAGTTTCACTGAAGAAATTTGGAGAACCAGACCAGTATGAACAGAAGTGGGACTCTCCTATAATCATACACTCTGGCTTTGCCATTATCCTTTATCCTTCTTTACTGTCTTTAATGATATGAAAATCATACACCATGTGTCATTTTGTAGCCTGAGGCAGTCTACTTAGCACTCCATCAGCATGTAATCCTGTGCCTCCAAAGAGCCTTCCAAACGTGGTTCCTGAACACTGTATAGGGCACCATGGTGTTCTGATGTCACACTGTAGATATTTTCCCATTGATGAATATTTTTACCAAGGCTATTACTAACAACATAATAGTTAAAACTTGAGCATAGATATTTATATAAGTCAAGATAAATTTGATCCAAATGGAATTGCTTCATCAAAGGTTTGTGTGGTGTGTGTATGTGTGTGCACATGCACACATAAATGTGAAAGCTAGAAATTGACATTATCAGTCTTCATCCACTCCATGCTTAAGTTTTTGAGGCAGGATCTCTCACTGAAACTGTAGCTCACTCTTTTAGCTAGACATAGTAAACGGTTAGCTCCAGAAACTTGCCTCACTCCTCCCTGTCCCATCTCCTATGCTAGGATTAATAGAACATGCAGTCATGCCTGGCTTTTACATAGGTATTGGGGAGCTAAACTCAGACCCACATGCTTAAATAGCAAGTACTTTACTAAGTCAACTGAGAAACCAAAGGTGTTTAAAAAAATACTCTTCTACCTAGTACTACTCTGTCAGGGGAGCTGCTGCTGCTGCTGCTGCTGCTGCTGCTGCTGCTGCTGCTGTCTGTGTGTGTGTGTGTGTGTGTGTGTGAGAGAGAGAGAGAGAGAGAGAGAGAGAGAGAGAGACAGAGAGACAGAGAGACAGAGAGAGAATGTGTATGTTTATGCACATGTGTGAGTGTAGGCATTTTATATTTGTGTATGTGTGGTCTGTGTATATGCATATATGTACTTCATATTTGTTTTGCTTTTATGTTTACTTGCTTGAGAATTTTATTCAATCCTGTGTAGTGCAGGGTTCTGGTTGTACTCACATCTATTACATGCTTTGTGTTCATCATGAACCTTATCTTTGTGTACCCTTCCACATTCACTGGTCAAATAATTTCATTGATGTCTCTCTGCTCTGCTCCATAAAGGTGAAAATTGGACCTCTTTGTATTTATGGACCTCAGCATGCAACAGTGGTAAGTATATTAGGTAAGCACTCAGGTCTCTCTGAAAGTCTGAGCAGATGAGTCACCATCAGGTTTAAACAGTGCCCACAGGGCATGCAGATCTATGTACACCTCCGAGCCCCTTTAACCTTCATCATCCCCATATATATACATAATACATGCATATATGCTCACACATCCCATGTCTATATAGGTATCAGTCGGTATGCCCAGAAATTTGATTGGTGAAAACTGTAGCCCTATTTTTTATTTCTATATTTATATCTGCTCATCTGCCAGGAGAGTTCAGCTTTTCTCTCCTTTGATTAATATTTGCACTGGATATTAACTTATTTGGTAAATGCTTACTCGTATTCTTTGATTTGTTTCAGTTCTTTGCAACTTTGTTCTACAGTGACCAAGCATTTCTGTACTGGTCCAAAGCCTTTTCTGATACATGTATCTGCCTCTAATCAAATTATCTCTTTATCTCTTTCCCTCACCAGGCATAAAATGGAGACACATGACTCCCCATGCTGTTGACATGATGAAAGTTGTCCATTTCTTAGTGATGGAGCATCTGCAGAAGACCCTTGTAAGCTTGTGACTGTTGCGTTCCTGGAATGAAGACAGGTGAAGGAATTCTGGGAAGAGCAGGCTAGCCTCATCCAGCTCTGTATCAGGGTTCAGATCCTAGCTACACATTCAGAAGTCAAGAACCTCAGTCAATCTAGCATTTATCACCTTCATTTGAAAATGAAAAGCTATTGTGGTGATTAACACAGATGTAGGAAAGGGGGAAGAGTAGAGAGGAAATGGGGGAAGAGGAAGGGAGAAAGAATGGAACAAAGAAGGAAAGAAATAAAAGGAGAGAATTGAGAAGGGGAGGGGAGAGGAGGGGAGGAAAGAAGATGGGAGAGGAGAAGATAGTAGGAGAGTAGAGAAAAGGGGAGGAGAGGAAGAGACATGGGAACAAAAGGAAAAAAGAAACAAAAAAGGAAGAAGGCTTGTACTTAGCCACTGTGGATTGTACGTCAACACCATGTGTTCACTAGGCTTCGCCCTCCCTTCCTAAGCAGTCTATAATCCATCACTGTTGTCTTCCTTTGGAAGCTGTTATGAAGAGTTTTAAGAGTGCTGCTCTCTGTTTGCTGGAAGCAGATGGTAGAATTCTCCTTATCTCCAATATTAGAACTTGTAGAAAATCAATACAAGGGTATAACATCCTTCACTATCATACTCGATAATAACCCCTAACCAGAAAATGCACAGAGACTTTCCACTGCCAGTGCAACCGGCCAGAATGAGAAGTGATTCCCCCATTGATCCCGACAGATAAAGGAGAGAGTATATGTATCTGCCCTCATTAAAAATGGAAGACTTGTCTGCAGCTTCTAACTTGAAAAACTAACCATACAGGGGGTGAAAGGACAGCACATGCGTGAATCTGGTGGAGGGTGTTTTCTTTCTTCTTGAATCTTCAAGAAACCCACTATAAAGACAGCCCTCTTAATGCCAGTAGAAGGCTGTACAGTTCTGAGCCTTTTATAAATGACATTTGTCCAATACTGTGATTTACTAAGCATGATTGAAAACAACAATCAGGCCACAAGTGATACCCAGGAAAAAAAAGTCAACAACAAAAGCATTAAGAAATGAGACAGCTTTCCAAGGCCATGAAAACTTATCCAAAAGGAAATATATCACTCAGATATTTACAAAAAGTGCTGGTGCAATTCAGCCTTTCTCGGTAGCAACGAGTTTTATGTCCTAAAGAGAGTTTGTATCTAGAGGTAATTGTGTTCTGCAGCAGTTTGTAAGCCTGGGCATTTACACTGGCAATTCCAGATTTATAGGAATAGAAGAAATTTCCGTGCATGATATACTGTACAAATTGTATGTAATAACCACAATAAAAAATTTCATTAGGCCTGCTATCACCAAGCACCAATTCCCTCGAGAGAATTTATGTGCAAACTTCAGCTCCGTTTACCATCTGGGATATTCTTTGGAGGATAAGTAGCCCCGGGCTCCTTAGGAAAGGCTAAGGGAGATAGATTAGATAGATAGATAGATAGATAGATAGATAGATAGATAGATAGATAGATAGATAGATAGATAGAGATATATTCTTTAGGACTAGCATTTCACAAACAGAAAAGCTTTGTATCTGAAGAGCAAGAACACACCCATGCTCCTTAGTGGTCTGGTCTCCATCTCACACCTACCCTGTGATCACTTCAGCAGCTGTCCTTAAATTTTGCAGCTCTCAAATCAGAGCTCTGAGACCGCTGCATATTTTATGCAGCCCATCACTGCGATGTAGATGCAGATTTCCATAGTTATAGGAGAGAAGGCAGGAAGAGAGAAGACAAATTGGGTCATCTTACAGTTTGCAGCTGGGAAATCCATTTCAAAATTGCAGCCTTGCAGGCCTGAGAGGTTTCCCCGGACTCAATGGAGATATTATCATGACATCGCCAAGGAATAGCATTCAGGCCGGGCTGTGCTTCCAGGCGAGCAACATATGTCCCCATAAAACAGCCTCTTTATGACCAGAGTTTCTGTGCATATGTTATAAGCAATGACAACCTGCATCTCATCTTTGGTGAGGAACCAAGAAATCTGAAACCTCACCAGCACTTCTCTGAATGGGAGGTGGAATTTAATATAAAGGATGACACTTTAGCCCTGCAGCATCCCTCCCTGACACAGTCACCACTCCTGTGGATGTCACATGTCTGTGACTGGCATTGTCTTGCTGCTGCTGTCCCCACACAGTGGAGCAGCCACATCTCCGACTTCATGCTTGATGGATTAAAAAGTGTAAGATTCAGAGTCAGGAAGATGGGATTTGAAGAGCATTTGGGATTCTTCTTTGAGACTATGTGGTAGTCGCCTCCGTCCAATTTGTTAAAATTTATTCACCATATGCAAGCATTTGCACTTATCGCTGTGTTCAGAAAACTTCATTTCTTCCCAAAAACCCCTCAAATCAATGCGCTTTGGAAATAAGGGATCCTAAGTTTAAAAGGCTAAAAATCTTTCCTAATGATTGCTGGACGTAGGGATGGGCATGTAACTCGGCAAGCAGAATGCTTGCCTGGTGCATCCAAAGCTCTGGCTGTGATTTGTAGCACAGCATATGTTGGGTGTAATGGTTCATATCTATAATCCCAGAACTCAGGAGAGGTGAGTCAAGTTGATCAGAAGTTCAAGGTCATCTTCAACTACACAGTGAGTTTAATGCCAGCTTGTTATACACGAGACCCTATTTAAAAAATTATTGAGCATATACCAGGCACCATGCAACATGGGCATTGAGAAAGATGAGATGCAGTCCCTGCTGTACCATCTCTGACTGATGGTGGAGGGTGAGACATAGCATCCCTAAGAAGGAAGCGCAAACACTCTCACTCTGGATTTCTGCTCACAGACAGGTCACTTGTGGTTCTGAAAGGGAAGCGTCCCTGGTCTTCAGTCCTAATGTTTATCTCCTCTTTGTAAATGACTAAGATGGGACTCTTGGTCCTCCTGAGACTTGACAAAGGTCACATCACTAGAAAGGGACAAAGGCACAATTTAAGGGTCACTTCTGCAAAGGACAGCTCCTCCTGGATCACATCCTGTCACCGTCTCGGCTTAGCATGTCAAGCTTCACTTTTGATCTAGATGAATCAAACAATATTTCAGAAGAGTGTAAAAACAATCTCTTTTTACAGAGAAACACCGATTCCTCCATGTTGAAGACTGCCAAAGTTTCAAAATCAAATGATCTGAGCCCCACTGGATGACAAGCACACAAGCTTCCCTAGGTTTTATCTTCTGTCTAGAAAATGAAGTGAAGCATGTCTGACTGCAGCAGGTGTCCAGTGTGCATTTTTAACAGTCCAGTATACATTCTAGTATTCCTTACAACAGGTGTGTGTATCTGTGTGTTTGTGCGTGTAGTGCACATGCCTGTGGGTGGAAGCTAGAGGCCAACATCAAGTGTCTCTCAATCCCTCTTCACCTTATTTTTTGACTTAAGCATTTCAGTGAACCTGGGGTTCAACGGTTCAGCTAGACTGGCCAGAAAGTCCCAGGATCCTCCTGTCACCTCTTCCCAAGGAAGGGAATATAGGGATGCATTGCTATGCCCTGGTTGTTTTATGTGGGTTCGAGGTAATTGAACTTAGGTCATGCATACTACCAACTGAGCCAACTCCTCAGCTCCTGTTTAAAGCACATTTAATTTGATTTATTTAAGAACAGTTTACCTCCTAGAAAAGAAATCAGTATTTTTAAGGTCCAAACTAAATAACAGAAAAATGAATTCACTAGAATATGGTAAGAGCTGCAGCAGCAGAGATGGCTTTGAAGAAAGGCCAGTCAAATGTGAGGGAATTGTTTTAAACCAAGGGTCTGAGCATGCTCAGTATATATGTAATAACTACTCCCAAGAAAGAATTTGCTTGGTTCTACAACTGTGTGCTCAGAGCACAGTGTACAAAAAATAATTGTGTAGCACTGTGAGGAAAGTGAAATGCGATGCTAAGTTCACAGTCCAGTGTCAGGACTGAGACAGGCAAGAGTCATCAGAGTCTCGAGCAGTGTGCATGTGGCTGAGAAAAGGCCCAAGTTATTCTCAAGGAAAAGGAAATGTGTCACGAATCATTTATGTCATGAAAGTGAACATGAACTGAGGGACTGAGATTAGTGGGATGGAGAGAAAGGGGAGATGCAGAGGGGGACCATGATCAAAAGCCATGATACACTCCTATGAAAATATATTTATGGAACCTATTACTGGGCACAATGAACATGTGACAATAAATACAAAAACCAAGCATGGAAGTGTTTCCAGAAAGAGGAGTGTGTAACTGAGGTCATCACTGGAATACAGGAAAGGGGAGTAGTGGAGACCATACTCGGGTGTAAAGTGGGAAATAAATACTGAATAAAACCCAAGAGGCGCTGGGCATGGTGGCATACACCTTTAATCCCAGCACTGGGGAGGCAGAGGCAGGCAGATTTCTGAGTTCGAGGTTTACAAAGTGAGTTCCAGGACAGTGAGGGCTATACAGAGAAACCCTGTCTCGAAAAATGGAGAAAAAACAAAAAAAAAAAAAACAAAAAAACAAAAAAACAAGAGGCATTGAAGGTCAGGCTGACAGAGTTCAATTTTACCCTATGGATGAATAAAGAACAGGCTACGTACAGGAGGCATATTATTTAAGCTCTCTATTGCAAATGATGAGAAACTTATAAGTTAAAGAAGGTGGTAGAGGGAAAAGTAGAGGAAAAGAAAACAGAGGAGGAATATGAACATGAGAAGAGAGCAAAAGAAAGATGAAGAAGTGAGGAGGTATAGCAGGAGGGGGAAGAAGAGATGTTATTTGTTGATATCAATGGGAATAATATTCTAAATTATTAATATTGATCCCTACCCCTCTGGCCTGATTCATTTTAACTATAAGCAGATATATAAGTAAGGAATTATTTATACCAGACTATACCTGTGGGATTGTCTTGATTGTTAATTGATGTAGAAAGACTGGTACCATTGTAGGCAGCATCATTTCCTAGACAAGGGATACTGAACAGAGTAAGAAGGGAGAAAATAAGCTAAGAGTATGCAAGCAGGCAAGCGGGACAAGCAAGCATACACACATTTGTTTTGTTTTGTTTTTCTGCCTTTGACTGTGGATACAATGTTACCAACTTCAAGTTCTTCCCTTGTCTTCCCACAATGATGTACTATACCCTAAAGCTCTTTCACCTTTTGGTTTCTTATTGTTGGGAGTATTTTATCTCAGCAATGGAAACGAAATTCAAACATTCTCCATATGTCTGCTCTTGTTTCCATGGTAGCTTTATTCCCTGAGAGGATGTTTCCAAGTAGAGATTAAAATGGCCACCAGTACATCTAAGTTTGCATGATGGCTGATTAAATGGTTATCTCAAGAGAGAGCTTGTATCAGTTCTCATTTCCTGCCTTTCTCTGATGTTTGAACTAGAAGGTAGAAGATAAGACTATGTGATAGTTTGTTTGGTCAACATAGGGCCAGATGATCACTTTTGAAATATAGAAACACAACATGATTTGCTGTTTACCCAACCACATGGAGAGTAGAGAACTGCTGGTCTACTGATGGAGACTGTAAGCTTGCATTAGGTGGTGGGTTATGTGTCATAGCAATAAACCTCAGAAGGCATATGACTGGAAACTGTTGCGGGAAACATTTAAAAACATGAACAGACACGTTCCTGTGCTTACGCCTCTGCCCCAGTGGCCGGGCCAGTCATGCACTGGCGGGCAATGGCCAACCTGTTTCTATCTCGTGGAGATTCTGACTCTGAACTCCACAATCTCTCCACCCAGCTCGCTAGGTTCCCACTGGCAAGTTGCTACCCCACCAACCCTGTGCTTCAAATCCCCCACAGCCTTTGTGGAGCACATCTGGCAAACTCATGCTTTGTCTCCACATCTTTCTCTCTAGAACCCAGACGAGCCGCGCCACATGAAGGAAAACACAACGCAAACTTAGTTCAGAAACAACAGTAACTCAATCTCTGGGCACAACAACTAAAACCTAATCTTGTAAGCCTTATGAAATCTGATTCCTCCAGTGGTAATTCCTTGCGGATCCACCACGACACTAGGAAACTCTAGCAGCTACATCTTACCTCTTTGCTGTCCTTTGACCTAGCTCTTCCCTGCTTCCTCTCTTCCGCAGTCCAACCCGGAAGTCCCACCTACTAGCCCAGTGATTGGCTCCTTTATTCATTAGGGGATTGGTTCACAAGAAGCCACCTGAGTACATGACTCTTTCCTCATTCCAGACAGCCTCTCTCTGGAGAGCAAGCGGAACAGAGCCGTCCACAACAGGAAACCACACAGGTTTATTTCTCATCATACCACTGCAGTTGGGGAGAGGGGGAATGGGGTGGGTTCCTTCCATCACCTTATTCCAAGTCGGATGGAAGAGTGTACATCCAATGGTTCAAGATTGCTGACCTAGGAAAAGATTCTGAATTTTTCACAGCGACACAAAAGTTTCTATTTAAAATCAATCCATTTTTTTCTTTTCAGCCGGACATCACCATAAGACCTGTTGATTCACCTAACATTGTAGGATCGAAAATTTTATCTTATGGTGTTCCCAGAACTGAAGAAGACTAGAAATATTTTCTATCAAAATGAACACAGGTCAAAATAAGTCGCATATATCCTCTGTAAGAAGATAGATGGAGGTATATGCACACTACTTAGGAAAGTAATTAATGCTACCCACACATTTCTGTTAGAAACAGAAATATCATGGTAGTCCCAGACATTCAAATTTGTGTTGTTGTGAACCATTCATCACTGAGATAATTCTGTCTTCCCTGTCAGTAATTTCTGCTCTGACAGTGTGATTTTTATCAACTGTGTACAAATCTGTCAAATGATTAGAACTTTCTGACAAACTTTATTTCAGAAATACAAGAACATTGCAACAATGTCTCATTACAACAAAGCAATTAGTGAGAAAAATAATAGTATGAATAAGAGCAACAATGACTTATTCAACTGTTTAAACATAACTTACCAGAATAAATGAAAAGAACAAGAATCATTTGACATTTGCTTTGTTTTAAAATGTTCTGTTCTGCTTCCAATTCAACAGCACTGTCTGCTGTTCTTATCCCTCATACCATGGTCAAGGTAAGGGCTGTGGAAAGATGAGGAAATTCCATTCTTTTCATGTATCTGTGCCTGTGTGTGTGTCCCCATGTGTGTGTGCCCCTGTGTGTGTGTGTGTGTGTGTGTGTGTATGAGAGAGAGAGTTATAGCATGCACTTGAGGGATAGCCTCAAGTGTTAATCCACTTTTTCACTTTGTTTGATATAGGCTATGATTTTTGTTACCCCTGCTACATACACTATATGCCAGCCTATGAGATTCTAGGAATTTTCCAAATGTTACAGTCATGGCCAGCTTTACATTCATCCTGGGAATTTTAATTCAGGTCTCCATGCTGGTACTGAAAGCACTGAACTCACTGTGCTAGTTTCATCTTTTCGTTGTAATAAAATGCCCTGACCAAAAGCAATCTAGAAGAGGAAAGAGTTTACTTGTTTTACCGATTCCAAAATGTAGTCTGCCATTTTAGGGAAGTTAAAACAAGAGCTCAAGCAGCTAGTCATGCCGCAGCTTCAGTCAAGAACAAAAAGGAAGTGAATACATCCTTGCTGGGTTTCTCTATTTCCACAGAGTTCAGGGCCCACCATAGGGAGCAGTGCCACCCACAGTGGACTGGGTCTTCCTATGTCAATTAACAATCAAGACACTATCCCAGAAACCAACCCTCCCCGATGATTCTAGGTTGTTCTAAATTGACATTTAAAACCACCTTCCTCACTTTTTGAGCCAAGAAGGGTCCTCGCTGCAAAACCCAAAATACCGCCTCCATCCATAAGACTCTCTATTATCACTACCCAAAATGTCACTATGAAAACCACACACTTCTGCAGCCATCGGGAAGTGGAGGTCTCTTCTGGAGCTAAGCTGTATTTATGGAATCCAACTGGAAGCATGTTGCTGTAGGACCACCCTGGGTCTTTACTAGTGGGACAGGCAATTACTCCATCAAGAGAACCATGTTCCCGTTACTCTACAGCACAGCCATTACAAGTGACAGTTCATGTGATATCACAACCCTTGACATCTCACTTGCTTCCATCTAACAAGAAACAAAGTGTTGACTGATGTCAAAGCCAGTTATTCTGCAGAGCTTCCTCAGATTTACAGTCCGAGAAGATGGTTACTCTGTCCCGGACACTACGGAGTGAGTGATTTAGATAATGAATGTTATATTGACTCAGTGAATGAAGTGGCAGGAAAGTATGTGTGTACGAAGGAATCAGTGAGTAGGTATCCAGTAACAAGTCCCAAACTCCTCAAATTCCAGGTTCATTTCCTAGACAGTTACTTCTGCCCCAGTTCTGTTATTTTGTCTTGATGTCCACTTCCTGAAACTCTATTTCTGCAACTCCTCAGCTACCTCTTTTAAGGATGAAGTATGCCGCCTAGACTCCTGAGCCCCTTGCAGTGTTCTCGTCAGATTTGCACACAACCCCTCTCTGGAAGAAGCTAGTACTGCCAGCATCCTTCAGTTTTACTTTTTTTTTTTATTTACTTATTTATATTCCAGCCATTGTTCCCCTCCTCCCTCCCATCGCTCCTCATCCCACTCCTCTTACTTCCTACCTAATGACTATCCTTGCTTAGGAGTAGAGTCCTCAAGTGTCTCTGGTACAGGTGGTCAACATACTCAAGATGAATATTTGAACAAGAAAGAAACATGGCTGGCAAAATAAAGTAACCACATATGCATGGATAACTACATATTTAAAAAATGAATAAAAAGCATCAAAGTGAATATTTACTGACTGCAATGCATTTCAACAATCCAAGGAACAACTATTGCTCCTTATACAAATGAAGGCATAGCAAAATAAATAATCCAAATAAATTAATCGACTCATGCCTTTAAAAGCTGAAAACACAAAAACAAAAAACAAAAACAATTTAAAAATTAAGCAGTGGTGGTACACACCTTTAATCTCAGCACTCAGGAGGCAGAGGCAGGTGGATCTCTGTGAGTTTAGGGCCACCCTATCCTACAGAGCAAGTTCTGAGATAGCAAGGGCTACACAGAGAAATCCTGTCATAAAAATAATAATAACTGGAAGCTGACAACACTGGAACTGGGATCCACAACTCTATATTTTGATTGATTAGTTATGGTTTTCTGTAATGGTCTCTACTACAAAGAGAAGGGGTTTTTTTATTTGTTTGTTTTTTGTTTTTTTTTTTTTAATGCAGGATGGCAACTGTGGTTATCTGTGAGTATAAGGACAAATATGCTAATTATGATTAGGTGTTGTTCTGGGCTTTATAAAAATATAACTTGTAGGTTCTCCTCCAAGATCCATGACTTCACTGCCCAAAGCAGTGGATTGGATTTCTAGTACCAGGCGTGTTTTCCCTCTTGTTGGGCAGGTGTTCTGAGAGCCAGAGCAATGGGGACTTTTCTGTGAGAGTGTGTCACCTAGCAATGTCAGAAGCCATATCCATAAGGTCTCACCATGGTGATTTCATAAACATGAGGTGAATAAGACAACAACATGCATGGTAACATGGAATGGGAAAGCCCAACACAAAGAACCATAGGCAACTAATGAATGCTAAAGGTGGGAGAAATAGTCTTCTCCAGGGAAGAACATACTGACTGGTTACCCAACAGCAAATGGTCATTCCTGAAAACATACATATCAGAAATATTATACAGACTGAAATGTATATATGTGTATGAATATATAACAACAACTAATGGGTGGGGTCATGATTTTGAAAAAGACTAAACAAGCTATGAATGTACCCACAAAATGAATATGTATTCAAAGTTAAGCTGTGACTATGCAGGTGTCTCCCAATGCAGAGTTACACCAAGTTCAGTATGAGCTTTTTAGGCACTCTGAGAAAGAAAGATTGATACTTAAAATTCTTTACTAAGAATTCTGTACAAGATTATCCCTTGGACTATGGGAATTTCAGAGGCTATTCTAGATCTAGTTATAGTATTTCTACCAATTCCTAAAGCCAAACAGCTATGGTCCCTACATCCACCATGCCACCTAAGGAATGGCTGACATTCCCCACTGTTATGTAATAACAGTTATTTTTAAGGACATGTGTTCTAGCTAGCTTCACATTACTGTCACATAATATCTGAGGCAACTCAACCAAAAAGAGAAAAGGTTTGCTTGGCTAACAGTTCTCAAGGTTGTTGTTCAAAATTCAGTAGCTCTGTTCTTTGATGAGATTATTATATTTGGAAGTGAAAACTGTTTTCATACTGAGGCAGGTAGCATTTTGAATGTGGTACATTTCCTTCTCATGAAAACTTCCCCAGATCTTAAACATCTACACTTTGGATCTTAGCTATTACTCATTATGAAAGTAAAACAGACTAAGGTTTGGGATTGTTAAGGAGAGAAAGAAATTGTCATGGTGGTGGTTTGAGTTAGAATAACCTATCATAGGCTCATACATTTGAATGCTTGGTCTCTAGTTAAAGAAACTGTTTGGGAAGGATTAGGATGTGTGGTCTTGTTTGAGGAGGTGTGTCACTGGGTTTGCGGTTTCACAAGCCCGTGCCAGACCCAGTGTCTCTCTCTGGCTGTTGTCTTTGGGCCAGGATGTAACCTTTCAGCGACTACTCCAGCACCAGGCCTGCCTGCTGCCATCCTCCTCACCATGATAGTCATGGAATTACTCCTCTGAAGCTGTAAGTAATCAGAAATTAAGTTATTTTCTCTTATAAGTTGTTTTGGTCAAGGTGGTGCCTCACAGCTATAGGTCAGTAACTTAAACTGAAGGTGGTACCAAGGATTGGTGTATTGTTGTGGCAAATCTGACCATCTATTGCTTAGAGAAATTTGTACTAAAGATTAGAAATGCTGTAAGCTAGGCTCAATGGGTTATCCTAGTAGGATAGTGAAAAACAGTAGTGTTGGTGTCCATTTCGACAGTAGAAATTGGGCTCAAAAAATTCAAAGGGGAAAAAAAAACATTACTAAGTGAACTACAGACCATTCTTGTGATATTTTGGCAAAGGATATAGCTGCTTTCTGCACTTGTCCCCCAAAATATCTGCCTAAGAGTGAACTGAAGAGTCTGCTTAGGCCATTGGCAGTGGAGACTTCAAGACAGCCTAATATTGACTGTGTTGTAAGGTTGTTAGTAATCACTCTTATGAAGATCTATAGTGAGAAGAAGCAAGCTAGGCAAAGAGAAAGACAAAATGTACAGTTTGGGGAGAAAAGAAGTACTAGGAAGTATTGTGGAGCCAAGTCCAGTGCTCAAAAAGATAAAAGTTTAAATAATAACTAGGTGTAAATGGAATAAAGAGGTGGTGATCTCAAGGCAAGATCCCAGACAGCTAAGCTTCTGACTTGTGAAAAGCAACTAAAGAAAAACTTAAACAGTGAAAGAAACCAACAACAGAAAGCATGTGCAAAATAATAGAAACAGAAAAGAATTACAAAATGTGCAGTTTGAGGAATAAAGGAGAACCAGAGATTGTGGGGGTGGAGGACACATGTGGGGGTGGAGGACAGGATGTGCTGGAGCAATGGTGGCACAGAACATGTGGGAGTGATCAACCAATGACCGATCTAACTTGAAGTCCATGCCACAAGAGGGAGCCCATGCCTGAAACTTCCCGCATGGCTAGGAATTGGACGATAGAACTAGGGTAGAACTAAACATGACTGGACACATAGAAGATAGACAGACAGACAGACAGACAGACAGACAGACAGACAGACAGAAAAGTAGATAAATAGATGGATTGAATGATTCCTGATGATGTTTTGCTATATTTATTAGCTTTGTGCCTAGTGCAGTTGTCATCAGAGAGGCTGCATCTGGAAGCTGTTGGGAGTGGATGCTGAGACCCACATCCAAACATTAGGTGGAGAAAGAGCCCAGGTTGGAGTTCTTCATCTGTTTCTCCATCCTTGGAGTTTGAGGAATTTCATGGAAGCGGAGCGGGAGGAATTGTAGGAGCCAGAGTGGTGGAGGAGAGTGGGAGAGTATGATCTGTAGAATCAACTAGGCAGGGACCATAGGGGCTCACAGAGATTGAAGCAGCAATTATAGAATCTGCCTGATTCTGTACTCAGTCCTCTACATATATGCTATGTTTGTTGGATTGGTGCACTGGAGGCACTTTTGAAAGTGGGATTAGGGTTGGCTATGATTATTTTGTCTGCTCTTGGGATCCTTTTCTTCTTGCTGGGTTGCCTTGCCCAACACTAATGTGAGGGTTTTTGTCTGGGTGTAGTGTATCTTGTGCTATGTTTGATTGATGTCTCTGGGAGGTCTGCTCTTTTCTAGGGAGAGATGATGTAGTGGTGGGGAGAAGAGAGGTGAGAAGAACCAAGAAAAGTGGAGTAAGGGGAAGCTACAATTTGTATGCACTGATGAGAGAAGAGTAATTACTTTTTAAAAAAAGGAAGGTGTTGTTTTGCCAAGTCATTGTATCTCTCCACTGAATATCAAGTAGAAATTCTATGGGAGTAAATGTAGTCAAGATCCTAACATACTAGAAGTTCAGCCTTGGTTTGTAGCTTGACCACTTCAGGAAGTAGCAGATTAACCTTTCAAGATACTATTTACCTTTTCGGGGTGTAAAGACCTCAAAGCACCTGCTGGGACTTGGATACTCCTTGTGTTTTGTGATAGAGGATTGCTACTATGCTAAAGATATTAAATGTCTACTTCAAGGAAATAACACCTTGATCTTCCCAACATAAATACATAGTGCAGAATTTAGAGAATTGCTACCAATAAACAAAAGGAAAGTATATACATACTCATAAATTACGGGGTTATGTTTGGAAGGGCAGCGTCAGATGGGATTTCTCATCTCAAGTAGAAAAGGTGAAAACCACCTTTTCTACTCAAGGTTCAGGAAGAGAGCACACAAGTAGAAGACTCAGGTAAAACATCACTGGTGAATCTTTCCTCAGTGGAAAGAGTATCATGTACCTCCTAGACTCAAGTTTCAACCACATTGTTCCTCAGTTTCCTCATTTATCAAATGAGGGTAACAGTAACATGCTGCTCAGGAGGATTTCAAAGTCTCTTCTTCCCAGGTATACAGATACCAGATGCTCAAGAAATGACAGTTTTCCTTAGAAAATCACAGGGACCAGAGATTGAAGTTCTAGCCTGGATATTTTGGTGTGCTTCACCTGCACTGTGGATATGGTCTAATAATCACAGTGATCATAATCACAGAAGTAGCAATCATGGTGCAACACCCACTACTTTTCAGGGAGTATTCAACTATACGACCTTTTTAGATGTCTTCATGCAATTCTGATACATTCCCAGTGAGGTTGGTACTTTTGTCCCCATTTCTAGAAACAGAGAAGGAAGAGAGGGCTGTAGGGAAAGAGTGGTCTCAAAAACACTGTGGAGACCCATGGTGGGGGTTGAATTAATGACTCAATGAACACATGGAAAGAACGGAAGGTTGGTGATAAAGAAATAGTGTATAGGCTCCTAAAATCCAGTTTGGCTACACTCTACACTTAGATATTTCAGCCAACAGGGTTCTGGACATTTCTAGAACATTCTCTGGGTTTGTTTCTCTTCTGAGAGTTGAGCTAAGGATCATCACACTTCATCCCTTCTCTGTGGCTCCAATTACCTGCTAATTGGCATGCAAGGACCTCCCCATCCCTGCTCCTGAGAGGGAGTAGAGACTCAGAATCATGCCTATTAAGTCATTTTATGACTGCCATTATGTAATAAAGAGCATCTGGAGCCTGAGAAATCATTGCAAGTTTTATTTTGTTTTAAGTATAACTATCTCCTCATACCCTTCTTTCTCTGGGTGATAGCAACCATATCTATAGCTAGTCTCTTATCCTCAGGCAAGAGCTTTGGGGTAGATGGTCTCCAACCCCTTTCACTTCCAACAGGGATCAAGTCTTGATCTCATCTTATCATGAGCCCAGCATGTATTAGGCATCTACTCAAGCTGACATGTGTCAAACTCATATGGACATGAATGGTCCTTATGAAGGTTACCCTATCCTTTTATGAGTTGGTTTAGAGATCACAAACTATGCTATCTGTAATGGGATGGGATACGGATTTAGTGGACTAAGCTCAAGAGAGATCCCAGGTGACACAGCCTGTAACTGAGCTTCACTTCTTGTTTTGAGAATCCACAGCAGACATTCATCTATAGTCTCAAGTGCAAGTAGGTAAAACCCCAGGTCAGTGAATCCTGACCAATAAAATGAGGGGAAAGTGATGTAGTCATTCTGATACTCCTTCTGCACCTCCATCGATATGTATTTCTATCTTCTTTGTCTACTTGAAAATCTAATGCAGGAAATTCTAGTGATTTAAAGGACTAGATAGAGACAGAGGGAGGCTATGACCCTGAGTCACTACATGGAGGAGAACTGCCTGGTCAGAATTGGGTTGCTATGCAAAGAAGCATTAAACTTTAATTGTGTTAAGCCACTGACATTTTAGGATTGTTTTGTAACAGCAGTTAGCCAAGCTTGACTAATTTAGCTACCAATTATTGATGTAGCATAAGTCTGGATACTTTGCAACATCTGGGATTTCAGTGCTCACAACTCTGCAGTTTATCCCAGGTTTAGAGGAGAATTCAAAGATGTTTCTCCAGTTTGTCTAAGGGCTCATATTTTGTAAACGGAAAAGCTAAGATTTGAATTTGATAGTATAACAAAACAAATCAATAGAATCTAAGCCATTTACATAGTACTCAGCAAGGATTTTATCTATTTGTTTTTGTTGTTGAAAGTACCAAAGACTCAGAGCAGGGAAGAGCAAAAACTAAGGAATGAGCAGAGACTGGAACCCAGTCATAAGCAGAGGAGATGGAGTTGTTTGTTTCTTTTGTGGGGGCACAACTGGAAATAGGGAACAAATACTTCTTTCTTCTCTTTTTCTTTTCTCCTTTCCCTGTCTTCCTTCATTACAATAGTAGAAAAAAAAAAGTTGTTGCTGTTGTTGTTTTCCCCCAAAGAATCAGATCATCCATCTAGGAAATGGGAAGTCCCAAATCCGTTGTTGTGGATTTTGTTTAGGAAAGAAAGCCGTCAAGTGTCTTCTCTGCCCTTTTTGACAGGGACAGTAAAGGCCTGGATGCAAGCTGAGGAGCAGGATTAAATATAGCGTCCCTTTCTGTAAATAATGCAAAAACAAACCCTTCTCCACTCCCCCGAAACACAAGTATATCAATGCCAGTCTTATTGGGTCAGACAACCCTCATTTTTAATCTTTCTGAGATATCGGAATTTGGAGGGACTTCATTTGCATTCTGATCTCTTCTCACATTCCTGCAAATCTGTGTCTATATTCGAGAGCAACGGAAACAAGACCAGAAGGCCCTGTGATTTCTCTCTTTAATTTTCTAGGTGGTCTCTATATTAGAATGCTCATGGTAAGAAACAAGTCCCAAATGAGCCACATCCAGGAGGGGCTAAGGTAGTGAATTGATGGAGCATCCATCAGGGCATCCTATAAACAGGGATATAGTGTTTGGAGATACTGGAAGAGCATCCAAAACACCTCAAGCACATAAGCCCAGTGCTGTAAATCATCTGCTCATCAGTTTGCATATCTCCTATTAAAATACACAGACAGGGAAGGTCAAAGCAAAGGTTCTAAAAGACAGAGGCTGAAGTTGGACAGACTCATGCTGGAGTAGGAAGCCAACTGGACTCTAGTCAGTGAAAAGATGCTCAGTAGATAACCACAAATGTGCCGTCCTCAGAATACATTGGCTCTGCCATTGGCCCATAAGTGTTCACTAGTTATATAGCAAGAAAAATGTCCAGTTCATTTTTCACATTTGCAGCTTCTTTTCCCTTATATGGTCTAAAGCCGATTCCTTAGAACTTAGAAAAAACTGGACCAGGGCTCTATGTCATACAAAGAGAGCCTTGCTCAATAACCTGAATGTATATATTGTTTCTGTACTATGAAGGCAATCATTTTGGAGCCTATTATAGAAAGATATTTTTCAAATTTGGGAGGTGACAAAAGGGGAGAGGCGCTCTCAAGACCCCATCCTTAACTACTTTTACCATTTGATAGCTGCTATGGGAGGAAGAATCATTCTTTTATGAAGATGTATTCAGTGGTGAATTTCCCATGCCCCAGTGGATGGCTTCACACCCACGGACACATGGACAGCATTATTTGGACTCAGTGGTGGGTTATTTACACACACACACACACACACACACACGGGCATGAAATTGGGAAGCGGGCATGCTGGGGGAGACCTGATGGCCATTGGAGGGGAAATGAAGGATGGATATGATCATATTTATTGCATATAAACATAAAATTCTCAAAGGATAATTTTTTTTAAAAAACGATAATTTAAATGTAACTTTTACTCACTTTGTTGGGAAGCAAGAAGTTTACCCCTTCCTCAGCCAACATAGAAGTGGAGACTTAATATGAACTAGAAAGCCTGATTTCTCAACAGTGCCCTTAAGCTGAGGGTTTACAGGTTTACCTTAACTTCAGGTTTTGCCTGATAGCTTCTTTCTGTGCAAATATACAGCTTATCTTTTTAGGAGGAAACACAGTGTTTTAGTTCTTCTCTGTTAGAACAATAAATTTTTTAAAGTGGCTAATTCTATTTTCAACACGTTTAAGAATGATAGGTAGTGCCATGTGGCTTCATATCCCTTGAATGCCTCACAATTTTCATAGCTATGAGTTAGAGACTAAATTTTCGGACAGATAAAGATGGTTCAAATTTGAGAATCTCCAGCTTTTTAGAAAATATTTTTTAAAATCTTTTGAGATTATAGTTACATCATTTCCCTCTTCCCTTCCCTGAAGACATATTCATTTTGTGGGTACATTCATCTCTTGTTGCTGCCATCACAAGTTACTCTATACTGGGAAGCTTAACATAATAGAATGTTATTCTTTCTGAGCTCTGGAGGCTAAGTATCTGAAATTCAGGCATGCTGGAGCCATGTTCTTTCAATATAATAAGGGTAAGGCCTTTTCTTTGCCTCTTCCAGCTTGGTGGCTCTTCACATTCTTCACATTCTTTAGCTTATGAGGTTTTTGTGTCAGTCTGTCTGTCTTCCCATGGCATTCTTCCCTGTACCTTCTGATGAATGTCTACAGTTTCTTCTAAAAAACAAAGTAACAAAAAAAAAAAATAATAATCTGTTGCCATTACTTGGCTTTAAACCTACCATAATTCTAGTGTACCTTAAGATCTTTAAGTAGCTACATCTGAAAAGACCTCATTTCTAATTAAGATTATACTTTGAGGTGTGTACAAATTGTGCAGGATGCTAGACAATACATGTATAATAAATATACAATGAATTACAGCTATCATAATCACTCCAGGCCTAGGCATACTCTTTCATCATCTACTCCAATTGTCCCCTAGTCCTTTCATTGGGAGCATTTATTTCTATATGTAATCAGTGTTGACTTCTTGCCAATCCTCATGTGCCTCCATTAGACACAATGAGCTTCATGTGAGTAAAAACGTAGATTTTTACTAGACTTTAACCATCATTTTATTTACAGTACTTACACAGTTCTTCTTACATAGAGCTAAATGAACAACTTGTAAAATAATAAAGAAATGACTGAATTAACAAATGCGCACTGAAACAATAAATGATAGAAACATGCTTGCCTTGCTGGATGTTACACCCAGAGGCAAACCAGCTTTGTCTGCAGAAACAGGTTCCACCCTCAAGTTTGCTGGCTCTCTTAAAGCTGGCTGAGTTTGGATAATCACATTATACAGTGTTCGTGTTTTACATGATCAATATACATCACCCTAAGTGAACATGTCACCTAGCCTAATGGCTTCTGCAGGCATCCTTTATTGGGGTTGGCATTCTTCTTTGAGATGCTTGCTCCAGAGAGGGTGGCTACCATGGGCCCAGGACCCTCCATGCCAGTTGCCTCCCACCTGTAGTTTTTGCTAAATTAAATATGACAATAGAGTGGCTTTGGATAATTGTAATAATTTTAGTAGAAAGTTCATGATTATGTCATTATCTCTCTCTGGGTAGCATGTTATGATTGTGACCATATTTCTCTGCTCTGGAGACCATCAAAATTGCATGATAAGGAAGAAAAATATCCAGGTACTTCCCAAGCTACTTTTCCTGATCACAGCACACTTTTCCTAATCCTAGCAGTATGTTTCGTAAGTAGAATCTTCAAGAAAAAGACATGGGTGTTTTTCCTAGCATGAACATTCTATACTACAAGGCCAATACTAAACCTTTTTCAGTAGAAATTTCTAGCCATCAGCTCTTGAGGTGGAATTATTGAAATCCATTTACTAGGATCTAAGCATGCAGTTTTGTACATTGATAACTGTCACAGCTTTTATAGCATTTAAAGTAGCTGTGTTAGAGGTAATAGGAGCCCAACATTTACAATAAGCCTCTCTGAACACTTCTCAATTCTTAAATTCTCAGATAATTATAAGAAACAGAAAGGATAACTTGACCAAAAGATAATAACGGCTGAGAATTTCTTTTACTGGAGAGATCCAGGCATTATGACAATCTTTAGCTCCCATAGGCTCATATATTTTAATTTTTAGTTATCAGCAAGTAGCAGTACTTGAAAAATATTGGGAGGTGTAGTCTTATTGGAGTTCATGTAGCCTTGTTGGAGGAATTATATCACTGGGAGTAGGCTTTAAAGTTTCCAAACCATATACCAGATCCAGTCTTCCCCTCTCCCATTCCCCTCCCCCTCCCCCTCCCCTCCCTATCCCTCTCCTTATACCCCTCCCTCTCCCTCTACTTCTCCTTATCCCTCTCCTTATCCCTCTCCCTCTTCCTTTCCCTTCCCCCCATCATGATATAAACACTTATCTACTGCTACAGTGCTATGCATGTGACCATGCTCCCTGCCATGATAATAAAGAATTGAACCTTAAAATCTATAAGCAAGACCCAAGTAAATGCTCTCTTTTCTAAGAGTTATCTTGATAATGGTGTCTTTTCACTGCAATAGAACAAAGACTAAGACATCTACCATAGCAAGATGTACCATGGAAGTATGAAAACTCTGAACACCAGCTCAGGAAGAAGACAAGCATCACTTGAGCAGAGAGAGTGGTTCTGCATCACCATTCATTCCCATGTCTCCCACTCCAGGGACTTCACTCAGCAGGCACGACCTCCTCTTTCTTTCCTATGGATACTGGTTTGTGACTGAGGAGATGTGTGGCAATCCTCTCATATTAGAGACAAGGGGAAGTCCTCAATTACAGCATCCACAGATACCTGCAGGATAAATGTCTCATCATGTCTGGCAATGAGTTGCCATGTGGTGTCACTGAATGCAGAGCAGAGAAGCAAAAGCATACTAGATCTCAGGAAATCCTAAGCACTGCCTCCTCACACCACAAATGATCTTTCATAACGAGTACAGAGGTCTACGGCCAACAATTCAGAACAGGCATGAAAATGCAAAACCATTTTGCTCTTAATTTAACCTTTTAGTTTTTCAAATCAATAACCCAAATTCCATGGGAAAAGTGGAAAATGTAAAAACCTATACTAAATATCAGAAAACTAGAACTCTGGTGTGTAGTAACATACTTGGTCTGTTCTTTTTGGTGTCTCTCCAGAAGCTATATGGAATGGTCATAAGAGTCTGCAATGGTTCAGACAAGGAAGCCAGCACCACTGGCAGATGCCCAATTCTTCATATGTTTAATATTAACACAACTCTCTGGGCTGTACTATTTCTACACCTATATAAAATCAGAGAAGAAAGCAAAGGTTCTTTTCATAATATTTTGCACAGCCTCTTGAGGTTACAGAAGGGCTAAGTGGAGAAGCAGTAAAACACTTCCTTCAAAACTCAGACACTTAATCACACACCATCATCAGCTCTTCACATTCTCTCATGATTCTCACCTCCCCTTATTCATAGTCATTATGGTGTGGATGATGAGTGATACACAAATGTGCATATATAAAGACTCAGTCCTCTACCCTGAAAGGAAGAGGTAGAAGGTGATGTGAGAGATGCAGCTCCCAAAGGTAATTCTTGCGTGACTGTTTGCTATTTGGGGACAAAAGGACTAATATGATAATCACAATTTGTCCCACTCCATGTTCTCTCTCCATATGTGTCAGTTTGTTCCTAGACATATTCCTGCTATGAAATGCTACCTTATTCTTCTCTCTGTAGGACAGAGCCCTTGAACCACCTATACTCTTAACTAACACCTTTTCTCTTTAGCTTCATGTTATGCTGAAGAGCTTATGTCAAACTGATACAGCTAGATTCTCAGGAAGAGGAAATCTCAGTGGAGGGATTGCCTACATCAGATTGATCTATGAGCATATATGTGGAACATTTTCTCAGTCATTATTTGATATGGGATGACCCACCCCATTGTGTGAATTTCCACCACTGGGCAAGTGGTCCTGAGCTGTCTTAGAAAGCAAGTTGAACAAGCCATGAGGCAAGGCAGTAAGCTGTTGCTGGCAATATTTTAAAAATGAACTGGCTCGTCCTGGTGCTTGTGCCAGAAACTCTCTGCCCCAGCGGCTTGGCCAGCCATGCACTGGTGGGCAATGGCTGACCTGTTTTGATGTCACGGAGACTATGACTCAGAACTCCACAATCTTTCCATCCAGCTCAATAGGTTCCCACTGGAGGGTAGTTACCACGCCAAACCTGTGCTTCAAATTCCCCATGGCCTTTGTGGTACTCATCAGGTAAACTCATGCTTTGCCATCTTATCTTTCTCTCCTGAATCCAGACGAGCTACCACATGAAGGAAAACACAACACAAACTTAGTTCAGAAACAATGGTAACTCAATCTCCAGGCACAACAACTAAAACCTAATCTTGTAAACCTTATTAAATCTGATTCCTCCAGTGGCAAATCCTCGTCATGATACTTGGAAACTCTAGGAGCTACATCTTACTCATTATGCTACCCCTGTTCAAAAAGGCCCTAACTCTCTCCTGCTTCCTCTCTTTCTCTGTCCAACCCAGAAGTCCTGCCTATTCACCCAGTGATTGGCTCCTTTATTCATGAGGGAATTAGTTCACAAGAAGCCACTGGAGTACATGACTCATTCCTCATTCCAGACAACCTCTTCCTGGAGAGCAGGAAGTAAAAATACAAGCAACACAGAGCCATCCACAACATTCCCCCCTTTCTGTTCTAATAAAAAACAAAACCTTTCTCTCAATATAGAGCACAACTATTACTATTTTGTAATTTATAAGGTATAAATAAACCTAATACCCAGTCCATCAATTTTGTCATCTCTATCCTAAATTAAAAGGCTTATCATTCTACACCTGACTCATGTCCTGTCTTTAGATTGTATGGCATCTGAAAACCATTCTCTTAAATCTATATCATCTTTCTCAATGCTAAACAGCTTGGGTTGGCCATGAGAGTACCAGTCTTCAACACGATCAGAAATCTAAGAACGATTAATATTACCTGAAAATATGAGAAGCACAAATATAGCTTACAAAACTTATTCAATTTATAGAGTGCTGATCACCTGGACAGTCCCTATACTTCAAAACATTGGCACATCAGTCTTCCGCCTTCTGAAGACTGAAGGATCATCTGACAGACCTATGTAATGCAGAATTTTGAAGGGCTGATTACCTTGTCTTGGCAGAGATTTTCAGCCAGTTATTCCGCATAGTGTGTCCTTTTTCTGGACGGTAGTTTGTCTGTAGATGAAATGAGGTAATTCTTGCCTAGTGGCTCCCTCACCACAACTAAAGCAACTCCACTGATGCTCAATTTCTTCTTTGACTCCAAGAAAGAAAATGCTGTCAGAAGCAGACTTGTCTCAACAACAAGTGAATAAATAACATTAAATGTCACATTCTGTGGATTTCTGACATTTTTGAGAATCAACTATCAATGTAAAGTAATCTGGACAATTCTCTATTAACTACTCTCACCATTTGTGGGGAGTCCATAGGTCCAGCTCATGTATACTCATTGTGTGGTGGTTCAGTCTCCCCCAGTTGTCTAGGTGAGTTGACTCTGTTGACCTTTTTGTATAGTCCCTATCTTCTTCTGGTCCCTCAATCCCTCCCTTAGGCTGGGACAGTGAAAGTAAATTGGCAGTGGGCTTCCAAATGCACCAGAGATTTGGGGTGGGGGAGGCTCCAGGGAATCTATAAGGGTGAGTCTACCTGAGACTCCTAGTAGTGGGAGATTTGGAGTCTGAAGTGGCCACCTCCTATATAGCCAGGCAGACTCCCAGTGGAGGGATAAGGACAGCAACACACCCATAAAATCTTCAACCCAAAATATATCCTGCTTACAAGAAGTGCAAGGACAAGGGATCAGAGACTGAGGGAATAACCAACCAATAAGTGGCCCAACTTGAGATTCATCCCAAAGGCAAGAACCAATCCTTGACATTATTAATGATATTCTGTTAACGCTTGTAGACAGGAGTCTACCATAACTGTCCCTTGAGAGGCTCCACCCAGACTGAAACAGATGAAGCTCCATTACACGGAACTCAGAGTCTCGTGGACGAAACTTTTAAAACATATTTTTATTTTATTTAAGAATTTCAAACATATCTACAATATATTTTGATCATATCCATCCCTCATTTCCCTCCCAACTCCTCCTACTACATCTTCCTTCCAACTTAATTTCCTCTCTTATGTTTTTGTTTTATGGTTTACTGAGTCAAACTGGTTCTGCATGTGTGCACATAAGCATAAGCCCATCACCTGGATCATAGGCACACCCTTGAAGAAACTGACCCTTCCTCTTCCTGCAGCCATCAACTTTTCCTCAAATAAGAATGGGGTTTCAAAAGACGCCCTCCCCCCATTCCTTAATGGAATTTTGACAGATTTGATCTTATTCAGGCAACCACAGGATTGTCTGTTCATGAAATAAATGGTCCTGTAAAGTCTAGAAAACCCCATTTCACAGAGGTCCTCCTCTGGCTCTTGCTACCCTTTGCCTGTCACCTGCCATGTGAGGAGAGAGTGCAATACAGATATCCCATTTAGGGCCAATCACTGTGCCATTTTCTTCTTGTAGTAGACAGTGGTTAGAATACAGGACAAAAATGTTTTAAGAAATTCTTTTTAGTTCTTTTAATATGCAAGCAAGTACATGATTCTGTAATGAAAGGGAATGCATGGAATGTTTCCATAATTTTTTCAGCACAGAAACTGCTTTAGGGGACATACATTAGAGATAATGGTTGTGGGATTGTCACAGACGTTCCTCTCTCGAAGTTGAGCTCACCTCAGACAATGTTTCCTAGCCAGAGTTGTAAGTGGCACTTACTCTGTGCTTTGTTTTCTCCTTCTCCAACCCTCTCAGTCTGGGTAAACCATCTCAAATTCAAAACCTCCAGATAATCTCTTCTTGCTCTATATTCCCCCAGATCTACTGCAGAAAATCCAGTTGTTTTGTTTTTTGTTTATTTGGTTTTTGGTTTGGTTTGGTTTTGGTGTTTTGGTTTTTTGGGTTTGGTTTGGTTTGGTTTGGTTTTGGATTATTTTTGTCTGGTCTCTCTGCCACTCTCTACCCCAGCATGCTGCCTCATGCTGTACCAAGGATCTTGGTGTTACATAGGAAGTTTGCTGTGGATTTTGTATTAGTCATATGGATGTTTGCCTTCTTTGTCTCTATTTTTGTATAATACAATGAAATTGTAGACTGCTTAGACTCCAATATTTCAGTCTTGGTAGACATTCATGCAGAAAGGACACTGGTTTAATACTTTGGATAGCACCCGCACATCTCTGAGTTGAGAATAACTTCTTCATGAAGAAGGGAATCATTCATTCCCTGGTCTACATGTGTGCCCCACCCTCAGTTAACCCATATTTGCCAACAGATCAGCTTCTGCAGCAACAGCTGGTAATAGCCAAAACTGCTCCCATGTAGAGCTGAATGACAGCTGAACTGAGGAAATGTCTGTCCCTTCCAAGGTTTTGGATTCTCTTTTATTTTGCCCAAAGCTTTCATTTCCCAGCATTCTCAGTTAACCTGAGCTATTTCCTCACATCTTCTCTCTGCTGACTGTCAGTGGCTAATCCCTGAAAGTGTTAAGCTGTTCGCTTGAGTGTAAACTGATTTAAAAAAAAAAAAAAGATGCCAGCTAAACAGACGAAACATTATCAGTGAATTGTGTACTTTAGATAGGGTACTCTAAGACTGATAAGCTCTAAACCTCCAAAATAAAGCCATAATTGTGGCATAGAAGAAAGAGAAGGAAGAGCTGAGGGTTGAAATAGTGGTTATGCCAATTTATTCATTCCTGTGTGCACTTGCTAACCAAATATGAACTGAGAGCCTGCAGCATCAGGCTCTGTTCTGGGTGAATAAAATAGTGAATAAAACATGCAGCCAATAATTCTGAAAGATGGACATTATCAAGCTAAAGAATTATCATGTGGTTACAAGTTATAATAAAGCTATGATTTAAAAAGGAACAGGACAGTGTAATTGAGAATATGGAGACTGTCCCAGTGCAAACATACCTCTGGGTATGTTTAAGCTGAGACTTGAAAAGTGAGAAAAGATGCTGAGGATGCTCTTCAGTTGCCAGAGTGCTTGCTCGGCATCCATGGGCCTTGAATTTGATCCCCAACCCACAAGACATGAATGGCATCTGCCTGGGATTTCAGAGCTCAAAAGTTGGAAGGCTGGGGATCAGAAAATTCCAGCTTATCCTCAGCTATATAGACCATCCAAGGCTAGCCTGGGCTACATGAGATTCTGTATCAAAATAAAATAAAGATAATAGATTAAGACCCATACAGCAAGAAGGGCATGTTTCAGACAAAGAAATGTCCTAGAGAGAGAAATAGCTTGGTTTCTTGGAAAAATAAAGATAAATATAAATATGATGCACTGAGTGGGGAAGAAGTACCACAAGATGATGTCAGTGTATCAGCTCAGCTGGTACTAACATGCCGCAACACAAACAAGATACATAAGGCAGAGGACACTGTGCGCTCTCTCTCCCTCTCCCTTTCCCTCTCCCTCTCCCTCTCCCTCCCCCCCCCCGTGTGTGTGTGTGTGTGTGTGTGTGTGTGTGTGTGTGTGGTCAGATTGGAATCCATTCCAGGTTAAAGCTAGTCCACTCGTGCTGCCAAAGCAATACCAAAGGCACAAAGAATGCCAAGTTCCATGCAATTTGGGCTAAGAAGTTATAATTTCATCATTCTGTTGGTCAAAGCAAGTAACATTCATAAACCAAAAATACCAGGGAGGAATGAAAACCTGGGGTATCTGTGAAACATTTCAAGTGTAAAGTGATGGACTGACGGAACAAGATCAGTTAAGTTCTTCAAGGCTGATCCATGCAGCTTATGTTTTATTATACTGTAGAAAGCCATTGAGCTGGGCTTCTATAGCCCACATAGTCTCTTGATCATCTTTAGCCTCATCTATGTAGTATGTGTGTGCTAAAGATCAGAGAGAGCTTTTTGTATGAAAAATTAACTCCTTGGCCTGGGGAGATGAGTGAAGTGATGTCCACACAAGAATGGGACCTGGGCTACATTCTTTAGATCTCATGTTTTAAGAAAGCACAGTGTTTAACATATGCCTGGAATCTTGCCATTGTAGAAGCAGAGGCAGGAGAATTCCTGGGACTTGTTGGTCTTGGTCTAGCCAAATTGTTGAGCTCCAATTTTGGTGAGAAATTTAAAAAACAATGTGGGGAATAACTAAGAAGGGCACTTGACATCAACTTCTGGCTCTCACCTGTACATGTATGTGCACACACAACACACCTGTACATGTATGTGCACACACAACACACCTGTACATGTATGTGCACACACAACACACATACACGCACATTCATACAAAGAAACAAACCCTTTGTATCCAGTAATATTTAGAACAAAAATAAATGTGTATCTGAATATTCATGACTACAGATTTATACATGAATGGGAAAGTGTTTTTCAAATTGTGAAATGCTAGTGATCACCATTTTTAGAAAAATCCTGCAATGTTGATTAGCAGGATTATTATTTCATAAGCCAGAAAGCTGGAACTTGGAGGTTTTAAATGCATTGTTTTATAACACAGTGAAGAAAGAGAGGAGGAG
Organism: Mus caroli; assembly: GCF_978045245.1. NCBI lineage: Eukaryota > Metazoa > Chordata > Mammalia > Rodentia > Muridae > Mus > Mus caroli. The sequence continues at coordinate 4,567,678 of NW_028227272.1, forward strand.
TTAGGAGTGAGACCCTGATCTATCTGACGCCAGGCCTCCGAACCTTCAATTAACTATAAATTAAATAAGTTGCTTCCCCAGATGAGGAATTGTCAGCAGTGGCGCCTTTAACAGAGATTACTGGCTTTGCTAGGAAGTGATGGGTGTGATTTAGACCTTCCTCAGCTGCTGCTGAGTTAGCAATTGTTCCTTATCCCAGGCAGGCCAGTGGCCAGCAGCTAATTCACCAGGGGCCATCCCCACTGATTTGTTCATCAATAACCTATTACCTCTGCCATTGTAAATATCTCAGAAAGAATGTGACTTTCTGCAAAGAATACCGAAGAACACCCAGAGAGTTTCCTGTCCGCGGTCTGGAAAGAAGGAAGGAAAGAAAGAAAGAAAGAAAGAAAGAAAGAAAGAAAGAAAGAAAGAAAGAAAGAAAGAAAGAAAGAAAGAAAGAAAGAAAGAGAGAGAGAGAAAAGAAAAAAGAAAGAAATAGAAAAAGAAAGATAGAAGAAAGAAAGAAAGAGAGAGAGAGAGAGAGAGAGAGAGAGAGAGAGGAACATATCCTTGCTGGCATCCCATGACAAAATGTCACAGACACCTACTTCCCACAGATCTTAACAGAGAGGACCCAGTGGGACTGTTAGAAGATAGGGTCTTTCCACAGGGCCCTGTCACAGTTAGCACCCACAGGGCACTGGGGAAGAGGATGATGTAAAGGATGTGTCTGCCTCCTGGAACACAGATCCACAGAGGGCTGGATGCACAAACACCAACAGTCAGTTTGTCTGCAAATCTGTCTCAGAACCAGAGAGTCTGACTTAATAGATTTGGATTCAAGCCTAGAAATGTGGATTTCATTTTAACCCAGTGGTTCTGGCCTTCTGATGAAAGCAGAGAGTGGAGAACATTGATGAATGAGGTGCTCTCACTTAAGAATCGAAGGTGAACCGCAGCCTCATGTTGAGTGCTAAGATACAGCAGAATGGCTTGCGGCCTCTGACCTCAAGGTTCTCACAGATTAGTTGTGAAACAAATACAATGACAGGTGAGAACACGTAACAAGAAGTTACCTGAGCTGCCCTAGAGTGTTAAATCCAGCAAGACGCCCCTGGCCATATGAGAAGCACTAAGAGTCAGCTTTACCCACATTATCCCCAATCCACCCATACTCCAAAGACATTATTTGCTTTCTTCTTTACTACTTCATGATATTCCTTCCCCCACCCCCACCCTTCTGTAGTTCTAACAAGAGGTTTGTTTGTTTTTTTAATTTTATTTTAAAGCAAACAGAAGCTTCTACTCTGGTCTTACCCTGGTGGAGATAGACATTGTGCTCAGCCACTATAGATGCAGGGGAATATTCCGTACTACCCTTTCTGCCTTGTTTGTCCCAGATTATCCTTGTAGAGGAATAAATGCCACAAAACACCATAAAAGTATCAGCTTAGTCTGTCTTTACCGTGTGTTCAGAAAGTCCTTATTCCTTTCTCAACAAACAGGGGCTTGAGAGCCAGAGCAGACTCACACCGATGAGGCAAGGAAACGTGGGGATTACTCATTGTATTAAATATGAAGAGTTTTTGTGTCTTGACTGAAGGATAGCTTGGGAGATGGGGTTTAGTTTTCAACTGCTCTTCACTTTTGAGAATTTCATACATGTATAAATAATACATACATGTAAAATATATACATGTAAAATATGATCATATGTACCTCTAATTTTCATTTTCCACCATATGTACCTGGTGCCTGCTCCTGACTACATGTCTTTTGTTTACTAACTCATTCAGTCCAATTATTACTGCCCGTACATACATAGGTGTGGGCCATCACTGAAGCCAGGGAAATCTGCTAGTGGCCACATTCTTGATAAGGACTGATTCTCTCTCCTGAGCAGCCACTCATTGCCACTAGCTCCCTAGTTAGGGGTGGGCCCTGGAAAGATATACCGCATTTCTACACAGATCTTTGTCTGACCTGGTCTCTTGCTGATAGCCATAGCTGCTGTAAATTCGTGAGTAAAGCCTCCATGCTAAGATGAGAAGAGAGCATCTTAAAGCTTCCCATTCTCCAGAGGTTTCCCCTCTTTGGAATGAAATAAACTTCCATTCAGGACTCACAAGAACGAGTATCTTTCAATTAAATTCATAAGCTACCTTCAAGGACAAGAGAAGGAAAACTTTAATATGAAAGAATAAAACCTTTAAAAGGCAGAGATAGAAGAAAAACTTTTTAGGGAGAAAAAAATTACAAATAAATCATTTCTAACAGTTGAGAAGAAAAAAAATAGGCAAAATTAAAGGAAAAAAGCTCAAGATATTTTTCTATATCAAAATTTTATAGAAATCACAAGCACTTAAAAAAAACTTAAATTCTCAGGATGTAGAGCAAAATGACAGATATAGTAAAAGTTTACATTATATTCAAAGACAGAAGTATCGAGTTAACATGTTTCAAAAACAAAGAAAAGTAAAATGAGAAGAAATTATCCAAAAATAATAAAATATTCATTCTAGAATTGTTTGGTACTGTGTATCCATTGTAAGCTGAGAAATGAAAGAAAGGAAAGGGGGAAAGAGGAGGGAGCAAAGAGAGAGGAAAGGCAGGACCCTGCCCAGGGGTCCTGCTGTGGCAGTCCAGAGCATCCAAGTCACAGGCAGAGAAGAAACACCATGCGTGAGAGCTAACAGCGGACAAGAAACAGCGTGGAGTCATGTGGCATACCAGGGAACAGGGTTGCATTAGCATCTTCAGGTGGGGGAAACTTGAAGATCCACATCAACCTTTTAAGAAAATAAAATGACTTAAAACTTAACTTTCTATCTCTAACCAGCGAATGACACTTTAAAAAAAAAGATTATTTTAAATCAGAAATGTAATATTTAACAATAGGCAAAGCTACTCAAAACAAAACCTTCTATGCACCCTTATTGAGAAAACTACCCCAAGACGAGTTTTCACAAAATGGAGTTGTAAATCAAGAGCTGAATGTGTGGGAGGCTGTACACCCGGAATCTCAGTGCTTTAAGTGGATCCATGGTTCAAAACTGACCTGAGCTACACATCATGAGACCCTGACACATATGAGAAGGAAGAGGAGAGAGGATATAGGCATAAGGAAGGGGAAATGAACCAGGAAGAGTGGGAGAAAGCAGGAGACCCAGTGCAAGATTGATGAAGAGAATACTGAGGATGATCAGTGAACCTCAGACCTGGAAACCAGGCACAGGGAGAAAGCAGCTGAACATGCTCCTCTGTGTGTGCTGGGGCGGGGGGGGGGGGGGCGGGGAGGGGTCAGCTTAACACATTCCTCTGTGTGTGTGCTGGGGGGGGGTAAGTGTACATGTTCCTCTGCGTGTGTGTGCTGGGGGGGTGAGCTTAACACACTCCTCTGTGTGTGTGCTGGGGGGGGGTAAGTGTACATGCTCCTCTGTGTGTGTGTGCTGGGGGGGGTGAGCTTAACACACTCCTCTGTGTGTGTGCTGGGGGGGGGTAAGTGTACATGTTCCTCTGCGTGTGTGTGCTGGGGGGGTGAGCTTAACACACTCCTCTGTGTGTGTGCTGGGGGGGGGTAAGTGTACATGTTCCTCTGCGTGTGTGTGCTGGGGGGGAGGGGTAAGTGTACATGCTCCTCTGTGTGTGTGCTGGGGGGGAGGGGTAAGTGTACATGCTCCTCTGTGTGTGTGCTGGGGGGGGTAAGTGTACATGTTCCTCTGCGTGTGTGTGCTGGGGGGTGAGCTTAACACACTCCTCTGGGTGTGTGCTGGGGGAGGGGGGAAGTAAGTGTACATGGTCCTCTGTGTGTGTGCTGGGGCAGGGGGCGTGAGCTTAACACACTCCTCTGTGTGTGTGCTGGGGGGGAGGGGTAAGTATACACGCTCCTCTGTGTGTGTGCTGGGGGGGTTAAGTGTACACGCTCCTCTGCGTGTGTGTGCTGGGGGGGTGAGCTTAACACGCTCCTCTGTGTGTGTGCTGGGGGGGGATAAGTGTACATGTTCCTCTGTGTGTGTTCTGGGGGGGGGGATAAGTGTACACGCTCCTCTATGTGTGTGCTGGGGGTGGTGAGTGTTGCTTATTTTGATTTTTGTTGTTGTTGTTGTTGCTGACACCTTTCCAGAGGGAAATGTTTGAATAGCTTTTCATCACACTTGAAGGATGGAACAAAAATGCAAAGTACTAAGTCAGCATGGATTTTATGTTGAAAGCCAAGACAAATGTATCCAGCGAAAACGATGGGCCTCTTCACCAACAGGGGCTGAGCATGAAGGAAAGGACAGAGGCAAACACGTGGGCAAACAAGCTCTCAAGCAAAGCTGCCAGGAACACTGACTCCATCCTAGGAACAGGCGTTTTAGGGGGACTCTGTCCATGGCCAGGTGAAACTGTAGTGACTAATTATGTAGTAAAGGCCTCCATTGCTGGCTCTCTCAGCAAAACTGTATGTCTCTGTTCACTGTGTCCCATATCAGGGAGAGAAACTCATCAACCAAAATAGAAGATTCAGAATAGCAGGGTTGAAGTGGATACCTGTAAAATCGCAGTCTTAAAGGTGGACCACCCCACTTTCTCTAAAACACAAAACAAAGCAAGAAGCTATGAATGTTTCCTGTTTGTTGGTTCTTTTCTTTAAATGTATCAGTGTGGTTTGAATGAGACATCTCCCATAGTCTCAGGCATTTGAACATCACCTGATTTGATAGTGGTATTTGACTAAGCTTGGGAGGCGCAGCCTGGCTAGAGGAAGTATGTCGCTGAGTGGGCTTTTGGGTTTCCAGGTTTGATCTTCCTGCTTCTGCCTTGTGCTTTGAAATGCAAGGTCTCAGCTCTTAGCTTCAGTTCCAGCCACCATGTCTGCTACCTGCTGCTCTGCTGTGCCTGTCATTACGGGACCTCTGGAAACGTAATACCAAATAAACTCTTCCTTTTATAAGTTGCCTGGTTATGATATTTTTAACACAACAATAGAAAAGTAAGTAATATAATATTTAATAAAATTTATTTAGTTTTTTTACAAGTGTCTTAGTTAGGGTTTTCCTGCTATGAACAGACACTATGACAAAGGCAACTCTTATAGGAACAACATTTAGCTGGGTTACAGATTCAGGGTTTCAGTCCATTATCATCAAGGTGTGAACATAGCAGCATCCAGGCAGGCATGGTGCAGATGGAGCTGAGAGTTGAGCATCTTGTTCCAAAAGGAAATAGAAGACTGGCAGCTAGAAGGAGGGTCTTAAAGCCCACTCCCACAGTGACATACTTCTTCCAACAAGGCCACACCTCCAAATAGTGCCACTCCCCAGGCCAAGCATATTCAAACCACTACAACAAGCTTATCACAAGAAAACATCTACAATAGAAATCAAAATGTTATAATATATACTCATACTGAAGATTTTTCTATATGCACTCATAATTCAGGTTTTCTTTTATTTATCAGCTATAGAACACTACACAAAAGGAGACCAATTTGCATTGTTATTGTATTTAGACTTGTTTGTAATACAGGTTGATGTCTCTAACCAGACTCTTTCACTGAAGGGATCTTACAGAGAAAGGGACTTGACAGATTTGAACTAGTAAAGTAATATTTGGAGCAGAGCATACTGGGTGCTGGTGTTACAATCATTCAAACCTTTACCTACATTAAAAGGTCAAGTATAGTGGTGCATTTGTATTCCCAGTGCTGGGAGGGGGCAGAACAGATATGTCCCTAGGGACTCAGTGGCCAGACAAATAGGTTCAGGTCAGTGAGAGATACTGTGTAAAATAGGAAGGAGAAGGAGGAGGAGGAAGAGAAGAAGAAGGAAGAGGAAAAGGAGGAGGAGGAGGAGGGTGGGGGGAAGGAGGAGGAAGAGGAGGAGGAGAAGGAGACCTAATCTAAAAATAGTGGTGGTGGTGATGATGATGATGATAAAAGTACATAAACAATAAAACTTTAACTCTGGAATCCACATGTACGCACACACACTCTCACAATCTCACATGCACAACTTCCTGGGCACATAGAAGGAGCATTGACAGAACAGGGCAGGGCAGAAAGGGACTGATCTCTGTAAGTGAACTAGAAAGGATGTCCCAGGTGTCCCAGTGGCAGCTACTAGGGTATGTTCTAACGTTACTAAGAAGCAGGCACTATGCTGCAGCCCTGAATGCTTTTCTTCAATGCTCAGTGCAAACCAAAAGGTACCTGGCTCCTTTTACAGATTGAGACGCTGGACACAAAGAGGGAGAAGGTGGGTAGAGCAGCTCCTGTTGTGCAGGGCATTATTCTGGAGAGCCATGAGCATCTGCAATTTGGAAACCGTGTTTGAGGTGGATGAATTATGCCCATGCCACCCCTCTCAGAAGCAGAGAGCAGGCATGTGCTGTCCTGCATGGCATTTCACAAGCCTGGTACTTGTTAATTAGTGCGTAAGTTAATGTCATCTTGGTCCCTGACACAGGGAAAAGATGAGAAACGGACACGGCTCTCAGTTTCACAAGCGTCAACTGGGTCGGAGCTTTTGAGCAGCCCGTGTGCTGGGAGAAGCAGAGAGGATAGATTGACTTTCTGAGCTGTGAAAACCAGAGAAAGTTCAATACGTCAGCTGTCAGCACATGGTCCCTCGCAGACTCAGGAATTTCAATTTCAAAGTACAAGAGATTGAGATCTGGAAACACAAGATCATCAAACGCTAATGATTCCTGAAGTCTGCTAGGGGCGTGGAAGCAGGTGGGGTGCGGAGGCTCGCGGAAGATGTGCGAGAGCTGAGTGCTTCTTGCACTGGATTAATTCTGTGGGCGTTTGCAGGAGAGGAGGCAGCCTGAATGGGAGGGAGTGCCCCCCAAGATATTTCAAAGGCCTAGGAAGGATCTCTGATTCATGCCTGCTCTGGTCTCTGCTGCTCCCTGGTGAATAGATGAATCACCAGGAAGGCAGAATTTCTGAAAAGCCAGGTGACCTTCAATGGACAGGCAGCTCAAGATGTCCATTAACGAACAAAACCCGGCTTTATAAAATGGGTTTCTCACACACTGTGAATCTGTATGGTTGTACTTTAGTGTGTGTGAGTGTGTGTGTGTGTCTGTGTCTGTGTCTGCATGTGTGTGCAGGTGTGTGTGTATGGGCAAACATGTGTGTGCATGTCTGTAGATGAGAAGACAGCCTCCGCTGTTACATGGATCCTGTGTGTTGAAACTCAGCGCCTCATGCTTGGGTGGCAAACACTTGACTGACAGAGCCATCCCCAGCCAGGATGCTTTCTATTAAGGTAAAAGCTGTATAGGGCTAACAGATTCCAGTTGCACATCTTGACACACTTTAGTGCATAGAACCACTCAGGTAACTTCTCACCTTCTGTCTGAGACAGGGTCTTGTGTTAACTCAGGACTTGACTGAGGAGGTCATTCTAGCTGTTAAGTGAGTTCCCAGATCAGCCCACCTCTGCCTCTCATCTCACCAGAGCTGGGTTTACAGTAATGCCACCATGCCTCACTTTTGCCTAGGGATCTGATCTCAGGTCCTCATGCTCTCAAAGCAAGAACTTTACCAACTTAGCTTTCTCTCCAGCCCATGGTTGAGTTCTCAGTTCTCTAGAGGTATGAGCATTCATCCTGATTCTAGAACATTCTTCTATGCCAGCTGTGCATACAGATGTCAATTCTGTGCCTTTTGCTCTCAAGAGGACTCCAGATTGTTATGCTAATTATTTTTATCTCAGATTCCTGGATATTGCTGAAAGCATCTCACGTCTTGCTATTCTGGAACAGACAGCCAAATGTACACATTGCATATTTTCTTTAGGAGAGTCATGAGCAGGTAGCATTGATGTAGTGACAGAAATCAAAAAAATGTTTCCCTTTGTGTGGACATGGAATGTGGCTGGTGACCAGAGAAGGCTGTGAGAATGCTTACCTGGGTAACTAGGAATAGTTTCTGTATTGTTCTTGACCGAAGTTACACCAGTGACCACATGGAAAAAAACAATACCAAGATGTGCAGTTGATCTCTGCACTAGCCCCATAGAATGGTTACCTTAATAAAGCGTCCTAGCTGGGGATGGCTCAGTCTGCAAAGAGCTTGCCACATGAGCATGATGGTCTGAGTTTTGATACTTGGGATCCACATATCAGTTCAGGAATGGTGGCACACACAAGCAATACCAGCATTGGGGAAGCAGAGACAAGAGGATCCCTGGGACTCCCTAGCCAGACAGCCTAGCCAATCTATAAGCTCTAGCTTCAATGACAGACCCTGTCTCAAAATTAATGTGAAGTGCAATTGAGGAAGACACCAACACTGACCTACGATGCACACACACACACACACACACACACACACACACATGCATGCATACACACATATAATGTGTCACGGTTTGGACTATAATAAGTCATCACATTATTTACTGGAGACTCTTTTATATCAGAAACCTGTGCCGACTTGTGCTTCCTGTTTCTTTAGTCCCCTTTACAATCACGCACTATGTAGAGCTTCTAGGTTCTCCACACAGGAACCTCAGTTCCAATCAGAGGAGATTATCTGACTCTGCAGTGTCTCTGTATGTGAGTCTTACTGACTGACAAAAATTTGTAGAGATTTTTATTACCTCCTCTAAGATAGAGCATCAGAGACATAAACCCTGTCCCATTCACATTTCCTATCTCAGTGCTAAGAAGATTCTACTAGGAGTCAAGTGGTCCCAAGGTTCAGTGTGGAGCATGGAAGACCATCAGGATTACACAGTGGGATTGAATCTGGCTAAAATGCCATCAAATATTCATTTCTAGGAGGAACCGACATCCCAGGGTACAGTCAGAGCTGGCTATGGAAGTAGGCACAGCAAAGAGTTTCAGTGGATGTTGAGGTCACTTGCAGTGAAATAAAACTGTCAACCTTTCTGTTTTCCCACCTGACCTTATGCAGATGGCAGGCGCCTGTCTCCCTTCAAGTCTGTAAAAATCCAGAGATCAGAATTAGCTGCAGATCCCCACCATCAGTGAGAAAATGGGGGCTGCTGGTTCCCCAGGTGCTGAGACTTTTGCCCCAAGCTACCAGAAACAGGAAAAGGATTGGGGACTTCTCAATTCACAAAAAGAAGGTAAAACACACAGAAGAAAGTCAGGAGTGTGGGACAGTGAAGGGCAGAGAGAACAGGGGAGGGAAGGGCAGAAGAGAAGCATGTCAAACAGGCTGAAAGCTGGGCAAGAACAGGAGATTCAAAGCAGGCCAGAATGTCTGCATCCATTTAAGGGCTGGGAGTGTGCTAAGTTAGTTAAAGAAAGTCATCCTCGGGCATTGGAAAAATTCAATTTCCATCATAGCCCTGATGATGTTTCCTTTAAGCACCAGATTCAGCAGAGAGATACACCTTCAGGGGATTTTTTTTCCTCTCTCTCTCTCCAGTCAGAAGGCCAGATAAGGAAACCCAGTTAAATGCTCTTTTCTGCTATGCAAATGTTCTCCCACAACACTAACAAGATAAATATATTTCTGTGAGATACCAAGTTTTCAGAGTCATGAGTTTATTTGTGAAGGTTTCTAGCCGTGCTTTGCCTTGTAGCTAAAATTTTTAGAATAACTTTTATTTATTCTTTGACAATTTCATACATATATACAGTATATCTTCATTATATCCACACCAACTCCTGCCTTTCATTGAAGCCCCCAGATACTCCCCTCAACATGTCGCTCTCCCTTCTTTATTCCCTTGCTGTGTGTGGGTTCATGTGTGTATATATGCATGTATGTGTGTTCATGTGTGTGTGTGCTTGTGTGTGTTTATCTCTCTGCATGTGTGTATGTTTGTATGCATGTACATGTGTGTTCATGTTCATGTGTGTCTCTGTGTGTGCTTGTGTGTGTTCATGTCTCCCCCATCCATCTATCCATCTATCTATCTGTCTGTCTGTCTGTCTGTCCGTCTGTCTGTGTGTGCTTTAGCACTACCTATTGCAATGCTGGCTTGTCTTGCTGGCTTCTGTGTGGTCTCGTGTAGGTGGCCATAGTTGTAGTGAGCTCATGAATGCACTGGCCATATCGTGTCCAGAAGCCAGAATCTCACAGCTATCCTCACATCCTATATTGTTCCTGTCCTCTCTTCCACGGTGTTCCCCGAGCCTTGGAGGGCTGCTGATCCCACTTAGGGATAAGCATCCAACAGTCAATATCAGCATTCTCTCCAGTTATCAGTATCTGCACTGTTGAAAAATTTAAATCATTCTCCAGTGAAAGGTCTGCGTTCAATGCACAGGGACTTAGAGGTGGAGACTTCATCTTCTGTTCAGCACATAGGGACAAAAAAATACCATGGGGATATCTAAGAAAGGAGCCTGAGTGAATTCACATTGCTTTCTCTACCCCTTCTGCTCAGGCACATAGAGTGGCAGGAGACACAGCTATAAAAACAACTAGTGAAAGCTGACTTGGTTAGGGATAATAGCTGAGTATCCACTATCCACATCCACACTTCTTCCACTATGCCATGAGTCCATGGCTAATAAGGAAATACTAGGCTAGCACCCCTTGGTAAATAGCAAAGCTTGAGCAAGCCAGTTAGGACAGAGACATACAATTCCAGCACAGCCTTGTGAAAACTTGGACTCCAGAGCGAGGGAGCAGCTCAGCTGGCAGGACATTTATATTACAAGCATGGGTTCAAATCCCCAGAACCAGTAAAAGAGCTAGGCATGCTGTCTCACACCAGTAATCTCAGCAGGGAAAGACATTCTCAGAGCTAGATGGTGTGCCAACCTTGACTATTTGGTCAGCTGGGGCTAACGAGAGACCTCTCTTACAGAAGAAATGGTTGTTATCTAAGGAATGACAGCTGATGATGTCCTCTGGTGTCCACAGGCAGGTGTGTACACATATATAACTGCACACAATGCACACACACATGCACAGACATTTGCTCACATTCAAAAATATAAACTCTGCAGTCAGACAGACCCGGGTTGAATCCCAGCTCCCTAATAAGTCTCTGTTTCCCTTTGTGCATGAAGTGGACTTAAAGATCCTTTAGGCATCAGGCGACTGTGCATGGAAAGTGGATGCTACAGGTGCAGAACTTAGCCCAGCACCAGAGAGAGAGGCAAAGCTTGCCGTTGCATTACCTGTTGTATGGGCTTCCCACTGCTGCTGTAACAAATCACCAGACGTTTGGCAGTTTAAAACAGCACAGGCATGCCATCTGACAGATCTGGAATTCAGAAGTGAGCAATGGGTTGCAACTGACTATAAAAGCACCACCAGTTTGGCCATGCTCCTTACAAAGCCTTCAATCCATTATTTTGTTTTTTACAGGGGCTAACTTGGTTCATGTCCTTGCCCCTCTCCATCCTCCAAACAATAGCACAGGAGCACATCATTTTAATACATGTATTCCCTCTTTCCCTCCCTCTGTCTCTCTGTCTCTGTCTTTCTCTCACATACAATCTGTCTGTATGTCTCTGTTTCTCCATCTCTGTCTATCTGTCTCTCTCTCACACACACATTCACACACACAACACACTCTCTCACATGCTTTCTCTCACATACACACACTCACACACACTATCTCTGTCTCTCTCTGTCTCTCTCTGTGTCTCTCTCTGTCTCTCTCTCTCTCTGTCTCTGTCTCTGTCTCTGTGTCTCTCTCTCTCTCTCTCTCTCTCTCTCTCTCTCTCTCTCTCTCTCTCTCTCACACACACACACACACACACACACACACACACACACCTTCTACCATATCTCCATCCCTCTTACTCTGATCTCCAGCTTTCTTTCTGCGAGGTCAGAGAATGCAAATCATCTCACCATTTTTCATCACAAGTCCTAAGGATTAGGACATGGATGTGCTTAATGTCTGTAGTACTCAACCTACTACAGAAGCTATTGCTTTAAATGTGCTTATTCCTTTTATGTATGTCTATAGGGAGAACAATCGCCAGTGCACTGTGATAATTCAGGGACAACTTGCAGGAGTTCTGTCCTCCTATCACATGGTCCCATCCTAGTTGTCAGTCTTGATAGCAAGCATCTTTACCCACTGATGCTCATTGGTCTAGTTGCTACACTTATTCAGGGTTGGAGTTTACCCAAGACATGTGTCTCAAGTATGCAATGCTTCTTCTTCAAGCTTCTTTGGCTGTGAAACTGCATTCCAATTTGCTCACCTAATATTTTAGTGTGTTAGTGTTAGTGTGTTTGTACAGCACCTCTTCCAGAAGCTCTACACACACACCATGCTGGGGACTGCCCACGTCAGCTGTTAAAATTCACAACAGACAGAAAAATCTACAGTCCAGAAGCCTCCACATTTCTGACTTTGTCTTACAGGAGTCAATGTCATTTAACAAAGCCCTGGTGAAGAAATAGAAATAAGATATATTGAGGCAGAAAGAGCAACCGAGAAAGGGAAGCAGGCATGGCAGATCCAAGAGAGAATTCTTACAAAAACCAGTAATTTGGTCACAAACTTTATAAGTGTCCCACTTCACCTGGCAGCATAGCTGTCTTTCCAGACTTCCCACTAGAATGTCACAATTGCCCTCGCTTCCCTCCTCTCTGCAGTGAGCTTGGGGAGGAGAAGGAAATTAGCTCTGCCAGCAAGGCCCCTTGAAATGCTCCCTGCTCTACTGTGAGCCACGGCCTGTTCCACAGGTAATTTCTCCAGGACAGCCTCAGATTAGGGGAAAGTGATTGTATTTGCTAGGGTCTGTGGGTATGCGTTTGCTCTCTCTTAGTCATACATCTGTGCAGAGCCATCCACCACTTCGGCAAGAAAAATAATCCTGATAGCATGAAGAAAATCAAACCAGAAAGCATGTCGAAGTGTCAGAGTGTGTGAGCACATGGACTTGGCTCCAAAACTCCTCTCTATTTTGTTTTGTTTTTTTACATTTTTTTAGAGAGAGGGAGAGAGATGGGGAGAGGGAGGGGGACAGTGAGGGTGAGGGAGACAGAGACAGAGAGAGACAGAAAGAGAGAGACAGAGAGACACACACACACACAGAGACAGAGACAGAGAGAGACAGACAGACAGACAGAGAGAGACACAGAGAGAGAGAGAGACACACACACACAGAGAGAGAGAGAGAGAGAGAGAGAGAGAGAGAGAGAGAGAGAGAATTGTGTTGTGCAGGTGACATGTGCACATGTGAAGGTCAGAGGTCAACTTTCAGAGTCAGTTCTCCCCCTCCACCACGGGGTCTTGGAGATCAAAGTCAGATGGTCCATTACACTAGGCCATCTCATTGGCTCCTCAAGAGTCTCCTCTTCAAAGCAAGGATTGGCTGATATGTATGTTTTCCATAAAGATTCAGAGAGGGAGCCCTTTAGAGTTAATAAATCATGAGTCTGCTCCATCTTAATGTTGACTTACATCCTGGAAGCACCATAGACAATGTGTAAATGAGTAGGCATTGCTTAAAAACACAGGCAATGTAGAGATGTGACCTACACATTCCTACTTTCGATTTTTTTCTTCTCCTCCATAATATAGAAGTGGGAAAGAGAAGCAGAAGAGAGAGGAGGAGAGCAGAGTTGATCAGAACGGGATGTGGAAATTGCCACAAGGTGTGGGAAGTGAAGAGAAACAAACGGCACCTTCCATTCTTTCCCTCCTTGATCAGGGCAGGCCTTGGGAGTCAGGCAGAACATGTCCCGTGCAGTGGCTCAGCTCCCTGTGTCATACTGCACAGCCAATGTCAATGGAGCAGAATAGACTTGGACTCATTTCCACTTCAAGATACCACGGGGCCACAGCATGACCATTGCAAGGGATTTATTACCACTGTCATTAAAAAACTGGAGTACGTCATGGGTGAAGATGAGAGCCTCGGTATGTAACCACCTACACTCAGTGCCTCATGACCCATCCTTGAACAAGGGACTGTAATTATGCCACCAACATAAGCCAAATCATATTTCTTACCCATGATTAATTTCTCCAAGCACTATTAACTTCTCCATTACCTATTCCAAAATCAAAAACAAAAATCAAAAACAAACAAACAAACCAATGCTGTTAGTTACTAAGTAAGTGCGATGGTTCTTATATCCTTGGACCAGGGAGTGGCACCATCTGCTGGTGTGGCCTTGTTGGAATAGGTATGACCTGGTTGGAATGGCTGTGTCATTGTGGGACTGGGCCTAAGATCCTCACCCTAGTTGCCTGGAAGTCAGTCTTCCAGTAGCAGCCTTTAGATGGAGTACTACTCAGCTATTAAAAAGAATGAATTTATGAAATTCCTAGGCAAATGGTTGGACCTGGAGGGCATCATCCTGAGTGAAGTAACACAATCACAAAAGAACTCAAATGATATGTACTCACTGATAAGTGGATATTAGCCCAGAAACTTAGTATACCCAAGATATAAGAGACAATTTGTAAAACACATGAAACTGAAGAAGAATGAAGACCAAAGTGTGGACACATTGCCCCTTCTTAGAATTGGAAACAATCACCCATGGAAGAAGTTACAGAGACAAAGTTTGGAGCTGAGACAAAAGGATGGACCATCTAGAGACTGCCATATCCAGGGATCCATCCCATAATTACCCTCCAAACGATGACACCATTGCATACACTAGCAAGCGTTTGCTGAAAAGACCCTGATATAGCTGTCTCTTGTGAGACTAGGCTAGTGCCTAGCAAACACATAAGTGGATGCTCACAGTCAGCTATTGGATGGATCACAGGGCCCCTGATGGAGGAGCTAGAGAAAGTATCCAAGGAGCTAAAGAGATCTGCAACCCTGTAGGTGCAACAATATTATGAACTAACCAGTACCCCGGAGCTTTTGTCTCTAGCTTCATATGTATCAAAAGAAGGCCTAGTAGGCCATCACTGGAAAGAGAGGTCCGTTGGACTTGCAAACTTTATATGCCCCAGTACAGGGGAATGCCAGGGCCAAAAAGTGGGAATGGGTGGGTAGGGGAGTGGGGGGGGAGGGTATGGGGGACTTTTGGGATAGCATTGGAAATGTAATTGAGGAAAATACGTAATAAAAAAATATTTAAAAAAAAAAAGATGAAGACATAGAACTCTCAGCTCTGCCTGCACCATGACTGCCTGGATGCTACCATTCTCCCACCTTGATGATAATGGACTGAACCTCTGAAACTATAAGACAGCCCCAATTAAATGCTGTTTTTTTAATAAGACTTGCCTTGGTCATGGTGTCTGTTCACAGCAGTAAAACCCTGATTAATACAGTAAGTTAGTTAGTTAGTTGCTTCTTGGCCATGCGGTATTCCTCAGCTGAGAATTCTTTGATTAGCTCTGTAACCAATTTTTTAATGGGGTTATTTGAATTTCTGGAGGCCATGCCAGTGCCTGGCAAATACAGAAGTGGATGCTCACAGTCATCTATAAGATGGAACACAGGGCCCCCAATGGAGAAGCTAGAGAAAGCACCCAAGCAGCTGAAGGGGTCTGCAACCCTATAGGTGGAACAACAATATGAACTATCCAGTACCCCCAGAGCTCATATCTATAGCTGCATTTGTAGCAGAAGATGGCCTAGTCGACCATCACTGGGAAGAGAGGCCCCTTGGTATTGCAAACTTTATATGTCCCAGTACAGGTGAATGCCAGGGCCAAGAAGTGGGAGTGGGTGGGTAGGGGAGCAGGGCGGGGTGAAGGTATAGGGAACTTTCCAGATAGCATTTGAAATGTATATAAAGAAAATATCTAATAAAAATTTTAACTAAAAAAAAAACAGTAAAAATATTTTGCATCCCTAAAAAAAGTTAGTTAGTTAGTTAGTTAGTTAGTTAGTTAGTTAGTTAGTGTGAAACAATGTCTCACTCTTTCCCTTCAAGCTCATCTGGATCTCACTACATACCAGACTTGTCTCAAAAAAATCTTACCTCAGCTTACAGATTGCTGGATTCACATGAGTATGCAACTAACTACACCTGGTTAGTCACTGTAATTCTATGTCAAACAAAGATAAAGTGTTTGCCTAGTTTGTGCAAAGCCAGAGATTCAATCCCTAGCGATAGAAAAATAAAAATACTAAGTTGATTAAAACAGAATTTCAAATGGCTCTGTAAGAGAAGGGACTCGCTGCCCAAGTTGACATCCTGAGCTCAGTTCCTGGCCCACGCAGTAAGAAGGGAGAACTGACTTGCCCAAGTTACCCTCTGACCTGCGCATGCTCAGTGACATATGCTCCACCCACCTGCTACACACTATAGAGAAAAACTGTAAAATAAAATCTTTGAAAAGGTAAAAAATGAGTCTCTCTCATTTTAATACTTGACAAAAATGATTGTAGTCTGGAACACACTAAAACAAACAAACAAACAAAAACCCACCAGGATAAAAGAAGTAAAAGTCCATCCCAATGGGTACCAAAGACTGGGGTTAAGCTTGGGGCGATGATGCTCAATGTCAATCCATCCCACTGGGTAATAATGCCTCGGATCAGGGCTGGGGGAATGCTCACCAGCACGAGTCCATTGCAATGGATACCAGTGAGTAAGAGGTAAAGTGTTTGTTGCACAAGTAAGAGGTCAAGAGTTCATACTCCCAGACTACATGGAAAAAAACAATGGGTGTGTTGGCTCACCTGTAATGTAGAGACAGGATCCATATCTAGCTAGGTAGCTGAACTACCCAAAATAGCAAGGCTCAAGGTCAAAAACAGTCTGTCTCCATGAATGAGGTGCAGAGTGATCCAGGATAACACCAGAATCCAATCTCTGGCTTCCACATGCACACACATGTGCACATACACACACACACAAGCATGCACATGCATATATTCCCATATTCACAAAAATGCACACATACATATGGGAAACAAGAATGAAAAACAAATTAAGATTAACCCAGAATATTTCTTTCTTAAATCCAAGATTCTACTAATTACAAGACTCACTATTTTACAGATAATCACAAGAGAAAAATATGATAGCGTATGGCTACTAACCTGCATTCTAGTTTCAGAGATGGGAAATGTGGGAACAATAAGTACAATTTAAAATCAATGACATAGAGTAAAAGTGATACGAAAGGCAAATAAGTTAGCTCTCAGATTCCCACCTTATAAAAATTATATTCTAAATGGATTAAAGACCTTTCCATAGGGGAAAAAATCTTTAAAATATTGTGTATGATAAAAAATAAAAATAAAATAGAATACCAGAGAAAAGTCAAAAGGCTAACCACAGCAGGGAGGAGAAATTTGCAACATAAAAGAAATAGTGGATTCATCTCAGAATATGAAGGACTCTTACCGATAAATAAGAAGAGAGAAACAGCCCACTGTGAGAGAGAACTCATGGAGTAGGAATCCAAAGTCACCTGCAAATTTGTGGGAAGAAACATGGCCTGCTCTGGAAGCAGAAAAATGCAGACTGAAGCAGCGAACTGCACCCACCAGAGTAAGCACTGTCAGGAAAGAATGTATGGGAATCCAAGCTGTGCAGGCTGTGGGGACAAATTCCTCTAGACACAAATATGGTGGTTCCTGGACTATTTGAAAGCATTTATTTTTGACACGAGTACATCTTTTAAAAAAACTGTATGTTTGTTTGTGTGTGTGTGTGTGTCTCACAAATGTATGTTTGTGTGCATACACATGTGCATGTGGTCTATCACACTACTCAACTTCTTTTCTCATTGAACTGGAGCTTACTGATTCAGGACATAAAGCGTCTTTAGAGGAAGTAGGTTACTGAGTGTAGGCCTTGAGATTTTTATAGCTTGGCCTCACTTTCTGCCTGCTCTCTGTTTCCTGCTCAACTATAGTAGGAGGAAGTGAGGAGGCACAGCTGCATGTGCAACCCATGATAGGCCTAGGTAGCCATGCCACCATGCCTTTCTCTCCATGAATGACTGTATCTCATAAGTGCTGAGCTGAGATAAATGCTTTCCAGGCATTGCTTCTTTTCATGTATTTGCTATGAGCCAATGCTTATAGCAATGCATCAGAATGATTAGTGTCAAAACCCTATGAAGCCTAGGTGAAGGCTTCATGGGGACTTCCTCTATTTTCTTCTCAACTTTCCTGCAAATCCAAAATTAAAAAAAAAATGCTTTTAAATAATGTAAAATGACATGAGAGGCCCAGGAACAGAGAGCTTAGAGATAGGTCTCTTGACTAGCCAACACAAAGGCTGGGGTTCGGTTCCCAGCTCCTAACCCCTCACTCCTATAAACTGAATTAAGATGATTATCTCCGTGCCTTCCCAAATCCACAAAAGAACTTAATAAACTTGAAGAAAACCTGGGTGCTAAGTAGAGTGTTCTTTGTTCTTCCAGAGGAGCCAGGTTCAGTTTCCAGTATCCACACCAAGCAGCTCACATCCTCCTGTGATCCACCACAAGGAGTGTGACAACTTCTCCTGGCTTCTGTGGCCATCTGCATGGATGTGCCAAACACAGAAATACAGATACACGCACATGACAAAAGTAAATGTAAAATATAGGACATAAATGAGCTGAAGAGGAATGCATGCATAATAATTGCTTGTGTGCAAATAATTCAAAAGGAATATTCTCCATGTCAATGATACATAGTCAAGAAATAAGAATCTAAAGACAGGAAAAGCAGGCAAGATAATAGTGACAACGTGATTTTAGGACACTTGCCATCGCTAGAACTGAGAGAGTCAAAATGGTGGTGGTCCTGGTTTTCCTTTTGTTGCTCTGATACAATACCCTGGCCAAAAGGAAACTTGAGGATGAAGGAGTTAATTTGGCCACAGTTCCAGGGTGCAGTCCAGAATAGCAGGTAAGGTGCTGTGACAAAAGCTTGACCCAGCTGGTTACATCGCATGCACAGCCAAGAGCTAGAAACAGATGCATGCTTGCTTGCTTGCTTGCTCCCTTGCTTGCTTGTGCTCATCTCCATTTCTCCACTAATACACTTCAGGGTCCCCTGCCTAGGGAATGATGCTCCCTCTAGCAGGGTGTATCCTCTCATATAACTTAATTAAGACAGCCCCCAATAGCTATGCCCACAGAGTAACCCAATATAGATGACCCCTCATTGTGATGGTTTGTTTGTACATATGTTTGGCCCCGGGGAGTGGCACTATTTGAAGGTATGGCTTTGTTGCAGTAGGCGTGTCACTGTAGGTGTGGGCTTTAAGACCCTTGTCCTAGCTGCCTGGAAGCCAGTCTTTTCCTAGCAACCTTCAGATGAAGATGTAGAACTCACAGCTCCTCCTGCATCATGCCTGCCTGGAGGCTGCCATAGTCCCACCTTAATGATAATGGACTGAACCTCTAAACCTATAAGCCAGCTCCAATTAAATGTTGTCTAAGCATTTGCCTTGGTCATGGTGTCTGTTCACAGCAGTAAAATCCAAACTAAAACACTCATTGGAAGTGTCTTCGGTAATTAGAGGTTGTGTCAAGTTGGCAATCACAGGACATAAAATTATCCTTGTAATTATGATAACATTTGTCAAATGAATTTGGTGGCTATGGCTGTTAATCATGGCTGTCAACTTGTCCAGATCAGAAATCAACTAGGAAATAAGATGCTGGCCACACCTACAAGAGACTTTCTTTGTCAGGTCATATCATCTAGAAATACCTACCCTAAATGTGGGTGTTATCACTGGTGGTAGTCCAGATTTTAAAATCTGTTTGCCTAACCTCTTCCTGACATATTCATCTGTTCCATTTTCCAGTTCATGTTCTCTGCTGCTGCCTCTGCTGCCACCATCACCGCCACTGCTATCACTGACTCTGCGGCTGCCAATGTTGCCACATTTCCTTGCTGACATCAGAATCCAGCTTCTTCAGGTTTCCAACACAAAGGCAAATGGCTCTTCAGAGATCCTTCATTCTTTAGTATCAGGAGGACTACTGAGGCACCCAGCCTCATGACCTGAGTAGCTGCCAGATTCTCAGCCTCTCCTGCATACAGCCAGCTAGCCACTGTTACCCTACCCAGACAACATTGTAGATGCCAACCTAACAAATTCTTTCAGTTCTGTTCCTCTAGAGGCCCTGACTGATACAATGAGTGTATTGATAGTTATTGTTCACTATACTTATCTGACTGCAATATGTTCTAAATATATATAAAAAAAAAAGAAAAAAGAAAAAGCCAAAAAGGTTTAAGCATAGAACTCCAGAACTGGGTCATGTGGTTTGAACCTTGAATCTGTCACACCATCACTCCCTGTACCTCTGTTCCTCGTCAGTTAAACAGAAGAGGAAATGGTTGTAACATGGTAGTTGAGGGATGGGACAGGTCATGCTCTTAGCAGAGTGACTCATAGGTGAGGACAAAATGAATGCATGAACATGTTAGCTCTTCCTTTCAACCTTTTCTCCCTTCTCTATCCCATATGCATCCTTCACATGCCTCCCCACACACGTTAGTCTCTGGGGCAGTAAGTAAAGCATATATACCATATGTATATATAAAATATATATCTATGGCACCAATATGTAAATTAATATAGACAGTCATTTTATAAATTCTTTAGGTGCTTCCATGTGAAAGACAATGTTCTTGGTGTAGTAGGTACACAGATATTACAGCATAGATGCAACAATATGAGTATACTCACTATGAAGGAGAAAATTTGGAGCTTTGTGGAACTATAGGGGAGGATCAGCCAAACTTTCTAATGCAGAAGACCCTGGCCCAGTGTTTCACCAGGAAGTAGAAAGCATCTGGTGAAAACAGTTAGGCGTTTTGTATGCGAACAACTGGCCATGGCTTTATGGTTGCAGAACTGTCGAATGCCACAAAGAGGAAAGGAAGGTGCCCTAGGAATCACAGGGAATAAAAATAGATTTTAAACTAGAGCCTAATTAAAATGGAATCAAAGATATGGATAAAATATGTCTTAACTCAATCCTAAGGGAAGGGGGTGGAGTTGTAAGGAATGGGGATGAAAGAAAGACCAGGGCAAAGTAAGGATGGATGGGAGTATGGCAGAGATGCTTTGAGTACTACAAGGTATTCTGATAGATCCACAGCTGGAAACAAAAGAATGATATATCTCCTTTGCCTACTATCCCTCCACCATATCACTTCCAGGAGGCTACAGGGCAGGAGAGATGAGAAGCTTTGGCAGAAGGTGTAGATATCATCCTTATCAACACTTTGTTGACCAATGCATCAGAACTCAAATCTCAGTGGTTAAATGAGGTTGGAGAGATAGTTCAGCAGTTAAGAGCACTTACTATTCTTCCAGGGGACCCAAGTCGATTCCCAGGGTACACATGGAAGTTCGGCATCCATGTAACTGAGTTCCAGGGGATCCAAAGCCCTCTTCTATCTTCTGAGAGTATGTGCATATGATGAGCAGAAATGCATGCAGACAAAACACCCATGACAAAAATGTAGTAATTTACTTTTTTTAATCTCAATGATAACAGTAAAGCATGAGGCTGCTGCTCTAGCCACAAGTCCTCTCCCTGGGACTCAAGGGAAAAGAAATACAATATGGCCTTCAAGCTTTCCCAACAGACTAGACAATGGCAACATGGACTGGGAAGAGGATGCGGCCTGGATGCATGGACACTAACAGCATCCTAAAATGTAACCAAATATCCTTTCATTGTTTTAAAAGCTTTGAGGGTATGAGCAGAGAGAGGGGGCTAGGACTGTTGTGTAGGGAAGTTGTTTTACTTCAGGTCTATGGGGGGAAAGGGATATAGGAGGGCTAAGGTTTGGGAGAGACAAGAGTGATTGTATTTGAGACTGTGGATGCTCTCATTCCTCTCCACCCAAGTTGCAGCAGCTCTATGAAACTCCTGTGTGACCTTGCAGCACCAGAAACCAGCAAGAGATAGGGAAAGCAGCTTCCATAAGCAACGCAAAAATAATCTGTTTTCAACCAAACGGGAAAGGGGGTGGTTAGATCTCCAAACAGAAAGCCCTATGATGAAGAGCTGTCCGAATGAAAGGTGCCTGCACCCTGCTTCATCAGGGACCCCTCTGTCATTTGCACTGGTTAAATAGTACCCACCTGCTCTTCCCTCCAGCTAGCACTAGACCCTCTTGTTTCTCTCCCAGCCCACGCCCCACCTTTGTTTTTTACATCCTTTTTAAAACTACTCTTTGATTATGGTTATTTTATCTGGGGTCAGTGCTCAGTCAACTGTTAAATAAATTGCAAATTCTACAAAACACAGCCAGCAGAGCCATTTCTAACTGTAATGCCACAACTTCGAGCAAAATTACATCTGGCTACAATGCCATTCATATGCATAAATTATACCGCCTCTGATTATCTTAAGGAAAATTCAACCATTAAACTTATTTTATAGGCACAGAACCAAGGGGGGGAGCACCAGAAAGAATGTGTATATTCTTTAAAAAAAATCATGGGGAAGCAGAAAGAAACAAAACATAATTGGCAAGCCTTATCTTCCTGCAGTTCTGTCTAATGGGCTCTGTCTCTCCTGATTCTCCATGGCCACCCACCACTGACATGCACACCACAGCAGGAAAAGAGGGTCTAGGGAGCTGGCTGCATGTGGTTAGGACAGACTGAGAATGTTTCCTAACTCCACAATTGTCCCCAGAGGGAAAAGCTCTCTGGGTGCGCATCAATAGAAACTCAGATTTAGCACAGGCATAAATCCACACTCTGCCCAGGAGGACAGGCGGGATGGTTTCTGAGCCTGGTGTAACATCTCTTCGGGAAAAAAAAAAAAAAAGAGCTCAAAAGGCATAGACATTTAGTCTACAGGCCTGCCTCTCTTGGCTGTATGAGTCCAATACAAATAAAAACACAAGTAATGCTGAATTGCTATATATATATATATATATATGGATTAGCCATCATTTCTCTTCCATTTAACCAGGTAGGAGTTTCTGTGTGTTTTATACATGAGGAGAATTGGGAGAGCAATGCAGATGGTCTGCAAGGGAAGCTGATAGTCCTCACCTCCTACTGTTCTAGCTGCATCACAGCTCCTAAAGTGCCAAGACAGCCCCAGAGAACTAGCTATCACTCTATCATGTAACCACAAATTTCAATCCTCACTATTTTTCTGGAATCTGAGATCAGCTCAGAGGTAGGCTACTACCCAAGTCAATGAGAGGACTGCTCCTTGAGATGTAGAATAGGATGGTTTGCCCTAATTAGTAAGCAGGGGTTGCTGCTTTGGAAGAAATTCGATGGCTTGCGTTAATGGAGCAGAAATGGAAACTGCTTGTCTTCAAGGAGAGGAAAATAAAACAGCTGAAATTGATACAAAATGATGATTGAGACGGAAAGGAAAAGAGAAACTGAATGTGGAGAGGTGGAAGGGGAGGGAAGGCTGGAGGGAGGAAAGGAAGGAAAGAGAACCAGAGCTTCACGTTAGCTTTGCATTTACACAGCCAGTGGTACCTGGTAAAATACAGAGCCACGCCCAGTCTTATAGTCTATCCATCCATGGAAGACGCCTAATCCTTACACTTTGTAACAAAGGTCTATTTAATGAGTCTCACCCAGTTGTTGTTAGTTTTGTTTGTTACAACCAGACCTAGCCTAAATGCTGCTGAAGTATGTAGCACTTTGCTGAATAGTTGGTGGCATTAGTCCACCAAGACCTTCAAACACCCCACAAAGGTCTGTCCTCTCATTGTCCCCATTTCCAAGGTGAAGAAGTTCGGAGAGATGGAGCAACTCCTGTAAAAGACCTGTGCTGCTGAAGCCAAGCAAGCAGGCACAAAGCCCACCCCTGGGACCCTGAGCTTCTCTGTGGTGACTGACCCCTTTCCTTCCCCATGGCCTCTGTGTTGGTGACGGAAGGCCAGTCTTTATCTCATACCTGTCAGCTATCCTCACAGCTCGCCTCTGCCCCAGCCTTGCACCTCTCTCATGCTGTCTCTCTCCTATTCTCCAACAATATTAAAGATGATAAATCTAAGCTGAAAACATGCACTTCCTTTTCTCTGAGAGACAGTAGACTTTTTCCCTTTTCGTAAAGACAGACACGACAATTTATAAACTCTGACGGAGCTCTGATGGAATAGAACCAGGACTTTTCAACCTACCTTTTGGTGGACAGCTTATCACCCTTTCTTCTGACCTCTGCTATGTGATTTAGGAGGAAAATGGGTCAGGAGGGGGGAACCCTCTAGTGGGTGATTAGAAAGAACTCTCGCTCCAACCCTGTAAGCAGTGGATTAGATTGTATCAGCCTTCATCCACCCCTCCCACACTTCACACCAGGGAGCGCAGCCTGGGTGAGAGAAGGCAAAGACTGTCAATTTGTTAGTTGAAAACAGTTTTATAATCCATTTCTCCATGTGAAATATGTCAGCCCCAGAGAAGTTCTCTCTGCTTTGACGCTGTTGTGTATATGTGATTTAGGATAACAATGAAGGATACTCCTAAAGAGGAGCCGATGCAAATAGTAAGGGCTGACTGCTTCCTGCGTTCCAGCTTCCTGCCCTCCTTTGAGCGCCCTGAGTGCCATCCCTGTATGGCAACAGAACTTGCTTTGCAGAAAGTGTGTTTCTAAAATACAGTCGTGTCTCTTGCTTTTCTGTAAGCAACCTTAATACGCCTTCTTTAAGAAGAGTTTGGATTGCCAAGTTTACCCCTTGGTGGATGCTGTGGTTTATCCTCAGCAAAACTCATGTTGTTTCTTGGTGCCTGGGGCAAGTTAGCTTCAATTGTTTACTTGACACAAGCTGGAATCACCTATAGAGTGAGTCTCAATGAGAGATTGTCTACACTGGGTTGGATAGTGGACAAATCCGTGAGTGGAGCTGGCTTACGCTGACTGATGTGAGAAGATCCAGCTCTCTGTGGGTGGAATTATTCCCTAGGCAAGGTGGTCCTGAATTGTATGCTAGTGGAGAAAGGAAACTGAACACAAGCATGCATTTGTCCCCCTCTGCATGGACTATGAAGTGGCCAGCTGTCTCAAACTCTTGCCACTGTGACTTCCCTGAAATGATGGCATGTAACACAGAATTGTGAGCTAAAAATGAACCTTTTCTCCACTAAATTGCTTTCTGTCATGGTGGTTTTTCCCACAGAAATAGAAGCTAAGCTAGGAGAGTCCTCAGTGGTGTGGGGTTGGGAGGGGTTGTTTTCGAGAGTCATTCGGGGGCATTTATGAGAGGTTAAGAGGGCTAGGGAGTTGCCTCAATAAGTGAAGTGATTGCCTTGCAAGTATGAAGACCTCAGTGCAATTCCCTGAAGCCATGTAAAATAACTGTGCTTGGTAGTGGTGCATGTTTATAAACCCAGCACTGGGAGACAGGTTGGTAACTTGGAGCTCACTAGCAAGCTAGCTAGGGCTCTTTGGCAATCTCCAAGCCAGAGAAAGAACCTGTCTAAAAAAAAAAAAAATCAACAAGCATAGTCCCTGAGGGATGACATCTAAGGTTGTCCTCTGCCTCTCATCATGTACTTACATGGAGAGAGAGAGAGAGAGAGAGAGAGAGAGAGAGAGAGGTAATACATTTCTTGGAAAGTCACTACTTGATCTAAAGAGACTGGAGACTGGGATGGTTATCTCAGAAGTGGTTTGTGATAGAGGAAGCCTCTCCCTTCCTTCACTCTCTTCTGCACATCTCACCTGTCCTGTAATATGCCTACCATGTTGTGACCTCAGCCTTTACTTACTTTATGAAGGGTGGACAGAGTACTCCTGGAGCCCTCATGTATGGCCAGTGTGAGGCTGTCTCTGCTAAGTTCCCAGGACATCTCTAAGACATGCCAGCCCTACAATTTGGTGGCTCCTTCTTCACACAGCAGGCATTCAAGATTAACTGTGCTGTGACTGCCAATTCTTCTGGTAGTTGGCACCAGCTATGAGGATTAGGATTTTTTTATTAGGTATTTTCTTCATTTATATTTCCAATGCTATCCCAAAAGTCCCCCATACCCTCCCTCCCCCACCCTCCTACCCACCCACTCCCACTTCTTGGCCCTGGCATTCCCCTGTACTGAAGCATATAAAGTTTGCAAGACCAATGGGCCTCCCTTTCCAATGATGGCTGACTAGGCCATCTTCTGCTACATATGCAGCTAGAGACACTCTGGGGAAGGGGGGTTACTGGTTAGTTCATATTGCTGTTCCACCTATAGGATTGCAGACCCCTTCAGCTCCTTGGGTACTTTCTCTAGCGAGGATTAGGATTTTTAAACTATTTCTTATGCTCCTGATACATTGTAGCTACATCTTATATGGCGAATAACTGGGCATGCTACTAGGTGCTGCACCAAGCAGCACTGAAGAATTCCAATGTTCCCCTTCCTTCCTGTGTATGTGTGTGTTTGTGTGTGTGTGTTAATGGCTGTGTTGTGTAAGTGTGTGTCTGTGTCTGTGTCTGTGTGTCTGTGTGTGTCTATGTGTGTGCACACACATGTGCCTGTCTGTGTGGGTACATATGGAAGGCAGAGGTTTGAGTTGGGGTGTCATCTTCAGTGATTTCTCCACCTCATTTTCTTTTCATCTTAGACTCAGAAACAGACATAGTCATTAAGCCTGGACCTCCCTATTTCATATATACCATCAGGGTGGTGAAAGAGACACTAGTTATAGGCATGCTTGAAGCTACACGCAGATTTTTGCATGAATGCTGAGGATACAAACTCATGCCTGTACCATAGGTAACATCCATCTCCCCATTTTCCTACTGTGTTTTAACTCTAGTACCCTGAGCAACATCTATAAACAATTTAGGTCTTGGTTTCCTCAGCTACAAAGCAGGATACAGAAAGACTTCCTCTTAAACGACAGAAAGGATATTTAATTCTTTGCTCAGGAAAGAAAGGAAAAGGTGAGATTGCCAGGCTGGTTTGCCAGGCTGATAGGTGTCACTAATGTGCTGAGCTGTGTTTTGAGTACTATGTGGACAAGTGAGACACTGGAGCCTGAGATGACAGCACAGATAAGGCTCTGTTGACAGCAGGTGGAAACCATGTTGCCACATACAATGGGAGGAAGATGAGCCTCAGGATAGTCAGATGCCACTCACCTCCTCCAGGTGCTCTGTTCCCCACTGTTGAAGACAGGATGACTGCCTACCAAGATCTGGGAATCGGGCTATGCACCCTGGCTCACGTATCTTCTATCTTCCTGCATTAGTTACTTTGTTTTACTGTGGCAAACACATACAAGAAGCAACATAGAGAGTTTGTTTTGACTTCCAGCTTTAGAGGACGTGGCCCATAGTTACCGGGCCCTGCATTTGCTCGGAGCATTAAGGTGGCAGGAACGTGTTTGGGAGGGAGGGTATTGTTTGATTTCTGTGTCAAGAGAGAATGTTCTGAGAAAAAGTCTCTGTTGTGTACTAAATGGGACAGCTGTGTCTCTCATTCCAAAGCCACAGGAACATCACAGGAGAGGGATAGAAAGACTGTGGGGTGGAAAAGAATGAGAGACAATGATGTAGAAAGCTGTCTGTTGGACTGGACTTGCCTACTACACTCAAGACCTGACAGAAACTTTGATGACCTGAACAATATGGGGCCCATCAGCATGCCTTCCTAGTAGAAGGGACCATAAGCCCCTGCCCCTTGGTGAAGTTATTTGCCCTTAATGACTAAGATGAGTCATTTTTATTCAGTAATGTGGGATGTAACTACTCCTAAATTATTCCTGCTCCAGGAAATAATCCCACATCCATGCTCACACAAGGAACTTTGACTTAGTCAATGGGTTAGAGAGATGGGGATAATAGCAGAGAGAGTTGTTTGGGAAAGGGGAGCTTGGACATGGGGGATGAAGACAAAATAGGGCAATAGGGGTGAATCTAACCAAAACCTAGTGAGTGTCCTTGAGTTACCCATACCTCTGCAGGTAGATCCAGTAAAGACACTGATCTGCCAAACTATACTTACACAGAAATATTTTTCTTCTGTCACCGTTACTCTAGGTGTTCATCTCTCCCTAGCAAAAGTCACAGCACATCCAGTGGTTAGGCCAGAACCTTCAGGACCTGACTGTCTATGGGAGTATCATCACCACACACAGAACTGTGGAATTTACTGGTATCCTAAGCACATCACAAGCCAGTGAAGCTTTCAACCAAAGTTGACCATCACACTGCCCGGAGTGAGCAAGTGAGCCCAAGAGGTTCCTACCCTGCCTCTTGTACTCGGTTTCCATTGCTCATTCTTCTGCTACTGATTATACCACAGTATGTTTCTCTAAACCACACCAACAGCATCCAGATAAGCCTTCCTGTTTCCACACTGCCTCTCCCAGAGAACTTCACACAGAGAACCCAGAAAGCTCCAGCCCTTTAGCATAGCTATGTTCCTTGTCTTTCCAGCACCCCAGTCTTCATTTCCACTCTGACCTCTGCTTTCTTCTGCCTTCCTGAAGTTTAAACTTAGCTATGCTGAATTATCCTTACTTCCTCTCTAGAACAAGCAAGCAAAATTTCTAACTTTTTCTCCAAAGTAGATTACTCCACACTTTTCCCTGTTTACTTCTACCCATCCTTAGGTGTCAGTAGGTAGAAATCACTGTGTTTAAAAAGGACTCTAAATTCCTATCCAGCCTAAAGACAAGGGGACCTGTGCCTTCCCAGAGCTCCCAAGTCCCTGTGCACTTACTTCAGTTAAAGTGTTCAGCATGCTACAAGGTCACTGATGTTCACTAAGCAAAGGTCAGGGATCAGGAAATGCTCACTGGCTCACTCATTCACATCGACCCATTTATTCCATAAGTGTTGAATGCCACAACCTGTTGTAGATGCATAGAATATGAAGGTAAGACAGAAAAGAGTTACTAGGATATCTAATGGTAAATTTGAAAGGTGCTGTCCCATTGAGGTTTGTAGAAAGCTTGCAATCTGTCACGTCATGTTGTTCACATGCAAAAGTAGGAGCTCAGCAAATAGAAGCCACATATTCAGGTTCCCAGAACATGCCTACTCTAGAGCACAGGCTTCTTGACTCCAGGCCCAGAGCTTTATCCACAGCTTCAGGCCCTTCCTTAGCTATCTCCAAAGACCAGTCCACAACCGGAGGAGGTGGAGGTGGCTGCGTTGACCCCATGTGATTGTTCTGCTGATTGTTCAAACATCAGCAGGCTCTGTGTTTCCACATCAGTGGCTGAATGAGAGACCCTGAGCAAATTGCTTATCCTTGCTGTGTCCAGTGTTTTCATCAGAGAGCAAGTCTCATGTGAAGATTAAAGAATGCCAAGTCCAGAAAAGCTATGGAGAGTGAAAAGGATTTCTTTTTTCGGAAACCTGTTTGGGCAGCTCATGCTGCTTACAAGAGGGTTATGCAATACTCCCGTTATGCAAGCCCAAAGCCTGTGGGTGGTTCCCTGTCATCATTGAAGAGGGGGTGTCACAAATAATGGTTAAGAGTCCAGACTTGGAGCCCTATCAAAACATTGAAATCTTGCTTCTGCTTAGATACATAACTTCCTCATGCTACTTCACCTCCTACATAACAATCTCTTCATCACCAAATCTATATGATGGTGCTGGTATCTAGGAGATTGCATGTGTAAAGCATTCCGTATCCAGTGTGATGCTGCATACCTATAATCCCAGCACTAGGTAGATTAATGCGGGAAGATCTTCAAAGGCCGGACTGAGTTATATAGACCCTGCTTCAAAATAAACAAATGAGAGTTTAGCATAACACTGGCTACTGTGAAACAATTCATCCTAACTGTCCACTCTAGAGCTCATTATTTGAACAATTACTTACCCCTTGCTTTCTAACAGAAGGGGTTCCAAGCACACAGGATACAGAGCAAGTTGCACAAGACAGACATAGCTTTACTTATTTTTTCTGGATATTTTATTTAATATTTATTAAGAGCAATATCCATTTCTTGGATGCAAATATCTGCATCTGACTCTTTCAGCTGCTTCTTGAGTCTTTCAGAGGGTAGTCTAAGCCCCTTTTTGTGAGCACTCCATGGCCTCAGTATTAGTGTCAGGTCTTGGGATCTCTCCTTGAGCTGGATCCCACTTTGGACCTGTCACTGGACCTTCTTTTCCTCAGGCTCCTCTCCATTTCCATTCCTGTAATTCTTTCAGACAAGAATACTTATGGGTCAGAGTTGTGACTGTGGGATGCCCCCCCTCTTGCTCATTTTATGCCCTGTCTTCCTGCTGGAGATGGGCTCTACAAGTTCCCTCTCCCTACCATCAGGCATTATATCTAAGGTCCCTCCTGCAGCTGACCCCTGTTGTTGAAGTAGGGAAGGCTGAAAGAGTCTGAGGAGAAATGCGACCCTGTAGGAGAACCAGCAGTCTTAATTAATCTGGACCACCAAGATCTCTCAAACACTGGACCACCAAACAGGCAGTGTACACCAGCTGATATGAGGACCCCAACACACATATAGTAGAGAAATGCCAGGTCTGTGTTCATTAAGAGATGATGCACCCAACCCTCATGAGACTGGAAGCTCCAGGAAGTTTAGAGGTCATATAGGGTGAGGGGTGGGGACATCCACGTGGAGACAGGGGCTTGGGAGGTATGGGATGTGGAACAGTTGGAAGGTGGATGAGGAGGGGGGATAAAATATGGAGTGTAAAAAAATAATTTTTTAAAAAAAGAGCAATATCCAAGAATATAATAAGAGATGTTCCTCACAAATTCATGATTTTTATTGGTTATTTTATTTATTTACATTTCAAATGTTATCCCCCTTCCCAGGTGCCCCTCGAAAAGCCTCCTATCCCCACCACCTCTATGAGAATGCTCCCTCATCCACCCAACCACTCCTGCCTCAGCAGACTAGTGTTCCCCTATCTTGGGTCATCAAGCCTTCTCAGGACCAAGGGGCTCCCTTCCAGTGATGCCAGATAAGGCAATCCTCTACTACATAACCAGCTGGAGCCATGGGTACCACCTGTGTACCCTTTGGTTGGTGGTTTAGTCCCTGGGAGCTTTGGATGGTCTGGTTGGTTGATATTGCTATTCTTCCTATGAGGTTGCAAACCCTTTCCACTCCTATAGTTCTTGCCTTAACTTCTCCATTGAGGTCCCTGTGCTCAGTCCAATGTTTGGCTGTGAACATCTCCATCTGTATTGGTCCAGCTCTGGCAGAGCCTCTCAGGGGACAGCTATCAATAAGGGGCTCCTATTAATAAGCGCTTCTTGGCATCAGTAATAGTGTCTGGGTTTGATGTCAGCAGATGAGATGGATCCCTAGGTGGGGGTAGTCTCTGGATGGCCTTTCCTTCAGTTTCTGCTCCTCTCTTTGTCCCTGCACTTAATTTTGACAGGAGGAATTCTGGATTAATATTTTGAGATGGGTGGGTGGCCCCATCCCTCAACTGGGGGCCATACCTATCCACTGGATATGGTCTCTACAGGTTCTGTCTCTCCTTTGCTGGGTGTTTTGGCTGAAGTCCTCCCTGTTGGGTCCTGGGAACCTCTTGGGTCCTTGGCATCTGGGAGTTTCCAGTGGCCATCCCAAGTTCCCCCTCCCCCCATTGATACATACTTACTTTCAAATTCCAGACTCTCTGTACTCATCCTCCATCTCCTCCCATATCTGAACTCCCCCCTTTTCCCTCCCCCTCCTCTCTCCATCTCAGATCCTTCTCTCCCTCTACTTCCCAGAGATTATTCTCTTCCCCCTACTGAGTAGTACTGTAGCATCCATACTTTGGTGTGGTGTGATCTTCTTTCTTCTTGGGTTTCATATGGTCTGTGAGTTGTATTGTGGGTATTCTGAGCTTTTTTTTTTTTTTAACTGATATCTTATCAGTGAGTATGTACCATGTGTGTTCTTTTGTTACCTCGCTCAGAAGATATTTCAAGTTCCATCCATTTGCCTGCAAATTTCATCAAATCATTGTTTTTAATAGCTGAGTAGTAGTCCATTGGGGAAATGTACCACATTTTATGTATCTATTTCTCTGTTCAAGGTCCATACCTAAATATAAAAAGAGCAATATACAACAAACCAATAGCCATCATCAAACTAAATGAATAGAAAATTTAAGCAATCCCACTAAAATCA
Organism: Mus caroli; assembly: GCF_978045245.1. Classification (NCBI taxonomy): domain Eukaryota; kingdom Metazoa; phylum Chordata; class Mammalia; order Rodentia; family Muridae; genus Mus; species Mus caroli. Next base: position 4,599,519 of record NW_028227272.1, read on the forward strand.
GGGACAAGACAAGGCTGACCATTCTCCCCCTATCTATTCAATATAGTACTTGAAGATCTAGTCAGAGCAATTAGGCAGCAAAAGGATATCAAAGGGATACAAATTGGAAAGGAGAAAGTCAAGATATCACTATTTGCAGATTATAGGATAGTATCCACAAGAGAACTCTTAAAGCTGATAAACTACTTCAGCAAAGTGGCTGGATACAAAATGAACTCAAACAAATGAGTAACTTTCCTCTACTCAAAGGATAAATGGAATGAGAAAGAAATTAGGGAAATGATAGCCTTTATAATAGTCACAAATAATATGAAATATCTTGGTATGATGCTAACCAAGCAAGTAAAAGATCTGTATGACATGAACTTCAAGCCTCTGAAGAAAGAAATTGAAGAAGATCTCGGAAGATGGAAAGATCTCCCATGCTCATGGATTGGCAAGATTAACATAGTGAAAATGCCCATCTTACCTAAAAAAAAAAAAAAAAAGCTATAGATTCAATGCAATGCCCATCAAAATTCCAACTCTTCACAGAGGTAGAAAGCAATTCTCAAATTTATCTGGAATAACAAAAAACCCAGGATATCAAAAACCGTTCTCAACAATAAAAGAACTTCTGGGGCAATCACCATCCCTGACCTTAAGCTATACTACAGAGCAATACAGGGGAAAAAAAAACCAGCATGGTATTGGTAAAGAGACAGGAAGGTAGATCAATAGAATAGAATTGAAAACCCAGAAATGAATCCACACACCTATGGTCACTTGATGTTTGACAAAGGAGCTAAAACCATCCAGTGGAAAAAAGACAGCATTTTCAACAAATGGTACTAGTTCAACCGGTAGTCAGCAAGTAGAAGAATGCAAATTGACACATTCTTATCTCCTTGTACAAAGCTCAAGTCCAAGTAGATCAAGGACCTCCAAATAATATAGTGAATCTAGTAGAAGAGAAAGTGAGAAAGAACCTCGAATTCATTGGCACAGGGGAAATTTTCCTAAAAAGAATACCTTATGCTTATGCTCTAAGATCAAGAATTGACAAATGGGACCTCATAAAATTGCAAAACTTCTGTAAGGCAAAGGACACTGTCAATAGGACAAAACAGCAATCCACAGATTAGGAAACAATTTTTACCAACCCTACATCCATAGAGGGCTAATATCCAATATATACAAAGAACTCAAGAAGTTAGACTCCAGAGAACCAAATAACCCTATTAAAAATAGGGAGCAGGGCTAAACAGAGAATTCTCAACCAAAGAATCTCAAATGGCTGAGAAAAAACCTAAAGAAATGTTCAACATCCTTAGTCTTCAGGGAAGTGCAAATCAAAACAACCCTGATATTCCACCTCACACCAGTCAGAATGGCTAAGATAAAAAAATTCAGGTGACAGCAGATGCTGACAAGGATGTGGAAAAAGAGAAGCACTCTTCCATTGCTGATGGGATTGCAAGCTTGTACAACCACTCTGGAAGTCAGTTTGGCAGTTTCTCAGAAAATTGGAAATAGTTCTACCTGAGGACCCAGCTATACCACTCCTGGGTATATACCCAAAAGATGCTCCAACATGTAACAATGACACATGCTCCACTATGTTCATAGCAGCCTTGTTTATAATAGCCAGAAGCTGGAAACAACCCAGATGGCTTTAACTCTTAAGCGACATGTCTATCCCGAAGAATAAATACTGTAACAGCTACAATTCTGACAGATGATGAGATATAACAACAAATAGTGAGGAAGATATGGAATCAGATATGCTATAGTCTTTGAGAAATTGAAAAGGAAAACAAAGTGTGTCTTCCTCAACACACTGCAGTCATGCACATTTGTATGGGAAGTCCATATGGGCAAGTAGAAACGCAAATACTACTAATGATGATGATGATGATAATAATAATAATAATTTTACCAAATAATATTCTTAATGTCAGCCTTGAAAAGTTACCTCATCCAATGCTCAGTTCTGCCCTATAAGATAATAGAAAAAACAGCCTCAGTAAATCAACAATTTCCCCCTGTGGGGATGGGATGGGCTTGTATGGAGAAGAGGTGGCTAAATCAGGGTTAGGACTCATGATTGTTTTTTATAAATACTTTGCTATATTCTAGTTTCTAAAAATCAGGAACATATAAAACATACTTGAATTAATATTAAGAGAACATTAGGAATGGGCTTATAGATGGTGCTCATAGGGGATAGTAATCAGAGGTAATGGAGGAAGGACGTTTTACAGTGCTATGAAAGACAGGCCGAGGGGCTTGAGTCTCCCTACATGTATTAATAATTGAGAACTATTAAAGTTTTAACATCCAAGCCCCCCCCCCCCGTCCACATCACAAAAATTATTACACAGATGCCAGAAGACTAGCCCCTAGAACGTAGTAAGATCCCAGAGCAAACATAGAACAGGCTACACAAGACATCAAGAGCAGCTGTGTGTGTGATAAGGATTCTACAGCAAGATTATTTTCTGCTTTAATGTAGGTTACTAAACTCAGCCTTTCTCCCCTAGATGATGTGCTTCCCACCAATGAGGTCTTTTAGACAATGGAAAATGAGCTTTGCACTGGGTATCTGATGGTTAGGCATTGAATATCAGGCTTTGCCAGCCTCCCTGGCCAGTTATACATCACCATGGTAGACACAGAGGTTGCCTAAGGCTCAACATGCTGGATCTGCATGTCAGAAATGCTTTGGCACGATAATATATATGACTTTTAATTTGCAGGAGGTAAGAGTGTATATATGCGCATGTGTAATGTGTTAGGGAAGGATTTATGGTTCAGAATTGCAGACTAACAAACACTGAATTCCTATGCATAGATATACTCAGCTGTTTTAAGGGAGCAGGTTTTGGTGGGACCAATAGGTAATTTTACTATGGTTTTACTCCAATTATCAGCTACAAGTTAGTGTCCCAGAAAGAATAGAGATGGAAAGAGAAGATTTAATGAGAATCAGCTATGTAACTAGCTCTCCCTTTGGAATTCTGAGTATTTTTTTTCAATTAAGCAAACCCTCTTTAGATGTGAGTCTTTATTCACACAAAACCGCTTTTATTTTTGGATTCTAGGAAAGAGCGTCTAGCTTTGTTGTCTTCTGATGTGAACACGAGTGGCTGCCTCAGTCCACACATGGCTATGAATGGTGCTTAGGATGGACTGAGGTGATCAGAGGAGAATCAAAATCACTTATGCCATGGCTCAACACCACCTAGCCATATAGCCTCATGCCCCCCATCCCACCCCCGTGGGAGCATTTAATCTAACCCCAGTTAGATTAGATCATAAGCATACTCACTGTTTTATCAGGCAGATCATTTTGTTACATAAAATGCTAAACATCCTTCTAAAACAAGAAATACAAGGCATGAAATTATCGGGGAAATCTGACCTTTAATAAGACCAGACGTTCTGAACCTTGTACCTGTTGACATTGTGGGCTGCATATTTTCATATGCTGATATTATGCAATTATGCGTTACAAATGGTTCACTGTTTCCTTGGTCTCTACTCACTCAATACCAGTAACATCTCTTCCCCTAGATGGAGTAACTACCTGTCTCCGTGGGTCCCCACAGGCTAAAATTATACCCATGGAGAGCCATTGATTAAGGATCTATTTATTGCCATCTATCAGTTACATTGCTTTACATCCATGATATTTTTATATAGCTTGGCGTGTTCACATATGTGAATGAGATTGCATGCACACACCTGGACACATGTAGAGGTCAGAGGACGACTCTGAACATCAATCGTCTTTGTTTGAGACAGTATCTCTTGCTTTTCAACTGCAGACACCACCACGAGCATCAGGGATCCTTCCATCTCTGCCCTTCTCCCATCTAACTGTAGGAACATAGATGTATGTTACAATGGCCAATGTTCTAAGGATCCAAATTCAGATACTCACAGTAGCACAAGTTCTATACCTACTAAGCTATTTACCTAACCCTACAGACCTAGAATATTCATAAGCAGAAAAGAAGTATCTACAGTACAGGACAGACACCCAGTTTGTCCCATGCTCACAATCCTTCTAATCATTGAGGAAATATACAATTTTGCCTCTAGACTCTGATAAACTTGTGTGGTTATTAGTTATGCTTTGGGATCATTTTATAAATTATAATGAGATAGAGATTTACAAAATGGCAGATATTTTAAGATGCTAAAACAGCTTTGACAAAGAAATGCACAAACCAGAAAGTCATTTTGTAAAATATTAAGCACCCTAGAAGAGACACAGCGATTGGCAAACTGTGAAGTCTGTTGTAAACTGTAAAGTGTTTTGTGGCATGGGTGATGTCTTATAAACTACAATTTTAAAAATAATTGGGATAAAATACATCTAGTTGGTGTTACTCAGGTAAAATTGGATCAAGGCATTTTAGAAAGATGTCTAACTTATTCTCCCCCCTTATTTTACCACCAAGAAAGAACGCCTCTAGCACAACCCCAATTCAATCAGGCAGAATTGGCCTTGCTCAGAGGAGTTAGCTAGCTGGTGAGTGTGTTTTCTTAGAGAAGAGTCATTAGTCACACTCAGCTGCTGGACAATTCAATGTCGTTTTTGATTGTTTGCTTTTGAAGATAATCTACCTTAGAATTTGCTGGAATGTGACCTCAATAAACAGAGACTCATAGGCCCCTTAGTAGATGTGACACATTCGTTTCACTGTAAATTCAGAAGGTAAATATTTGGAAAATCCTCATTTGAGTTTTTGAAACATCTCACATGACTCTGGCTTTCATACCAGCCCTTGGAGGGTAATATATGTGTGGGAAGCCGAAGCAGTCACATCTTGGGACCTTATAATTTAATGAAAAGGTCCATCCACTTGGATGGCAGAGTAAAAAAATACAAGGACCTCCCAGCCTTGGCTCACTGTTTCAGAAGTTGGGCAGCCACAGAATCTTGGGGTATTCAAACAAAAAGGCTGCCTGGAGAGTGTCTGGTATATACAGGATTCCACCTCAGCCAGTCAGAATGCCTACCAATAAAAAAACAATAAATTGTGAGGATTTTGGAAGAGGCAACCTTTATAGCCCGACTCGTAGAGATTGTCAAGTAGTATGCCATACTCACAGCCATTAAGGAAATCTGTGTGGAGATGGGGATATCATAAGACCAGCTGCAGCACTCCAATGTGCCACAGGGACACTTGTACATTCATGCTCATTATGACACTATTCAATGGAACCAGCCAAGATGTCATGCACAAATGAAAGAATAAAGAAGGTATGGATGGGCTGGGCAGTGGTGGCACATGCCTTTAATCCCAGCACTTGGGAGGCAGAGGCAGGAGGATTTCTGAGTTCAAGGCCAGTCTGGTCTACAGAGTGAGTTCCAGGACAGCCAGGTGATACAGAGAAACCTTGTCTTGAAAAAAACAAAAACCAAAAAGAAAGAGAGAGAGAGAGAGAGAGAGAGAGAGAGAGAGAGAGAGAGAGAGAGAGAGAAAGTAAAAGGAAAGAAAAGAAAAGAAAAGAAAAGAGAAAAGGAAAGGAAAAGGTGTGGGGTGTGGACTGTGTGCACAGCCAAGTTTCATTCAACCATGAGAAAGAATTAAATTGTTTTATTCTCAGGTAAATGGATGGAACCGGTGATTATCATATTAAGCAAAATCAGCCAGACTCAAGCAAAATATCATTGTCTTTACTCATATGTAAATCTAGACCTTAAATAAAGGACATAAAACTAGAAAAGGGACTATTTGGGGAGGACCAGGCAGAGGGGAGAAGGGGAGCAGGAATGGACAATGGGACAGGTGTATGAGTATCATTTGAGTACATTAAACTCATGTGTGAAAATGCTAAAAGGAATCCCATTATTTTGTATAATAACATATGCTAATAAAATTAAAAGCAAAAATTAAAAATATAAATATCTAACTACTTTAACAGATAAATGTTTTATTTTAAAGCAGATATTATATTATAATGGATAATAAAGCAGTGAATCCTAGTAGTTATAGGAATGTGTTCCCTAAAACTCTGCCCTGTGGGGTAATCCAGAAGGTGGAGAAATGCATGGAAGGGCAAATGGGTCCTTCTTTCACTCACCCAGTGAATGCTACTGTGCATAGAGTGTGCCCAAATGTAAGACTTGGCAGAAATGAGTAGGAGAACGCTTGCTTATCATCAGCTCTGTTTTTCTAAAGGTGCTACACCTGTTGAAGATGTGAAGCTTGATGGGTTGTCTCCAGTTTCTGGCTATTACAAATAAAGCTGCTATGAGCATAGTTGAGCAAGTGTCCCTGTGGTAGAATAGGGCACCTTTGGGGTATATGGCCAGGAGTGGTATAGCTGAGTCTTGAGATAGAGCTATTGCCAGTTTTCTGAGAAACCACCAATTGATTTCCAACATGGTTGTACAAGTTTGCACTCCCAACAGCAATGGAGAAGTGTCCCCCCTTGTTTAGAATTCTCATCATCATGTGCTGTCACTTGAGTGTTTGATCTTAGCCATTCTGATGTAAGATAGAATCTCAGGGTCATTTTGATTTGCATTTCCCTGATGATTAAGGATGTTGAACACTTCTTTAAGTGCTTCTCAGCCACTAAATTTCTCTATTGAGAATTCTCTGTTTAGCTTTGGACTGCATTTTTAAAAATTGGATTATTTGGTTAGTTGGTTATTTGGTTTTTCTAATTTCTTGAGTTTTTTAAGTATTTTAGGTATTAGCCCTCTGTTGGATATAGACTAGGTGAAGAGCCTTTCCCAATCTGTAGGCTGATGACAGTTCCAATGACAGTGCCCTTTGCCTTACAGAAGCTTTTCAGTTTCATGGGATCTCATTTGTCAATTGTTGATCTTAAAGTCTGAGTCACTGTGGTTCTGTTCAGGAAGTAGTCTCTTGTACCGATGAGTTCAAAGCTAATTCCCCACTTTTCGTTCTATCTAGATGTCCCTAAACTGAAGAACTGATAAAGAAAATATAGCACATCTACAGAATGGAATACTATTCACCTATTAAATACAAAGACATCATAAATTTTGCAGACAAATTGATGAAACTTAAGAATATCATCCTGAGTGAGGTAACCCAGAGCCAGCAAGTATGGTATATACTCATTTATAAGTGAACATTAGCCATAAAATGCAGGACAACCATGCTACAATCCACAGACCCAAAGAAACTGGGGAATAAGAAGGTCCCAAGGGAGGATGCACAAATCTCACTCAGAAAGGGAAAGTACATAGTTGTCTGAGACAGATGCAGTTTGGAAGTCACGTGAGCACATGAATGACCACACTAGGACTATTTCTCAGTAGGCAGATCAACTTTATTTATGGTGATTCAAGGCTTATAAAATTTTGGGGTACTGAGGGTAGGGACATCCACGATGGACAAAGGCCATTGCTGGAGGCTTAGGGTAACTGGAATACTGTATTACTATGGGGAAACATTTCACGAATCTCAGGTGGTGGCTGACCAAGATTGTTAGGAGAAAGGAAACCGATCCTATAAACTGACTGAAGCTATGTAACATTCCTCCGGTAGAGGCAAGTGTGGGGCTTAGAATTCCCCAGACATGGTCAGAACAGGAGAAACTCTGCTAATGAGGGAGTCCTCCATTACATGCCAAGCCTCAGAAAGCTCTCTGGTCAATGGTAGACTTGGACCTTAATTAGTAGTTTCCCCACAGGAACTGGATAGGAGAGGAGGTGAGGAGAGGAAAGGGAATAGTGATCAGATACGGGGAGAAAGAGGGTGAGAGAGGCCTAGAATTGAGAATAGAAATGGGGGGGGGTGCATCTCTGGTGACTAGCTGGAGGCGTGGGATGGGAGAGGATACTGGGAGTGTAGAGGGGCAGGTTGACTCTAATTTAGATTCCTATCAGAGGGGGATACAGAAACTGAAATGGCCACCTCCTGTAGCCAGGCAGGACTTCCAGAGGAAGGAGGGAGATATCAGTCCACCCACAAAACCTTCAACCCAAATGCTGTCTTACCTACAAGATGTGCAGCATATAGAGCAAAGGCTGAAGGAACAACCAGCCAATGGCTACTCCAACTTGAGACCCATTCCATGTGAGAGAGCTAACCCCTGACACTATTAATGACACTGCTATGCTTTCAGACAGAATCCTAGCATAACTCTCTCCTGAGAGGCTTCATCCAGCAGTGGATGGAGGCAGATGCAGAAACTTACAGCCAAATATCAGGCTGAGCCCAGGTAGTCTTGTGGAAGGGTAGGGGATAGAATTGAGAAAGTCAGAGGAGTCAAGGACACCACAAGAAGATCCACAAAGTCAACTAACCTGGGACCATGGAGGCTCAAAGAGCCTAGGCCACCAACCAGGGATATGCAGGAGCTGGACCTAGACCCACTATGCATCTGTAGCAAATGTGCAGCTTAGTGTTCCTGTGGTTCCCCTAACAAGTGGAACAGGACTGTCTTAGTTCGTGTTCCCTGCCATTGGATTCCCTTCCCGTCTACTTGGACTGCCTGATTGGGCCTCAGTAGGAGAGGATGTGCCTAGACCTGCTGGGACTAGATACCCCAGGGTGGGGTGCTATCCAATGGGGACTCCTCACAGAAGGGGAGGAGGCCATGGAGGGGAAGGATTTGTAAGGGTGGCACTGTGAGAAGAGGAGGGCTTGTGATCAGGGTAGTAAAGTGAATTTAAAAAAAAAAAAAAAAAAAAAAAAGATGTGAAGCTCAGTGGTAGAGTGTTTGCTCAGCATGCATAAAGCCATGGGTTCAGCCCAGCACTACAGAAACCAGGAATGGTGCAGGGCATGCCTGAGATTATAGCACTCAGGAAGTGCAGGAAGGAGAATCGGGACTTCTAGGTCATCCTCGGTTACAAAGTAAGTTCAAGGACAGCCTGGGCTACATGAGATTGTATCTGAAAGAAGTTGTACTGCTGCCTATATCCCTGCTTCCCTATCGAAGGTTTATTCTCCACTTTCACTGCTTTCTTATTGTGACAGCACTCTGTGGAGCCATAAAATAATCAAACGTTCCGGGTAACAGGGGTTACTGTCCTTCTCTCTCTGACCCCACAGAAGTAGCTTAAAGGAGAAGAATGTTATTTTGGCTTCAGGGGACAAAATGATGGGGTGGGCACGGCTTTATCCCTAAGGCAGATGCATGTGGTTGTGCTTCCTCACATCCAAGAGGTTGGCAAGGCTTAGAGGCGGGGCCGGAAGCGGAAATCATCTACCAGCCATGAGCCCAACAGCGAACATTCACTGGCTGAGCCCTACATCACAAAGGTTAGACAACCTCCCCAAACAATGTCACGTCCTGATACCATGTGCTCAAATAATGAGCCTATAAGCATTGTAAGGGGCATTGTGGCTTCCATTGTTGTTCTTCCCATTGCTGTTCCGTGTTAGAGAGCAATTTATCCAGAATGTTGACAAGAATAGTAAGAATCAGCAAAAGGTAAGTGTCCATTTTGCAAGGTTCTTCCTGAATTTACAACGCAGAAAAGAGAACCCTTGCCATGATCCAGAGGACAAAAAAAAAAAAAAAAACTGGGTTTATTCAGCCTTGTGGGGGTCCATGCCCGCCCTCATTCACCAGGGGTTTTCATCTTGCCTCGGTGGCATTCTGTCAGCCAGCTAGGGGATGTTTTAAATGGGAGCACTGTCTCCCCACCCATCCAGTGACAGATACGAACGAATAATATAAATTCTCTAGCCATTCCTTGGCATTTATTTCAATGTAAGTGTATTTTTTCCCCAAGTATAAAGCCCAATAGTAATTTATCAAGAGACAAATCATTTTTCCTTGGCAGTGAAGTCTGCAGAATTCCCATTTTTAAGACCTTAAATCTCCCTATTTTGACAGGAGTAAGAAAGCATTAGAAGCTTTGATTTAGCAGGATCATACAAAATAGTTCCTCATAATTATCCTTTCGGATGATGTATGCATGTCTTTTTCCTCTTCTTATTAAACCCGAGGTCTCCATTTTTCACCCGGCTGTATTACTAAATTAAATTGCCTTTTGTTGTATTCAAGTTAAGCACTTTGCCGAAAGCTTTTCTTGTTTCAGGAAAATAACATTTACCCAATATGTGCCCCATGTTCTACTGTTTGGATTTACTGCTCACGATTGTTTCATTTGCCGGGTAATTTGAGGATATTGTTTGTTTTAATAGGAATAATGAATCACTGTAATTTAGTCTGGTATCTTTTGAAGTACTGTATCAAGGAGGTAGGCAAGGGGATATTGAAGACCCATCTCACAGAGAAATGACATTTTCCACTACAAAAACAAACGGGAAAAGGTTAGAGGTTACTGAGAGATAGAAACAGTTGTGGGAATCTTTCCGTGTGTGTGTGTGTGTGTGTGTGTGTGTGTGTGTGTAGAATAAACATGGAGCAGGGTAGGTTAGCTCATCTTCAAATTTTCAGATATCTTAGGAGACTGTCTCCTTACCCTGCCTCCACTGAACAAATTACACCCTATTCCAAGGTCTCCATGAATCTGCATACTGCATACTGGGTGTCCTGAGGCTGGGTGTGAGCAGAGTGATTCTCATAGAATACATCTTAATATTTCACTATAGCATCTTTATGTGGTCATCACAAATCACACAAATAGTGTGTCTATTCTACTTATCCCATATAATTCTTATTGGAAACAAATAATCTAATACCAAATTTAATTAATAATGAAAATTTAAATGTAAATGAGAATAGGTAGAATTCCTGGCAAAGAGGCAGAAGTGAGTATGTCACGTTACTCAAAAGCAAAAAGTAATAATAATAAATAAATAAAATATAAAAACAGGCTGGGGACTGGAAGAATGTCTATGGTTAAATGCACCTGGTACTCTTTCAGAGAACTCCAGTTCAATTTCTAGCCCCCATATCAGGGTATTCACAACTGTCTATAATTGTAGCTACAGAGAATCAAACACATCTGGCCTCTGAGGATACCTATATACATGTGCATAAACCCGTGAGCACACACACACACACACACACACACACACACACACAAAGCATACAATTCAAAATAAAATAATTTTTAAAAAAGGAAAGAATTAAACAAATATACAATGACATCTGTGCTTCTGAGAGAGCCACCTAAGTTAGTATTAGCCTCTGTGTCAAATCCTCATAGAAAGAGTTTCTTGGAAGCCAGTGCTGGGGAAATGATAGAGTTGGGAACGTGCTCACCTTGCAAGCATGATGACCTGAGTTTGATCCCCAGTATCCACCCTAAAAGAGCTCAAGTGGTTACACTTATAATCCCAGCACTGGGGAGGCAGAGACAGGAGGATCATGGGCGTTGCTGGCCATGCAACCTAGCAAGCAAGATCCAGGCCAATGAGAGAGCTGATACATAAAAAGGTGGTGAATAGTTCCTTAGAGGAACATCCAAGGTTATCTTTCCTCTGACTTCCACATGCATGCATATGCACACATTAGCTTAGACACCAATGCATGTGTGTGTACCCGCACACACACATGTGTGTGCATACACACACAGGGAAAGAGGCTAGATTTTTTCCTTCAGTTCTTATATACTCTAAGCATATGTCCCCAGGAGCCTGTTCTAAGGATCAGCCCCCTTTATCCTGCCTGGAGTCTGTGTTACATGATGAGAGCCAGTATCCACACTGCAGGGTATTAGGCATTGGTTGCTGTTCCTCCATGGTGCCCCATTTGAATGCAGAGAGAAATAGTCCTTTGTATGTCTTTCAGCACAAAGGTTTTGGAGGTCAAGCCCAAATTAAATTACTTGAACCTATGTAAAGTAGTAGTTCCCTATAAGAGATGAAATTCTACCTCTTTCTGCCTATCTGGAAAGAAATAGGTCAACCAATGAATTCACAAGGCTAGGACATCAAGAATGTGTTTTTCATGTAGCACACATAAACAAGTAGGCAATGGCATGATAATTAATGTGGTTTGAAATTTTGAATCCTAGGTTCATCACACTGAGTGCAGGAAAAAAATTCCTCAACTCTTTAGCACCTCTGTTTCAATTTAGTTAGAAACAGATCACTCATAGATCACAGTAGAGACTAAACAACAGTATCTGTGATTTACCTGGCTGAGTGTACTGCATGACAGAGTCTCAAAATACATTGTCATTGGGCCACTTCTGGTGGTACAGGTTTTAATCCCAGCTACTCAAGAGGCTAACTTGAAGACTTGAAGGATACCCTGTATTACACAATGACACTGCCTCAAAATTGTAAAAGGGAGAAGTAGTTCTGAGGATACAGTTCAGGGGTAGTTTGATTGTCTAATGCATACAAGGCCCTACGTTCACTCCCTACTACTGAAAAGTCATGGACATGAAAAAGAGATGCATAGCAATTGATAGTGAAGTCTTGGGTCACATAGGCTGAAACTGAATAAAAGTCTTAGACAGATATCTTAGTGTTACTGTTCCAGAAGGTTTCTATGACAACCCCTACTTCCATCCCACCCCTCCAAAAATAACAGCCTAGACAAAAAGCCATCTAAGAGAACTCTTAAAATTTGTGGTAATGATGCTGGAGTATAGTTCACGGTAGATGGCTTCTGGTGGAGGTCTGGGTAGGGAAGAACGCAGATCTCTTTAAGAAGCTAGCCACTGGGAGTTTGGCCATGCTCTATTGAGTACATGGACAACATCACACACCCGACTGCACATGAGCACATGCACACAGAGAGAAAGATAGATGTATGGAAAACTATGTTTTCAATTATTCACTTTATTTAATTTATTTAATTTCTATGTACGATTGATTGTGATTCAGGAAGATTGATGTCCTTCTGTGTTCTTGTTGTATTCCCAGGCAGACCAAAGCCCTGTCTCCAAGAACACACACAAGGCATCATCGGGATAATATAATGGTTGACAGTACTAGGGAATTCCAGTCTCACAAGCCTTGTTAGGTTCTCACAAGCTCCTATATAGGTTTCCTGATCCCTATACCATGTAATTGCTTCATGAACACAACTTCATCAACATGTTCCAGCTAACAGAATAAAATGGTTACCCTTGTTTGTAATGGGAGGAAACTACAAGAATTGTATTCCAAACCCAGCTCTTCCTGCCAGACAAAACTGTTTAACAGAATAATCATCCAGGATTCTATAGACAATACATCTCTCCCTCTTATCAACATTAGATTGCAGATAGGCAATCATGTCTTCCATTTCTCTCCAGTAGATGAGGCTGTGGCCTGGAAAGATGGTTTATGAAAGAAAGACTGTATGTGTCGAGTTCTGTGAGCAACTGTGAGATTTTGTTGTCCATGTATAATGAAGAACTGTGTGGACACACTCTGCATCCCTGTGTAGCATGTATGTTTTCTCATGTGGGTGCACTCCATGTTTGTGTGTTCAGAAGCTGCTTATGCTCGTGTGACAGATACCCAAGCTCTGAGTAGCGCATGCCTGCTGATTCTGGATGGATGATGAATGACACAGTCTCTAAGAGGTGCCTTCCTTCCCCTCATCGCCATCCATCTCCCAGAGATCTCTCGGGAGGTTGTGGCTCTCCCTAAGTCCTGTGGCTGACAGATAAGTCCTCCAAGAACATTTTTTACAAACCTCCACAGAGTGGGTGGATGAATCTGCACCAAAGAGCAGGAAACAAAGGCTTGTCCCTGGGTGTCAGTGGTTTCTACCAGCCGATGAACTGACACTACTCGGGGGTGTTGTCTTAAAACTCAGCACATTTTTATATTTCGAGATGTGTTTGGGCTTCATCAATGTCTCCTTGCCCCTTTGTTCTTGATGTTTCATTACGCTGGCGATCAGTCCTGACAGCCTAAACAGAGCTTGATCCGGACAGCTCACTCTTAAAATGAATGATCCTTACATCTTCTGACACCACTTATATCCCCCCTGAAATGCACTCCTCAACATCTGGCAGAGCCAGTTGTAGCTGCCAGAACTTTCTTAATCCAATAATCAAAACAGGTGCCAGAGAAGTAAATCTATGACTGTTAATTTTCCAAGCCCCGCTCTTCCTTTCCCCCAACCTATATTGTTTGAAATGAATGTCAGCTTACTGCTCAGCCCATTAGAGGAAGATGCGAGGAAAAAAAATGGTGGCTAGGACTTGCAACCTGACAGATGGAATATTTTACAACTTCTTGCAGAAATGAAGCTGGGCTTTATTTTTCTCTGTGTTTGGAAGCATTCAAGGGGTAAATGCTCATATATTTATTCTAATACTGATTATCAGGTACACATCCTGACAGAGAACCTCAGCTAAAGAATTGCCTCCATTAGATTGTCCTGTGGCCAGGTCTGTGGGACATTTTCTTGATTGGTACTGGATGCAGGAGAGCCCAGCTTGCTATAAGTAGTACCATCCCTAGCCAAGTAGCCTTGTCTGACCTGTAAAGAAAGCTACCTAAGAAGCCAGGCGTTGTGGCACATGCCTTTAATCCCAGTACTCGGGAGGCAGAGGCAGGCAGATTTATGAGTTTGAGGCCAGCCTGGTCTACAAAGTGAGTTCCAGGACAGCCAGGGCTATACAGAGAAACCCTGTCTCAAAGAAAAAAAAAAAAAAAAAGCTACCAAAGCCTGGTCCTGTGAACAATACAGAGAACCAGCTAACAGCGGTCCTCCATAGTGCCTGCCTTTGGGTTCCTACCTTGACTTCCCTCAGTGATGGACAGTGGCTCAGAAGTATAAGCCAAATAAATCCTTTCCTTCCCAAGTTGTTGGGGTTTTGTTTGGTTTGGTTTGTTGTTTTTTTGTTTTGTTTTGTTTTTGTCACAGTGTCTTTTAGCAACAGAAATTTGGAAATTTATCCTCTACCAAACCTCAAAAATGTCCACTATGTTATCTAATATTCATTAGGTTATACAAATCAGCATATCTCTAACATCATATACTAATTCCAACCTCAGGTAGGAGAGTGAAAACATACATTTTGCCATGCTTTGGGTAACAGAAGACTTGGTAGTTTAGTTTGAGATCATCTAATCTAAAGATTTTCCACTAAAGCAACAAATGGAACCAACCAAACAGGGGTCACTTAAAATCGGCAGTTCAGTTTAGACTCTGCTCCCAATTGGAGGAATGTAAAACACCAAGTGACCCAAGTGACTTGCCTTAAAATTAGGACTAAGGGTCATAAAACTTTATTCAATAGAGACAATAAATCCTGAAAAATAAATTCCAGTTCTGTTTTATGTCCAGACAGGGAGTTGGGGGAAAATGGGGAAATGGAGAAGAAGAAAGGGGAAAATAAAAAGCATGGATTAACCTGTCTGCAATGACAGGTTGTGTTCTATTCTGTATTTTATCCAAGGACAGACATGACAGAAAGACAAGACTGAGAGATGGGGCAGGGGTACAAAGTCAGAGGAACATGCAGATATGTAGAAAGGTCTAAAAAGACACCAATAATCATTACAAACTCCGAGAAAAGATGGGCAATGCTGGCGCTGTTCTCTGGAGCCACCCTAACAAAGGACTCCAGACTGAGTGATTTATACATGGATGCATTCTTTGTTGTTTCCCTGATCAGAAGGTATGGGCAGGACTGACATCTTCAAGCCACTGTGAGGGAAGTATCTGCTCCAGGCTTCCTTCCTTGACCCAGTCGCTCTCTCCCAACACCCTCATGCAGACCTTCTGTGGAGCCACCTGCTGCTCATTTGTCTTCTTCACCCATGACAGGTTTTCTCAATGTCCCCTGGGAGTGACCATACCGGACCCTTCTGGTCTTCATCCATGTTTGGATTTAGTTAACACACTCTCTATGATTTTCTCTGTATCTCTGTCTCTGTGTCTCTATCTGCCTCTGTGTCTCTGTCTGTCTCTGTCTCTCTGCCTCTGTGTCTCTGTCTGTCTCTGCCTTTCTCTCTCTCTCTCTCTCTCTCTCTCTCTCTCTCTCTCTCTCTCTCTCTCTCTCTCTCTCTCTCTCTCTCTCCCTCTCTCTCTCTCTCTCTCTCTCTGTTTCTCTCCTCCCCAACTAAAACTGTAGGATGAATAGCTTTCTTCAAGTAAACAGTACTACATGAATCTCAACTGTCATCCAAATTACAGATTACCAAATAATGTATGAGAAATTGAAGAGAATTTTTCTCACCATAGGTTCATGCATTTAGGAAAAAGTAATCTTTAGGAAAGTTATAGTAAAGAAGGTCAGAATACTCTCCCTCAATTTTCTACCATCTATAAAGAAATAGTTTACATTTCCTCTCATTGCTCTCAGTAACCCTAGTCACTGCCAATTTTATTACTATTATGATTACTGCTACCATAATAAAAACTATTAACATTAATCGTCTCCAACATTTCGAAAATAATAGTGAACGTTAATACAGCCTTCTTATATTCCAGGCACTGTGTTAATTACATTGCCTGTTGAATTTGCAAAGTAAAACTAAGAATGACTTAATTCTTAACTCCGTCCACTGATGAGATATGAAGACTGAGAGAAGACCAGTCTCATCATGAGTGATAGAGATGATGCTGGGCAGAGCTGGGGGTGTAATCCAAGTGTTCTCTACCTTAGGCATATATCCCATAATACCTGGGCTGTGCAACTGGAGATGGCTTAACAGTCAAAAGCCCTTCTGCTCTTTTAGGGGACCAGATTTCAGTTCCCAGCATCCACACTAGGCAGTTCACAACCACCTATAACTCCAAATCCTGGGACTCCAGTAGCCTCTTCTGGCATCATAGGCATCTATACACATGTGTGCAAGTTCTCACACATACAACATAAATAAAAATAAAATATAAATTTTATTACTTAATAGTTTTATAAATGCCTATAATGTATCAGTGATCAAATCCATAGTCCCTCTCCTCCGAGTCCTCTCATACCACTTTCCCTCACAACTAACTCATGGGCTATCTTTTACATTTGAGTCCACTTAGTGCTACCAGTATGTACATAGATGCAGAGTCATCCACTAGACCATGAACAGCCTCTCAAGGATGGCATCCCTGAAGAAAACTGAAACCATCTCTACCCTAGAAGCCATCATTTTCTAAGAGCTCTTCAGCTGAGAGTGGAACAACTCCATCCACACTGGGATTTGGGAGAGCTTGGTCTTGTGCAGATCTTGTCCATGAGTTTCAGCTCATAATTTGAGTGTATAATTTATTATGTGGTGGCATTCATAATGGCAGGAGCAGGGAGAAATAAATGCCAGTGTTCAGTGTGCTTTTTCATTTTTATTCCTCCCCTCTTCCATTAGCCCAATCCAGGACTCCCTCACAGACCTACCCAGAGATGTGTTGCCAAGGTGAATCTAGAGTCTGTCAAGTTAACGATCAGCATCACCCATCACAGCATTCGAGGCTGAGTGACCTTGGAAAATATTCTCCTGATTTCTAATTCAGGGATATTTCTAGTGCATCATAATTGCTTAAACATTTAGCTCATATTTTCAACATGTGTCTCATGATGTTGCTATGAGAATCAGTGAGAGCCAGAATCACTGCTGTATCTTGAAGGATAGCTTGTCATACTGGACATTGTGGCAGTTCTTTGGGTTCACCACTAGATAGGTCACAGCTGCTTCACCCCTTCACAGCTTACATGGTTCTTTCTGACACTGTGAAAGCAAGACCATAGGAATATGGCTTTCAGGTTAGATTCAGCTTGATTCCAAGTTCTGTGTTGTAAGTGTATCTTCAGCATAGGGACTTTATTTTCAGTCTCTGAGAGACAACCAAGGGCAACATCAATAACCTAGATTGTTTTGGGAGTCAGTTGGACTACCCTGGGCAACAACTTCAAAGGAGGTTTGTCCTACCTGGTATGTGAGTTTCTATTACACTGTCTATGGCTCCTATGTAGAGACTTGTCTACCCAAGAGGTATAGCTTTATCAAACATCTTTCTTAAACATCTTTGATGTTCTCTTTTGTCTTCTCCCTCCACAATTAGTGTCCCTTCCTGTTTACCCACTTCTCTTTCATATCACCTATATCCTGTTATCCCCCTTCTCTACCTCCTTCAATGTTCTCTTTTTACTTTCCAGGTTTCTGCAATTACCCTGTGTTACATAATATGAAGATGGAGCTAGGAACTACAGAGGAGAGAGAACATGTAGTGGTTGTCTTTCTGGGTCTGTGTTATCTCATTCAGTATGATCTTTTCTACTCCCACTCATTTACCTGAAAAATTCATCACTTCATTTTCCTTTCCAGCTGAGTAGTGCTCCATTGTATACAGTGGCACTCATATATTTACAGAAACCATCACTGTCAACTTGGGGTTAA
The DNA here is from genome assembly GCF_978045245.1 of Mus caroli. Classification (NCBI taxonomy): domain Eukaryota; kingdom Metazoa; phylum Chordata; class Mammalia; order Rodentia; family Muridae; genus Mus; species Mus caroli. The sequence continues at coordinate 4,617,701 of NW_028227272.1, forward strand.
AACCCACTCAATAGGAGAGACAGTATGTGCAGGATTAGAAACAACCAATTACCTGGATCTTGTGAGGTCAAGGATCTTAGGAGAGTAATACTAACCCACCTTACTAAAACAATATAGTTCCTAAGTCTTATTCTAAGACTTGTCCTTATACCCACAAATCTGTATAACTCGTTCCTCATCAAGGAAGCTTCTTTTTACAGCAAATGAATACAATTACAAAAAAACCATAAAATCATAATACAAACACATCTGAAACAAAACTCCCTTGTGAAGGACCAGGCAAAACTGTGGATGAAGGAATGTAAAGGCTGTAAGAGTCCGAGGACCAGGAGTTCTGCTGTCAGATTGTATCTCCTAGGAACAAAATTGAAGCTATATCCATAACTGAACAATGCAACCACTTTAACAAGACCTGAACAATAATACCCTATGTGGTATGGAAAAATCTCAGGACCCTACTCCATGACAGAGAACTTCAGGGAAATGCATTTGCTGGGAGAGGAAGAATTAGCCTCTCCCAGAAAAGAGTCCCCTAATTGGTTATTTAATACAAAGTGGTCAGCCCTGAAATCAAATGCACACAAACCACTGAAAAAATGTATTCAGTGGGTTATATTTATGTGGGGCAATGGGCTATGCACAGACAGCCTGGTCTCCAGTTGAGTTGAAGTCTTGAACTCCAGTAGGACCCGGTGGTGGTAATTTTCAACTACATGGAATGTAAGGCATTTCCTCATGTCTCCTGGACCCCTGGCTCCTGACTAAGTTACCACACCTACAGCCCCCAAAAGAGAGGCATGTGGCTAGCAGTCATGTAGACAATGTCCCAAGCTTCTGGCCTTCTGGCTAGACTCCTCCCCATAATTACCTAGCAACAGCAAGATAACAAGCCCACTATAAGAGGGGCTGTTTGGCCCTTCCTCCCTCTCTAAGCTCTCTTACTCTCTAAGCTTTTACCTCTCTCTCTCTCTCTCTCTCTCTCTCTCTCTCTCTCTCTCTCTAAGCCTTCACCTTTCCTACTCTCTAACTCTCTTTCTCTCTTCCCTATTCCTCCTTCTCTCTATGTGGCCATGGCCAGTCGCTCTCTCTTTTATCTTCTCTCTTTCCCCCTGCCTTTCTACAATAAAGCTCTAAAACCATAGACTGTCTCTGTTCATCAAGGCCCAAACTAAAGACACTCACTCACCTGCGTGGGAACCACCCAGAGCCCCATCTCCCCCTGAACTCTCTTCCTTTCCCCTCTGGGGCTAAGTGTCATCCCGGGGCCCCTATTCTGTTCTCAGCTCCTCCACTGTATCCAGCGTGGGATGCCGGAGACTGAGAACCTGGTACTGAGGGCTGCCCCTTGTCCACCTCTTGCTGAGTAGAGTCAGTGGCTTCACACAGCCAGATGCCCACCCAGGGCCATGTGGAAAGCGTCTGTCAGTCCTCCCGTGTCTGCCCACCCAGAGCACCAAAACTCTGGCGGGACATGGGCTGTCTCCCTCCCCCTCTTCCCCTGCACCCAAGACCCCGCATATTTATTAAAACAATAATCAAAAAGGCTGCCGATTTGAGAGGGAGGTGAGACATGGAGATGTTGGGGGTAGGACAGAAAAGGAGGACTTGACATACTGTATTTTATTTTTAAATCTTTAATGCAATAACTAAAGAACCAGCTTCAGTAAACTCTAGCTGAGATACCAAGTCCATCAGCTACTTGCTTTGGAAATAAAGCTTTGCTAAGACACAGACACACCCACTAACTAACAAATTATTTATGGTTATTTTCCCACTTCAGTAGCTGAGTGAAATGATACAGAGATCAAACATTCTGCAAAGTGAAGCATATTTTACATTTTACCCTTTACAGAAAAAAAAAATGTACTGCCAAATGGGTTTTGGTTCAGTTTAGTTCAGATTTTCTTTTATGAGAGACATCTCAGGTAACCCAGGCTGGCCTTAAACTTGCTATGCAGCCAAGGAACTTGAACTTTAGCTGTTCCTGATTCTACCTTCTCAGTGCTGGGGTTTTAGGCATGCATCCCACCCTGGTTTATGTGCTGCTGGGTATCAAATCCAGGGTCCTGTGTATGTTATCCAAGCACTCTATCATGTTGTACTGGTTTAAATAAGAATGCCCCCTTTTTGACTACTTAGCCATCAGAGTAGCACTGTTCGAAAGGATTAGAAGGATTAGGAGGTACCACCTTGTCGGAGGAAATATGTCACTGGGGGATGGGCTTTGAGGTGTTAAAAGTTCATGCTAGGATCTCTCTCTCTCTCTCTCTCTCTCTCTCTCTCTCTCTCTCTCTCTCTCTCTCTCTCTCTCCCTGCATATCAGGGTGTATCTATCAACTACTTCTCCAGAACCATGACTTGCCTGCCCCCATATTCCCTACCTTGAAGATAATGGACTAAGCCTCTGAATTGTAAGAAAGCCTGCAATTAAATATTTTCTTTTCTAAGAGTTGCCAAGTTCATGGGGCCTTCTAACAGCAATACAGCAGTGATCAAGACACAGATGAAAGACATTCCAGGCCCCTGTCCAATGATATAATATTCTGTGCATCATACAGGCTCCCAACAAACATTGTGTTGTTTTTTTTTTTTTTTAGATATTTTCTTTATATACATTTCAAATGTTATCCTGAAAGTTCCCTATACCCTCCCCTCACCGTGCTTCCCTACCCACCCACTCTCACTTCTTGGCCCCGGCATTCCCCTGTACTGGGGCATATAAAGTTTGCAGTGCCAAGGGGCCTCTCTTCCCAGTGATGGCTGACTAGGCCATCTTCTGCTACATATTGTACATACATACATACATACATACATACATACATACATACACACATACATACATACATCTTCTGTTCATATTGTTGTTCCACCTATAGGGTTGCAGACACCTTCAGCTCCTTGGGTGCTTTCTCTAGCTTCTCCATTGGGGGCCCTGTGTTCCATCTTATAGCTGACTGTGAGCATCCACTTCTGTATTTTCCAGGCACTGGCATAGCCTCATATGAGACAGCTATACCAGGGACCCTTCAGCAAAATCTTGCTGTCATATGCAATAGTGTCTGGGTTTGGTGACTGATTATGGGAAAGATCCCATAATCAGCCAACAAACATTCTTTTGCATGCTAATGCTATATTGTACTGAATACTTGCAATAGAAAGGAATTCAGAGCATGCTAATACCATATTGTACTAAATACTAGCAATAGAAATTATTAAAGACTTCTGTAAAAGTTAGGATGGGAAAGGGCAGGAAAAAGGATTGAGGAAACCTCTCTGAGAATAGAAATTGGAGATTCTCATGCTACTAGAATCCTACAAAGGATCTTTTGAGGGTCATAAAAACTAGAGGACCCTCTGAAAGAAATCATTGCCCCTTTGTTTACATTTTATTTATTTATTTATTTATTTATTTATTTATTTATTTATTTATTTATTTATTTATTTAACATCATCAAGGAACCTGCATATAGTCTTTCCCTTATACTGCATGATGTAATCACCACTCATATTTAAGTAATAAAAGTAGGAAAAATACTGACCCGCCTGATATTCCTACAATATCAAGATAAAGACAGTCTTAGGAAGATAGGATAAGAAAGGCATCCTTGATTTAGAAAGAAGATCTTCACAGAGATCCCTCTGGACCCATCATTCAGCTATGCAACCTTGAATGAGTCATTCCACCTCTCTCATATTTCCCATCTGTTTTCTCTCAGCCTGCAATGTTCTGGCTGGGACAACTCAGCCCTTTAAAGCTCTCCATGCTGACTACTCATTGTCATTCCAGTATCAGCTTAAGTGTCACTTCATAAGAGGAGTCATCTTTTCTCTCCCTCCTGTAATCTCCACAGTTCCACTCAAACAGTGGAGTCCATGGCCTCTTGAGGGTTATTCTATTTAACTTGTCCTTATGTTTTCATTGTCAACCATCCTTCTAGCCAGAAGTTTGTTCCTTAAAGACATGGAATTTTCTATCGTATGAACCCTAAATCCAGAACTTAATAATATACTTGACTTGCGGTGGGAACTTAACGGGCACTTGTTGAAGGACTAAGAACTGAATCTGTACATTAATGAGTGAGCTACATAATAGAGACAAGACTCTCTGTAAGAGGATAATTTCATAACACTGGAGAGATATAATCAAAAATTGTGATATGCTCTTCATTCCTCATTGGAGAAATGAATATTCCTACTGAAGCAAAAAACATGCTATGGCCCCAAATAAAGCAGGAGGCCTTAAAGATAGCAATACAAATCTGCTTGTCTTGTCCCTTCTGATGCTATAGAAAATTCTCAAAGTATTAGGAATACACATTCTCACAGACTTGTTGTAACACAGTTACCCAAATGAACCCCAACTTTAGCCACTACAGTTACTCTAATTTATGTCTATATTATCGCTAAGAGTGGAGGAGCTGAGTAACAGCGGACATCTTCCCAGATCTTGAACACAAATGTGTTTTTCTATTCACAAAACCCGATCTGTAGACTGGAAGGAGATGAACATGAGCTTAAGGCAGGCTTTGTGTTTTCATGTTTGTACTTCTGGTTCCCAACATGGATCTCTCTTCCTCTGTTTGCAGAGCACCTCTTCCTACCTCCCTTCACATAAACCTCACTTGTCACATTTCAGTTACAAATCCAGCTGTCAAAAAGCCTTTTCTGACCTCCATTCCCATAGCAAGAACAGTGCTTCATTATATACAATTAGTCTGCAATAAGAAGCATTCTCCAGAGAAACATACACAGCAGGGTAAATATAGTAAGAGACTTAGTATAGGAATTGCCTCACCCCATTACAGAGAAGCTCAGAAGCCCCAAACTGTGTCATATGCACAGTAAATCAGTTCACATCTGGAGACCTAAGATCTGGGATTTATGATGCCCAAGGTCAGGAGAAGATCAATGTCAGGTCAGAAAGAAATAAAATTTATGTTTCCTTCACTTTTCTGTCCACATTAAGCTTCAACCAGCTGCTGGTGCACATTATATGTATGGGGATGGGTTTTTTGGTTTTTGGTTTTTGTTTTTTGGTTTTTGGGGTTTTTTTTTGTTTTTGTTTTTGTTTTTGTTTTTTTGTCAACTGGTACAAATGGTAACAACTTCTGGAAATATTCAAATACATACTTAGAGATAGTTTCATTTTCTTTCTGGGTATCTTACTCAGTCAAGTTTACACATAGAATAAACCCCTGTACCTGTTTGGCATGGTTCAAAATAATGATGAATTTAATAATTTATATATAGGACTAAGGCTTTCTTCCATCTTGGGATTTCATTTAAATTTGGATGGGTCCCCAGTGCTATCACCCATGTTAGCCATAGGTGATTTCTGAGCATTACATAGTTAATTTCTTTCACAGAGAAAATTCAAGACTTCCAAGTGACTGCTCTGGAACCAAGCTGTATATATCATATCTGGGCTCTGGAAACTTGATTGCTTTCCCTAGGGAGAGGTGAATAAAAATATGTTCATCCAAGATGGGGCACCAATGACAGAGCAAAGAGCCTGGCTCAGTTAACCGATAAGTCTGTTAGACTTTTTTTCTTGCATGACAATGCTAACACAAAAGCAACTGGCTCACCAGAAAGTTCCACCCCAAAATAGGAGACAGCTCTGTGATGATGGAGTTCATCCTTCCATTTAACCTTCTACCTCTCACACAGTCTGTCACTTCTCAAGATCTCATGCAGCTGGGGTCAGAATGGAGTAATGACTGGAATTCAAGGGGAGTTCCATGATACATGATGGAGCAGTCGTATTATCCCCTTGAGAAAGAAAACTATACTATACCACTTGGAGGATATGAGAGGAGGTTTACTCTGCACATGTTTTTCTGAAGGTAGTGAGCCCTTTGTAACCTCATGACCATCTTATATTTACCCTGCCATTCTGATAGGGTAAAGAAAAGACTATTCTTTGGACTCATGCCTTATGCAAATTCACCTAATTTTTAATTAATAATTTATTAGGAACTCTTTCAAAGCTTCCTTTCCCTTGGGGTTCTGGTGGTCTTAGCAAAATGAGATAGAGGGGACAAAGTGTTTACAGTGCTCACTGCACCAGCATTAGGATCTGAGTATGGATTCCCTGCACCTACATAAGAAGTCAGGTGTAGCCACCTTGCATATATAACCCCAGTGTTGGAGGAGTAAGACAGGAGGGTCACTGGAGCTTCCTGGTTAGTGAGTCTCCCCAAACAATGGTGGGTTCCAGGCTCGGTGTGACATCCTGTATAAGAAGAATAAGATAGAGAATAATAGAGCAAGACACTTGATGTCTTCCTCTGCCACTTGCACATGTGCAAACAAGTGCATATATTTGCACATATGGATAACACATACAAAAACATGAGTAACAGGAGAATATTCTTATATATTTGTGAAAGAGATGTATTTCCCAGGAGTGGCTGGTGAGAAGCCCCTTGCCCTCCAAATCCTATCTCAGGACAAACTGCCTGAGGTTATTACCCTGGTCAACACTGCAAAGTTTCAGGGTGGGAGGTTAAGTTCTCTCTCTTAGTGTCACATCGTTTATTGTGAGGGAACTGGAATGCCAACAGTGTGAGAATTACAGTCCATCCCATTTTCCCAGAAAACTCATTCTGTTCTTTTCTAAAAGACAGATGCTCAGAGCGTGCACTTGGAAATGGTCCCCAAGTGCTATGCAAGGTCGTGTGTTAAGGTGGACCTTATTTTTCTTTGCAAATGCATTTGACTTGGTGGGACAGAGTGCACCAGCTCAGAGTCCAGGAAACCAAGAGGAAGGATACTTGAAAGAATGATTATCTTTAGGGTGCTAACCCTTGAAAGAAAGAGATTATCACATCAACAAAATGCCCTTGTCTCTCTTTTCTTCTCTGGCATATGACTCTGCATTGGTGTGAGCTTCTTCCTCTCCGTTACAACCTGTTCACCCATCACTAACTCTGAAAAGGACATCTTTAATCTGTTTTAGGTAACTGTGTGGTCCTTGCTCACAGAATACAACTTTTTGCTATTTTTGAAAAGAACAAATAGTGACTGTGCTAACTGGGGTTATGGCTCCTCCAACCCTTCTGGAGATCCCACAAAGATCACATATTCCTGGCCCATGCCCTAGAAACCTCCAAAACACCAGCATCTATGGGATTTGAGTGCTATTGCCGTCCCTCAGGAAACAGTCTTTCAGGCTCAAGCATGATTTATTAATTTTGCTGCTTTGGCGGGGTCATTTATCAAAATTCCCTCAACAGTTCAATTAGGAACAGCCTGCCTCCCAAATTGGGGTTGGTTTTCTCATCTTCCCAAGCCAGCTTGTGGTCTGCATCACTGCCTTGACCACCCTTGGTTTGGGGAGTACCAGATGAAATCAATCACACCTCCCACTTATCGACTTCACAATTTTCGCTGCACGAAGACACCACTGAGGAGATGGAGCAGATAAATGTTTGCCCTTTTCTGTGGCACCTGATTGCTGCTCCTGCAGAACTGAAGGATGGAACTACATTCCTCCACCCACTGACTTACTGGCAGCTCTGCTTCCTAGATCCACATCCACAATGAGAAGTAGGAATGCATGGAATCCTTCCTCCTGAGGGCTGCACCATCTTTCACAGGATTGCTTATAACAATGACCGCCATCTTTCCTCTCCATATGGCATCCAGCAAAATGTAATATGATATCACTTCTTTCCCAGTTAACCATCAATGGCTCTATACTGCCGCAATAAAAAGCCAAACATGGTTTTTGTAATATGTAATGTACAAGAGAGTGTACATGTATATGTGTGTGCACATGCATGTGTGCATGCATGTATATGGAGATCAGAAGTCAATTTCTGCTGTCACGAGCCACACATTTTGGCTTTTGAGTCAGGGTTGCTCACAGGCCTGTAACTTACCAAGTAGCCAAGGCTGACTGATAAGCAAGCCCCAGAGGTCTTCCCATCTCTACCTCCTAAACACTGTGATTGTACATGTAGGCCAGTCATTTATGGATACGTGGATTTTTATATGGATTCTGAGGACTAAACTTGGGTCTTTGTAGAAGATAGCAAGGTGAGCTATCTTCAGCTGCTGTGGAAGTGGAAGTGGGAGAATTAGGAATTTGAAATCATCCTCAGCCATACAGTGAAATCAAAGCTGATTGGGGTTACCTGAGACTCTGTTCCAAAACCAAACAAAAGTCAAATTAAGCATAATATAGGCTGTCTGTGCTACCAAGTAGGTATAAAAGTCTTCATTCTGGAAGTATTTCCCAACTGACTTCATCTCAGTTGGGCTTCTTTACCTTATAGATAACATGGCTAAAATTACCATACACAAATTCTAGTTCCATCAATTCTAACTAATGCCCCTTCTCTATTTAGGCCACCTTCTAAAGCCCAACTTTGCCCTTGGTCTTGATGGCATGACATGGCTAAGAAGAAGCTAAGTCTCCAAGGAGTCATCATGCAAGCTAGCTCTTCTTACATAATGAGTCATGCATTTAATTTGTAAATCCTGGTGTTCTGTGTTTGGAGACAGTGAGACCTCTCTACCTGCTTCTAGAACCCAGTAGATCTTCAGCTAAGCTTTACTGAATGCCCCTAATAACTGAGCAGAGGAATGAGTGGATAAGCCTGCAGCCCCACCATCCCGGCATGCTACTTACGCATTCTCAGCTGAGTTTACTCCATTTTGATCCTGACAGCCACGATCCCCACAACTTATTCATTACACAGCAAGTGACAGGCTGGTGCAAGTGACAGCGACCTGTTTGTTGGCAGTGCCACTGCACTTTGATGGACTTCCAGAGTAATTCAACATTATTATGTGTCAGATATAATTTATGGTTTAATACAATGCCAGCTTTATAACTGTATTATTGCCATATATTTACATCTGGGAAAAAATAAATCACAGTGAATTTTACACTTTGAAAGACTTCACGTGGGATTAAGTATGAGCCAAGCAAGGTTGTTTGCTCAAGCTATGGTCGAGGACAGCACCAGGCTAGCCCTGAAAAACAGGACTTATTAACTAGTTGCTTTTTTAGTTCATCGATTCTCCCTGGGTCCCGCTCCCTCCCACCTACCGCCTAAAAATTATTTTCCACTTTCATCTTTTACTTCTTGACTATGCAGTATGTGTTTACCCTCTGCCCTTAGGAATTTAGGGGAAATTTTCCTTGGAAAGCCTGTGACATTATAGACAGTGTCCAGCTATCTAGACATCTCCTGGATATAGTGGGGCATTACATAATGCACACACAACACACACAATGTCCCACTAGCCATGCTGCAGCTATCTGGGGCCTGTTGTTGTTGTTGTTGTTGTTGAGGTGGTGGTGGTGGTGGTGGTGGTGTTTCCTTGTATCAGAGATATCTTTAGATCCGTAAACTGATTACTATCATTTACACAAAGGAAACCACCCTACCTACAGACAATACCGTGTTCAGCCCCCTTCATGGGTATTTTTTCCCTATTTTTCATTTAAACAGTAGTGCAAAGAACATCTTTGGTTGTATACGTGTGTGTGTGTGTGTGTGTGTGTGTGTGTGTGTGTGCTGGTACACATATGTGCACATGCATGTGGATACCAGAAGTTGATTTCACATGTCATCCTCAATTGCCATTTTCTTTTTGAAACAGGTTCTCTCAATGAACCTAGAACTCACTGATTCATGTAGGCTGGCTGGCCAGCAAGCCTCAAGATCTTCCTGTCTCTGCCTCCCCTGAACTGAGACAATAGGAAGCCATCACTGCTTCTAGCTTTTTAACGTGTGTTCTATATATCCAAACTCAGAGACTCCAGCTTGTAAACAGAACTCTTTGTCAGCTGAGCCATCCCCCCAGTTCCCCAAAACAATCTTTAGCCAAACATTTGCAGTTCTACAGGTTTTTTTTTTTTTGCTTTTGTTTTTTGTTGTTGTTGTTTTGTTTTTTATTCAATTGAGGGCAATCCTAAAGTGGATTTCCTGATCAAGTGGTAAAAAAATTTTTTTAAGCATAATGTGGCCTTCCCCAGCATGAACTGGCATGAAATCTTGTATTCAACTTCTAATATCCCCTCGAGTGTCACCTCCTCTATAAAGTTCTCCTGGACTTACAAATGCTATGCTGTTAACAGATTTCACCATGGCTACTGTGAGGCTACCTCTGTTTTTCACATAAACATTATATGCCTTAGTATAATCATGTGCTTATCTCTCCATGGTACTAAACTAAAAAATGCCTACAGGGTGAATGGTGTGAGCTGTGCAGCAACATGTTCTCAGCATCTGATACATAGCAGATTATATACATATACATATATGCACTAACTCTAAATAGTCCAGAAACTATTGGCAAAACATGAAATGCTTAGTGTGATACCAAGCAAGAAATATCTTCACTTTACTGTTTCATCAGCTATGGAGAAACTCTATATGAAGTTACCAGAGGTGGTGTATGTGTGTGTGTGTGTGTGTGTGTGTGTGTGTGTGTCCCCTCTAGGTATGAAACAATCACTTACCAAAGAGAGGAAGGTGAAGGATGATTTAGGCTAGAGCGTCCATTGAAAGTGATGGAAGCTCACGGAGTTGCCTGCAGTAGAACAGGGATTTGAGATCCCCTTGAAGACTTTAAGCAGGTTTTAAGCATAAACTTGGGACAACTCACACATGGACTACAGGATGGACTACAACATTGGATTTTGATGCCTCTTTCTCCTCCTGAATTCCTTTCCCCATATCTAATCTATTACCAAGGGCTCCTTGGTCAATTCTAAAATTACCCAAATCCATCTGCTTCTCTTCTGTACCAGGAATACCTTCCCAATTGAAATAGCCCTCAGCTTCTCCTGATTGTATAGCTGGGCTCTCACTGGGTTCGTCTACTTTCCCACCACCACCCAGTAATGCCTCATATAGGAAACAGTAAAATAGAGAGGGAAGTGGAGAAGAAAGAATGACTGTGTGCACAGGGAGTGGAATAGAGGAGAGGAGCAAAGATAGAGGTGGGGGAATGGGAGTAAGAGGGAGAAGAAGAAAGCAAGAGAGAGGAAGTGATTATGAGAAGAAGGGAATAAAATACATGAGAAGAGGAGGGGGTAAGGGAAGGAGGAAGGGAGAAGGAGAGTTAAATAACTTGTGGTTAGAACTGGGTCAAAGCACTCACAAAGCAAACAAGGCTGAGTTCAGATTCCCAGCATCCACACAAAGGTTTAGTATAAGCCAATTTTCAATCCCAGCAATGGGGAGGCAGAAACAGATAGATTTCTGTGAGTTCAAGACCAGCCTGGTCCACATCATGAATTCTAGGACAGCTAGGATGGCATAGAGAGAACCTGGCTCAAAAGCAACCAACCAAACAAGAAAAACGATTGGGCGTGGCCTATAGCATTGCATATAAACAGGGAGGGGAAAGAATAAGGCATGGAAAACTTACTCGTCTCTGGTCTAGCTGAAGTGGTTCCTGGTTCAGTGGAAAATGGAAAGCAATTGAGGAAGATAACCAATGTCCCCCCTCCAGCATATTCATGGACATATGCACATGTAACACACACACACACAAGTACACACACAGATAGACATACAGAGAGAGACACACACACACACACCACCTGTGGGTTTAAGTAACCCTCATTCAAAATGCTTAGAACAAGAAGTGGTTTGAACCTTAATTTTTCTGGAACAATTGCATAAACATATTTAGATATCTTGTGGATAGGATATGAGTCTGAAAATAAAATTCACTGCTTTCACATACTTTATCTACATAGGCTATAGATTATTCTATACAGCATTGACACCATACCAACATTTCAACTGCGAGATCCAGGATTTCCCACATACAAAGTTCTTCAGATTTTGAGTCATCTCATACCCTACATTTTTGAATGAAGGATATGAAGATCTATGAAAGGTCTATGAAGACTCTTTCATTACTATCCAAAATCCCCCAGGGTATTACTTAAGCATGCTTCATTATAACCATAAATCATGTAGATTCAAAGAGATCACATTTTTAAAAATATGTGAAAATATAACATGCCTTTGGAAAAATCGAGTCAGTTATTTTAATGGTGTATTTTCCTCAATATCACAAATCAAATTTTACTTAGAGCCCTGGAATCTGAGAGTTAGGAATGACTTGGAAAACTATCTAAGATATCCTGGTAAGCTGTTAGAATGAGAAAATAAGGTCAAAGAGAAAGACAAAATAAGCTAAAGACACACAATGTCAGTACATCAGAGACCCTAAATTCAGTGTCCCTGAAGTGTCACCACCATCTCCTCTCCCCTCAATCTGTCTCTTTTACAGACATGTAATTGACATCGCTAAGAGGAAGTGGTAGCAATCTCATGTCATGATGAAAAGGGACAGGGAGAGTCTTCATTGGCATTGTGCAATTTATGATTCATTACTCAAAGATCAGTGGATATAATTAGTGACCCAAATTCAAGTAGATAAAACGGTTTGGCCCTTGTTTAAAATCTTGTCTTAAAATTGAGTAATTTCCCTTCTTCTCGACAGAGTGCCTCTGAGGGTCATATTTAATGATCATGTATCCCGGTGTGCAGTGACCCCTGGAGAACATGAGAGGACCTTGTAAATTGCACTCTAACTAATTTGCCCATCCGTTGGCATTCCCTTACCCACCTTGCATGTTATTTCATGAACTGTTAATAATGAGTCTCATATTTATACAGTACTTCCTTACACAAGATGCTTTTGAGACACAAACCATGTCTGAAACACAGAATCAAATCAATAATTTTTTGTTAAAACCATTTTAACGAGACGATTTGATAGACACCTGATTTCCCAGCATTACTGGGTGGTAAAGTCAAAGCATTTCACATAGCATCAGGGATTGGAGAGTTGGATTCTATAACCTCAATTTAGATTTTAGTTCTGGCTACTTGTCTTTTTCTCCTTCTCTCTTGATTGTAAGGTTGAGTTCAGACTATTAAATTTTAAAAGGAAAAAAAAAAGAAGTGAAGCAATACTTTCTCCAAAGATAAAGATATAACCCCTTGCACACAATGTTCTTCTGCAAAATAGAAAACTTTTTCAAAATAATTTTGAGGGTCAAGCCCACTCTAAGGGAAAAGGCTAACATGATGTTTCCCCTGAAACCAATCTATAAGCAAGATGGAAAAGAAATTTCTGAGAGAGGAGGAGAAGACCTCTGGGGCAGTCATGGATTGATAACTGTTTAGAACAGGTAGAGAACTGGAGGCCTTCCAGCTCTAGTGACATGTGGGAGCCCCAGGTTCCCAGAAGTTGACTGAGTCAGAGCTGCAGTGAATACACCATCAGAACTGGACCAGAATCGCCTAGCTCTGGGAAGTATCTCCTGCATCAAATCATCCGTCCTTCCCAGAAGGACCATCCTGATCAAGGCTTTCAGTCTTGGTACTACTGGCATGTAGGTCCTGGAGTTCTACACTGGGTGTAGGGCTCTGCTGTGCAGTGTGAGGTGGTTAGCAGCCTTTCAGGGCTCTACACACCAGATGCCAATAGACCTACCACCATCCCAGATTTTTGTTTGCTTATTTTGGTCTGTGTTTGTCCTCCCACCCCTCCTTGAGTCAGTGGCATAGTTTTGTTTCTGTTGCTGTGATAAAATAACCTGACAAAATGTAACAGCATACGGGCTGGAAACATTTATTCAGCTTTCAATCCCAGGCTACAGTCTATCACTGAAGGGAAGCCAACCCGCAAATTCATATAAAATACAGTTAAAGACAGAGAAAAATAAATACATAGATGTGGCTTGCTTTTCTTCTGCTCAGCTAGTGTCTGTCTTTCTCATGCAGTACAGGAATCTCTGCCTAGGAAATGGTACTTCCCACATTTGAGGTGTTTTCCCTCTGCCTAGGGAATGGTGCTACCCACATCCAAGGTGGGTCTTCCCTCATCAATCAACAATCATGACAACTCATTATATTTTGTTGTGACTAATAACCACTTTAAGTCAGTTAGTGCTACCTGTAGGCTCATATGTGTGTGGCTATCCACTGGGACATGAGCGATCAAGCTGGGTCCTAGACTAACTCGTTCTTCCTCAGCAGCTATCAAATGCCAGTGGCTCTTCAGCTAGGGTTAGGACACCAGGGCCTCCTCCAAGATCTATGCTGGAAGTTTTACTGGCTTGATCATGTGCAGGACATATGTGGGTAACCACAGCCATTGCAAGTTGATGTGTATAACAGCTATGTCCTGTCCAGAAATCAGCATCCATAGCTCTCCTTCCCATTTCTCCTCTTCCTCTTCTGCAGATTTCCCTGTACTTTCAATGGTGTGCAAGGCTGGAGGCACTATGTTGGGAAGGATACAGGTAAGAAACACTACAGGGAGTTGGAGGGAGGTAACAGTGAAAGGATATGATCAGCATACATTGTCTAAAATGTATGAAAGATTCAAAGAATTTTTGAAATCGTATTTTAAATCCAAAAAAACCACACAATACCTCTATAGGCATGCCCACAACTTGATCTAGGTAATTCCTTAATTGAGACACTTCTTGTATTGTTCAAAATTGTGGCAAGTCCACAGATAAAATTAGCAGGAATGGACAGGTTCTCATTTTTATCTCGGACTGGCCTGGACTGTGGAGTCCTCTCATCTCCACTGTGTAGCATGCTTCACTACATTCAGTTGCAGCCCCTGTTTTCACTCTGGACATTGCTTTAGGTTTCTTGGGCCATGCAAACACACCCTCAGTCTAGATAATCATCCACCAAAGACACATGTTTGAAACAACTTGCTCCAACTCATGCCACTACTGGGAGATGATGGAATTTTGAGGAGGTCCTGGTTAGAGGGAGTAAGGTCATTTATAAGGCATGCTCCAGGAAAGGATACGGAGTCTGACCACCACGCAGTTCACAGACTTCATTCACCACATCCTACTGCCAAGATGTTCTGATGTTCTGTTCTACCACAAGCCCAAAGAAGCAGGGTGAGACAACTGTAGACTAAAAACTATGAAATCATGTGCCAATATTAATCTTTCCTCCAGTTAAGTTGATTGTCCCAGATATTGTTATAAGGACATGAAGCTGCCTAAGACAGGGACTCTACAAACAATGTGGCTCTTTTCAGACACTCATACTTCAAACAAGTAAGGAAGTAGCACTTTTTGGCAACATGGCTTCCATCCGGAAACCACTGCCACACTGAAATAGGTAACAATAGTCAGGTTTTGGCCCCATGCAAATAAACTGCAAAAAGCAATACACAAACAGAAAGCAACCAGCCAACCTAAGCTCCTGTGCTATAAGTGCATAAACCAAATCCTCTTGGGCTCCCATTTGTGGAAGCAGATTGGACAATGTCCCAATTACCTGGCGAGTAAACAAGAAAGGAGAGATGTCTGAAGCTGGGCTTAATCGCTACAGCTCTTAACCTCCCCAAGCTAGCTTGAATATTTCTGAGTGTGGTCTGTTACGTTGCTGTCATGTGCCTCTGCTGGCTGCCCTTAACTGGACAATATGATTTACAGTCCATTGTGTACCATCCATATACCATGATATGGAAAATATGGTAGATAACCAGCACACAATGAGATATGGAAATATAAAGTTTCCATGTTTACACATGGTCTTCTCTGCACATTCCCGATGCACACTACCTCAAAACTACAGGAAATATAAAGTTTCCATGTTTACACATGCCTGGTCATCTAATTGGGTCCAGGTTGGTTTGCAGGAATCTTGTGTTTATGGCAGTCACTATTTTGTTTCTGCTTATGGGATGCCAGCCTAGAGGCCTTCTGATAATGGCCCCTGGGAGAATGAAGGTCTTCATAAAGGTCCCTCAAAAGAACTCTCTTAATGTGACTCTGACTCCTTGCCTGGACAAAATGTTGGACAGATATCAAATCTTCATTTACACCAAGAGTATGTGGTGCATAGTGAGAATTCCTATCTGATAATATTCTCTATCTATAGGCATTGAGACCAGGATGTCCAGAAGGAAGAAGCTACACGGTATGATCACCCTAGAGCTGCTTGATTTCTGAGTCTCCCACGTGAAAGTGGCAATCTGGGACAAGCAAATATCTGAACATCAGTTTCTTATCTGCAAGCTGGCGATCACCAGAGCACTGAACACCCAGCTCAGGGTGTCTCTTGTTTTCTGATAGAGGTGATGTCTTTGTGACATTAGCTCCAGTGCTCCCACTATAAAATGGAGCAGATGACAGAAGGTGAGAAAATGACAGGAAGGCATGAATTCCAGAAGACTGAGATCATAAACGGCATGTTTAATGGTTACCTACCTCTATACCAGGGAACAGGGGAAAGCCTTTGCCTCTCCACCAGTACTTTTGGGCTACGAGAGAAAAGGCCAGTCACCCTACAGCATCCTTTAATTTTAATTATTCATTTGTTCTCTGCACCAAGAATTCTATTTTCCTGTGGTTTTGAGGTAGTGTGCGTTGGGAATGTGCAGAGAAGACCATGAGTTTTGTATGAAGGAGGGATAGGCAAACCCTCGGGTTCTTCTTCTAACGCTCAGGAATTCCTTATTGCTCATTGCTTGCACACACAGCTGCCAAGATGGAGTCAAGGCCTTGAGCCTGTAAATTTTGTAGAAAGTTGAGCATGACTCCACTTCCCTCTTTTTATGGAAGCAAAGGAAAAGAAGCTCTTTGACGTATCAACATTGTTGATCATTTCTAGACAGAGGCTTGTTTTTGGAAAAGTTCCAAAATTTAAAATCTTAGAAAGTAACCCAAATGAGGTCAAAGCTTTGGAGAAATAAATGATAAAATATCCAAAAGAGTCACATAGGTGGAAATAAAGGCACAGAGACACATAAGCCAAATGACAGAAATGATATCCTTTGCAGAAATTAGGGGCAGACAATTCCCAGAGGGGATTCTATCACTTGTGAGGAGAGGGTTTGATATCTAGACATTGAGGAGTGACAGACCCTTCAACGGATTCCTCCATACCTTTATTGAAAGGCTCATAAAGTAAAGGTTAGTCCCATCCTTAGGATATCTTCCACCTTTTCTAAACCATGCTATTAAGTTGTATTAGCTCCTCGGGGTGAGGCCGCCGTAACAGGAAGGATGCAAGCTAATGTGGCTCGCCTGGAGGTAAGCTCATTTAA
Source organism: Mus caroli (assembly GCF_978045245.1). Taxonomy (NCBI): domain Eukaryota; kingdom Metazoa; phylum Chordata; class Mammalia; order Rodentia; family Muridae; genus Mus; species Mus caroli. Next base: position 4,634,777 of record NW_028227272.1, read on the forward strand.
AATCTGGATTACTGTGGAGAAAGTTCCCCAGGCTAAAATAAGGTTAACGAATCTAAATCAGCAATGAACTCACCACCGAGCTTCAGAAATAATTAGCTCAAGGAAGCACATCATTTGTTCACTCAATACATTAGCTCCAGCCCTTCCTCATCTTAGTAATTTGGAGGCTTGGGAACTGAAGAGAGAATGAGGAACTAGCATGAAGCTCCATATTTCTGAACAGTTGAAGGCTGAGGCCTCATACATACCCAGAAGCTCTTGTCCGTGTGTATTTCCCAAGATAGAGGATAGAAGTTGGCTTAGCTAATGAGCACAGCTTTCATTGGCCCAGCATCACTTCTTCCTATTGGTCACACTCTGACTCTTCCTTTAGAACCATACTGTTTACATATTTGGCGTTGTAGATTAATAACTCTAGTAAAGTTATTCATCATGGTGTCCTCTGTCCCTTCAAGAAGAGGGAGCTGGCCAGTCTAACCCAGACAGAAATTGGATCTTTGTTATGGTTTGAGTCTTAAATGTCCTCCCACACAAACTTGTGTTTTGAAAGCTTAATCCCCAAAGCAGCAGTGTTCATCACCATGTAAAACCTGGTCACAGTAGGAACTAGCCTAACTGGTAGGTTCCAGGGCCAGTGAGAGAACTGATTCCAAAACAAACGTAGATGGTCCAGATCAAAAACCCCTGGGGTTATTATCAGACCTTGACAGGCACACATGAGCTCACAGGCACACCTACTCTTGCACACTCAGACAAAAAGTGAGGTTGCACTTCACTTGCTGGCCAGTGTCAGAGGAGCAGCTTCCTTCACTGTGTGCTTCTGCCCTGATATGCTGCCTCTGCACAGACTCCATGGCCTGAAACTACACATCAAAGCATACCTTTTCTGCTTGTAAGCTGATGTTGTCATGACACTGGAAATCCAGCTAGCACAGCTCAAAACAGAGTAAGATTCATTCAGTCTTCCTAGGATTTGGACACTAAGAAAGACAGACTCCCTTTCTCTGTGGGGTTTTAAGCTGTGAGAACTATTGTTTGAATGGGAAGTCTCTCCCACAGGCTGGTGTGTATAAACACTCAGTCTCCAGATAGAGGCACTGTTTTAGAAGTTGGTGGAACCTTTAGGAGGTGAGGCCTCATTGGAGAACAGGAGTCCCAGGTCTGGAGGCTTCATAGCCCAGTCCCACTTCCTGCTCAGTCCCTCTGCTTCCTTGGTATGAAAGCTAGGACAGGCTCCTACTGCAGGTCTACATCCATGCCTTCTCTGCTCTGGAGTACTATGCTCCTTCGGAACTATATGACAAAATGACTGTCTCGCTAAGTTGCTTTTGTGGACATATTTTGTCAAAACAGCCAGAAAGGAACCAATGCAAGGGTGTAAACATGTAGCTCCCAGTGGTGATTTTTAGCAGGGAGATCCCTGAGAATAAAAGCACAGATTACTGAAATAAGAAACACAGGTCCCAAAGAATATTGACAAAGATCCTTTATCTTCCCAAAAGTCCCTTGTTGAAAATCAAATCCTCTTGCTTTCTTAAAGTGATTTGACTTAGGTTTCTGATTCTGACAATGGAAATACCCTGACCTGCAGAGTGATAAATATCAAGGCCATTATTGTTAAGCACGATTGCTAAGCATTAAGATCACTGGTGTGGTTTTCTTTCCTCAGAGCCTAGCAGGTTTAAAGGCATAATCAGTAGAGTCAAATAGACCATTATCTGAATCTGAGGCACTTTTGCCTATTCTGTAGCTGAGTGTTGTAGGTAGGATTCTAAAGTAACCCTAATCCCCATGCCCCCCCATATGCAGGTATTACTGAGCACATGCCTTTATACACCCTTTCTCTTAAGTGTGGACAGGACCAGTGACTTTAATAGCCTGCCACTTTAAGGATGAGCTTGCCTTATGTTGACAAGTGTGAAATAGTTTTAAATGTATAATTGAAGTCCTAAGTCACTTCACATTAAGTTTATCCAAAGGGAGATTGAAAGAACGGCCTTGGCACAAGATACACAAAGTTCTCAGCACACAAGAGATTTATTTGCCCAATGAGACAAAAAGCAGAGAATACGAGACAAAGACAGGAGATAGAGGACAAAGGAGAAGAGAAAGGGAACAAGGGAGTGGGGAGAAGGGATATTTGTCCTAAGGGGCAAAGGACTGCCTCTGGATAGAGAAGATATACCTGGCCTGGAGACAATGCACAGTTTATAAAGGAAAAGAGACAAACCCCATGTTAGGATGAGGCATTTAATTTTTTTTTTAATATTTTTATTACATATTTTCCTCAATTACATTTCCAATACTATCCCAAAAGTCCCCCATAGCGCCCCCCACTTCCCTACCCACCCATTCCCATTCTTTTGGCCCTGGCATTCCCCTATATTGGGGCATATAAAGTTTGCAAGTCCAATGGGCCTCTCTTTCCATTGATGGCCGACTAGGCCATCTTTCGATACATATGCAGCTAGAGACAAGAGCTCCAGGGTTCTGTTTAGTACATCATGTTGTTCCAACAATAGGGTTGCAGATCCCTTTAGCTCCTTGGGTACTTTCTCTAGCTTCTCCATTGGGAGCCCTGTGATACATCCAATAGCTGACTGTGAACATCCACTCCTGTGTTTGCTAGGCCCCGGCATCGTCTCACAAGAGACAGCTATATTTGGGTCCTTTCAGCAAGATCTTGCTAGTGTATGCAATGGTGTCAGCGTTTAGAAGCTGATTATGGGATGGATCCCTGGATACAGCAGTCTCTAAATGGTCCATTCTTTCATCACAGCTACGAACTTTGTCTCTGTAACTCCTTCCCTGGGTGTTTTGTTCCCAATTCTAAGAAGGTGCACAGTGTCCACACTTTGGTCTTCATTCTTCTTGAGTTTCATGCGTTTATCAAATTGTATCTTATATCTTGGGTATCCTAAGTTTTGGGCTAATATCCACTTATCAGTGAATACATATTGTGTGAGTTCTTTTGTGATTGTGTTACTTCACTCAAGATGATGCCCTCCAGGTCCATCCATTTGGTTAGGAATTTCATAAATTCATTCTTTTTAATAGCTGAGTAGTACTCCATTGTGTAAATGTACCATAATTTCTGTATCCATTCCTCTGTTGAGGGACATCTGGGTTCTTTCCAGCTTCTGGCTATTATAAATAGGGCTGCTATGAACATAGTGGAGCATGTGTCCTTTTTACCGGTTGGGACAACTTCTGGATATATGCCCAGGAGAGGTATTGCTGGATCCTCCGGTAGTACTATGTCCAATTTTCTGAGGAACCGCCAGACTGATTTCCAGAGTGGTTGTACAAGCTTGCAATCCCACCAACAATGGAGGAGTGTTCCTCTTTCTCCACATCCTCGCCAGCATCTGCTGTCACCTGAATTTTTGATCTTAGCCATTCTGACTGGTGTGAGGTGGAATCTCAGGGTTGTTTTGATTTGCATTTCCCTGATGATTAAGGATGTTGAACATTTTTTCAGGTGCTTCTCTGCCATTCGGTATTCCTCAGGTGAGAATTCTTTGTTCAGTTCTGAGCCCCATTTTTTAATGGGGTTATTTGACTTTCTGGAGTCCACCTTCTTGAGTTCTTTATATATATTGGATATTAGTCCCTTATCTGATTTAGGATAGGTGAAGATCCTTTCCCAATCTGTTGGTGGTTTTTTTGTCTTATTGATGGTGTCTTTAGCCTTGCAGAAGCTTTGTAGTTTCATGAGGTCCCACTTGTCAATTCTCGATCTTACAGCACAAGCCATTACTGTTCTATTCAGGAATTTTTCCCCTGTGCCCATATCTTCAAGGCTTTTCCCCACTTTCTCCACTATAAGTTTCAGTGTCTCTGGTTTTATGTGAAGTTCCTTGATCCACTTAGACTTGACCTTAGTACAAGGAGATAGGAATGGATCGATTCGCATTCTTCTACATGTTAACAACCAGTTGTGCCAGCACCATTTGTTGAAAATGCTGTCTTTCTTCCACTGGATGTTTTTAGCTCCCTTGTCGAAGATCAAGTGACCATAGGTGTGTGGGTTCATTTCTGGGTCTTCAATTCTATTCCATTGGTCTATTTGTCTGTCACTATACCAGTACCATGCAGTTTTTATCACAATTGCTCTGTAGTAGAGCTTTAGGTCCGGCATGGTGATTCCACCAGAGGTTCTTTTATCCTTGAGAAGAGTTTTTGCTATCCTAGGTTTTTTGTTATTCCAGATGAATTTGCAGATTGCACTTTCTAATTCGTTGAAGAATTGATTTGGAATTTTGATGGGGATTGCATTGAATCTGTAGATTGCTTTTGGCAAGATAGCCATTTTTACAATGTTGATCCTGCCAATCCATGAGCATGGGAGATCTTTCCATCTTCTGAGATCTTCTATAATTTCTTTCTTCAGAGACTTGAAGTTTTTATTATACAGATCTTTCACTTCCTTCGTTAGAGTCACGCCAAGATATTTTATATTATTTGTGACTATTGAGAAGGGTGTTGTTTCCCTAATTTCTTTCTCAGCCTGTTTATTCTTTGTGTAGAGAAAGGCCATTGATTTGTTTGAGTTAATTTTATATCCAGCTACTTCACCGAAGCTGTTTATCAGGCTTAGGAGTTCTCTGGTGGAATTTTTAGGGTCACTTATATATACTATCATATCATCTGCAAAGAGTGATATTTTGACTTCATCTTTTCCAATTTGTATCCCTTTGATCTCCTTTTGTTGTCGAATTGCTCTGGCTAGGACTTCAAGTACAATGTTGAATAGGTATGGAGAAAGTGGACAGCCTTGTCTAGTCCCTGATTTTAGAGGGATTGCTTCAAGATTCTCACCATTTACTTTGATGTTGGCTACTGGTTTGCTGTAGATTGCTTTTATCATGTTTAGGTATGGGCCTTGAATTCCTGATCTTTCCAAGACTTTTATCATGAATGGGTGTTGGATCTTGTCAAATGCTTTTTCCGCATCTAACGAGATGACCATGTGGTTTTTGTCTTTGAGTTTGTTTATATACTGGATTACGTTGATGGATTTCCGTATATTGAACCATCCCTGCATCCCTGGGATGAAACCTACTTGGTCAGGATGGATGATTGTTTTGATGTGTTCTTGGATTCGGTTAGCAAGAACTTTATTGAGGATTTTTGCATCAATATTCATAAGGGATATTGGTCTGAAGTTTTCTATCTTTGTTGGGTCTTTTTGTGGTTTAGGTATCAGAGTAATTGTGGCTTCATAGAATGAGTTGGGTAGAGTACCTTCTGTTTCTATTTTGTGGAATAGTTTGTGAAGAACTGGGATTAGATCTTCTTTGAAGGTCTGATAGAACTCTGCACTAAACCCATCTGGTCCTGGGCTTTTTTTGGTTGGGAGACTATTAATGACTGCTTCTATTTCTTTGGGGGATATAGGGCTGTTTAGATCATTAACCTGATCTTGATTCAACTTTGGTACCTGGTATCTGTCTAGGAACTTCTCCATTTCATCCAGGTTCTCCAGTTTTGTTGAGTATAGCCTTTGGTAGAAGGATCTGATGGTGTTTTGGATGTCTTCAGGATCTGTTGTTATGTCTCCTTTTTCATTTCTGATTTTGTTAATTAGGATGCTTTCCCTGTGCCCTCTAGTGAGTCTGGCTAAGGGTTTATCTATCTTGTTGATTTTCTCAAAGAACCAGCTCCTTGATTGGTTGATTCTTTGAATAGTTTTTCTTGTTTCCACTTGGTTGATTTCACCCCTGAGTTTGATTATTTCCTGCCGTCTACTCCTCTTGGGTGAATTTGCTTCCTTTTGTTCTAGTGCTTTTAGGTGTGTTGTCAAGCTGCTAATGTGTGCTCTCTCTAGTTTCCTTTTGGAGGCACTCAGAGCTATGAGTTTTCCTCTTAAAAATGCTTTCATTGCGTCCCATAAGTTTGGGTATGTTGTGGCTTCATTTTCATTGAACTCTAAAAAGTCCTTAATTTCTTTCTTTATTCCTTCCTTGACCAAGGTATCATTGAGAAGAGTGTTGTTCAGTTTCCACGTGAAGGTTGGCTTTCTATTATTTATTTTGTTATTGAAGATCAGCCTTAGTCCATGGTGATCTGATAGGATGCATGGGACAATTTCCATATTTTTATATCTGTTGAGGCCTGTTTTGTGACCAATTATGTGGTCAATTTTGGAGAAGGTACCATGAGGTGCTGAGAAGAAAGTATATCCTTTTGTTTTAGGATAGAATGTTCTGTAGATATCTGCCAGATCCATTTGATTCATAATTTCTCTTAGTTTCACTGTGTCCCTGTTTAGTTTCTGTTTCCATGATCTGTCCATTGGTGAAAGTGGTGTGTTGAAGTCTCCCACTATTATTGTATGAGGTGCAATGTGTGCTTTGAGATTTACTAAAGTTTCTTTAATGAATGTGGCTGCCTTTGTATTTGGAGCATAGATATTCAGGATTGATAGTTCCTCTTGGAGGATTTTACCTTTGATGAGTATGAAGTGTCCCTCCCTGTCTTTTTTAATGACTTTGGGTTGGAAGTCAATCTTATCAGATATTAGAATGGCTACTCCAGCTTGTTTCTTCATGCCATTTGCTTGGAAAATTGTTTTCCAGCCTTTCATTCTGAGGTAGTGTCTATCCTTTTCTCTGAGATGAGTTTCCTGTAAGCAGCAAAATGTTGGGTCTTGTTTGTGTAGCCAGTTTGTTAGTCTATGTCTTTTTATCGGGGAGTTGAGTCCATTGATATTAAGAGATATTAAGGAAAAGTAATTGTTGTTTCCTGTTATTTTTGATGTTAAAGTTGGCATTTTGTTCTTGTGGCTGTCTTCTTTTAGGTTTGTTGAGGGATTACCTTCTTGTTGTTTCTAGGGCGTGGTTCCTGTCCTTGTATTGGTTTTTTTCTGTTATTATCCTTTGAAGGGCTGGATTCGTGGAGAGATAATGTGTGAATTTGGTTTTGTCGTGGAATACTTTGGTTTCTCCATCTATGTTAATTGAGAGTTTGGCTGGGTATAGTAGCCTGGGCAGGAATTTGTGTTCTTTTAGTGTCTGTATAACATCTGTCCAGGATCTTCTGGCTTTCATAGTCTCTGGTGAAAAGTCTGGTGTAATTCTGATAGGCTTGCCTTTATATGTTACTTGGCCTTTTTCTCTTACTGCTTTTAGTATTCTATCTTTATTTAGAGCATTTGTTGCTCTGATTATTATGTGTCGGGAGGTATTTCTTTTCTGGTCCAGCCTATTTGGAGTTCTGTAGGCTTCTTGTATGTTCATGGGCATCTCTTTCTTTAGATTTGGGAAGTTTTCTTCTATAATTTTGTTGAAGATGTTTGCTGGTCCTTTGAGTTGCAAATCTTCATTCTCATCCACTCCTATTATCCGTAGGTTTGGTCTTCTCATTATGTCCTGTATTTCTTGGATGTTTTGAGTCAGGATCTTTTTGCATTTTACATTTTCCTTGATTGTTGTGCCGATGTTCTCTATGGAATCTTCTGCACCTGAGATTCTCTCTTCCATCTCTTGTATTCTGTTGCTGATGCTCGTATCTATGGTTCCAGATTTTTTTCCTAGGGTTTCTATCTCCAGTGTTGCCTCATTTTGGGTTTTCTTTATTGTGTCTACTTCCCTTTTTAGGTCTAGTATGGTTTTGTTCATTTCCATCATCTGTTTGGATGTGTTTTCCTGTTTTTCTGTAAGGACTTCTACCTGTTTGATTATGTTATCATGTTTTTCTTTAAGGATTTGTAACTCTTTAGCAGTGTTCTCCTGCAATTCTTTAAGGGATTTTTGTGCTTCCTCTTTATTGTCTTCTGCCTTTTTATCAGTGTTCTCCTGCATTTCTTTAAGTGTGTTATTAAAGTCCTTCTTGAAGTCCTCTATCATCATCAGGAGATATGCTTTTAAATCCGTGTCTAGCTTTTCCGGTGTGTTGGGGTGCCCTGGACTGGGCGAAGTGGGGGTGCTGGGTTCTGATGATGGTGAGTGGTCTTGGTTTCTGTTAGTAAGATTATTACGTTTACCTTTCGCCATCTGGTAATCTCTGGGGTTAGTTGTTATCGTTGTCACTATTTAAAGATTGGAGCAGAAGCTGTGTTCCACTCACCAGCAGTCTCTAAATCCTGAGGCGGGGGTCGTGGGTAGCTGACGGTACCCCGGTGCTGGTCCAGCCAGAAGAGGCCTGTGGTCCTACTCAGGCCGTTTTTCTGCTTCCCTAACTAATGCAGTCTCTGGTCCCGCGTGCAATTGGATTGGAGCAGAAGCTGTGTTCCACTCTCCAGAAGTCTTAAGATCCTGTGGTGGGTGTTGTGGGTAGCTGGTGAGTGTCAGCCGACCCTGCGCCCCAGCTGCCCCGGTGCTTTTCTGACCGGAAGAGGGTTGTGGCCCAATGTAGGCCGGATTTCTCTCTCCCCAACCAGAGCAGTCTCAGGTCCCGCGTGATTGGACTGGAGCAGAAGCTGTGTTCCACTCACCAGCAGTCCCAAAATCCTGCGGCGGGGGTCGTGGGTAGCTGGTGGGTGTCAGGCAACCCTGCGCTCCCGCTACCCTGGCGCTGATCCGGCCGGGTGAGGCCTGTGGCCCTACTCAGGCCGGTTTCTGCTTCCCTAACTAATGCAGTCTCAGGTCCCGCGCAATTGGATTGGAGCAGAAGCTGTGTTCCACTCACCAGCAGTCCCAAAATCCTGCGGCGGGGGTCGTGGGTAGCTGGCGGGTGTCAGGCAACCCTGCGCTCCCGCTACCCCGGCGCTGATCCAGCCGGATGAGGCCTGTGGTCCTACTCAGGCCTGTTTCTGCTTCCCTAACTAATGCAGTCTCAGGTCCCGTGCAATTGGATTGGAGCAGAAGCTGTGCTCCACTCACCAGAAGTCTTAAGATCCTGTGGCGGGTGTTGTGGGTAGCTGGCGAGTGTCAGCAGACCCTGCGCCCCAGCTGCCCAGGTGCTTTTCTGACCGGAAGAGGGTTGTGGCCCTATGTAGGCCGGATTTCTCTCTCCCCAACCAGAGCAGTCTCAGGTCCCGCGTGATTGGACTGGAGCAGAAGCTGTGTTCCACTCACCAGCAGTCCCAAAATCCTGCGGCGGAGGTCGTGGGTAGCTGGCGGGTGTCAGGCAACCCTGCGCTCCCGCTACCCTGGCTCTGATCCGGCCGGATGAGGCCTGTGGTCCTACTCAGGCCGGTTTTCTGCTTCCCTAACTAATGCAGTCTCAGGTCCCGCGCAATTGGATTGGAGCAGAAGCTGTGTTCCACTCACCAGCAGTCCCAAAATCCTGAGGCGGGGGTCGTGGGTAGCTGGCGGGTGTCAGGCAACCCTGCGCTCCCGCTACCCTGAGGCATTTAATTTTAATTGGGCACATTACCTAGGATACTCAAAAGGGGGCTTTTGATTGCTGGACTTCAATACTTTAATACTTTGGTATTCAGCCTCAGGAAGAGGAAGAGTTCAAATAAGGGAATAGACCTTGGTGGCTAGCTTTAGGAATGTAATCTGACACTTTAGCACAGCAGAGGAAATAGGGGTGAAAGGCAAGGCTTGCCAGAGATATGTTTATCATGTCTGCGCCTATTAGAGCCCCCAGATACTATATTAGTGGGCCTGATCTAATCAAGCAAAATCAAATGGAAAAGCAAAATGGAATTTAGTAATTTATGAGAACTTCTCTTAAATTACCAAAGAACATTGACTGTCTTTTCTAAGAACTGAGGTCTCAGTCCTATGCCAACAGAGAAGTAGATTCTGCCAGAAATTGGGCAAGAACTCTGAGTTACTGTGGAGAAAGCATTCAATATGAAACTTTGATCTAGCATTGTAAAGTCCTCTAAGGAGAAAAAAAAACTGTCTACGTTATCCCTAGACTCCTAGTTCACCAAAACTTTGAGATAATAAATGTGTGTTATATTAAGGTTCTAACCTAGAAGCCACTTGTAATACAACAATAGAACAAACAACTGTCCTTGAGCAAAACTAATCTTGTTGAGCTTGAGTTTTCCTAGGTAAGTAAATGGTGACAGTTGGAACATCATACAACTCCTATATTTTGCTGTGCCTAAAATGATTCATCTTGACTGTCAACTTGCTTGGATTAAGAAATGCCTAGAAGACTGTCAAACACAATTCTTTGCATATCTGTGTTCTGTAGCAATTTCCTCTCAGTTGAAACATTCTATCTGGTAGGAAAGCTCCTTCAAAAGTCAGGTTCATAAAACATAGAAAGTAAACAACTGAAAGATTTCAGGAAGTTCCTGAAGTTTACCAGATGCACAAGCTTATGCTCACTCTGCTGTTATATACACAATAAGGACTGCTCAGGACAGAAGATACTCTGGCCAGTCAATCTGCCTTCAAGTCATGCAGGGAGCTCCAGGGTTCCAGCTTTGGTGAATCATCACTCATGTTAAGTAGGCTTTTGGTGATGCAGCGCCTTCGAGCCTGCATGCTCCTGTAAGTAAACTGTCACCTATTTTCCTATTAGTAAGGCACACTTCTTTGTATATCTGTGTTGAGTAGTGATTTCCTCTGAGCTGAAACACTCTATCTAGTAGGAAAACTCCTTACTATTCAGGTTGTTCCAAAAATAATATTCTTTTCAAAGAGCATTATTAGTTAATACTAGTTGAGAAAACTCAACCTTAGTGTGGGCTGGATAGAGTAAAAGGAAAGAAGGCAGAAGGCCCTAACATAAATCAATCTCTCTCTCTCTCTCTCTCTCTCTCTCTCTCTCTCTCTCTCTCTCTCTCTCTCTCTCTCTCTCTCTCTCTCCCTCCCTCCCTCCCTCTCTCTCTTTCCCATACATCCTTCCTCCTTCTCTCTCTCCATCTCTCCCTCTTTTCCCTCCCTCCTTACCCTATCTCTCCCTCTATCGCCTCCCTCCTCCTCTCTTTCTTTTCCCATTCCCTCTTTTTCCTCTCCCCTATGCCTTTCTGACTACTATTATGTGAGTTCCTGTGTTCAACTTCACTTTGTTGCTACCATAACAGAAACTACTGAAGTCAGAAAAAAGGAACTATTTCCTCACCTGAAGCACTCTATATCAGGCATTCCCTGTTAGCAATGAGGAAAACTAATGGACAAAATGCTTACCCTGTAGCTCAACATTGTTACAGAGCTCAGTGTACTTTTCTCATTTCAAGTGCATGTGGCTGTGTGTGCAATTACAGGCAAGTGTGCCCATGTGGAAAAACAGGTATTCATCAGATCTACCACAAACACCCTAGAACCAGCAAAGATACTCTGCATCCCTCGGCTTGTCTAGATTAATCTCTTGTTTCAATAGCAAGAGGAAATAAGGCCCAGAAAGTAAAGGCCACTTGCCATAACATAGACTCCCAACTAGGTTCTATCCATCTCAAGCATCCTAACAATGGGATCCTTTTTATCAATCTTGTTGTAGACATTCACACCAGAATAATGGGAATAGTCCAAACTTTTCATCTCTTCCTATCTGTTGGCTACTACTGTGTAACAGGTTTTCTTAAAGCATAAAACAAAAAAAAGTCAAGGCACGTTGATTATCTCATATTCTCCTTAGGTCAGAATCTAGATGCAATTTATTATCTGCCCCCGGTCTGGGGCTTCCCAAGCAATTTCCTGTCAACTGTTACAAGGCACTATAATCATCTAAAGGCTTGAATGAGGTTGGAATCTATGTTCAAATTCATTCATGTGACCATTAACCAAGGGCTCCAATTTCTTGCCATAAGAAGATACTCAAAATATAGAAGACAGTTTCTTCCTGACTGAGATAGCCAACATCCATTCTGTGGCCATGGTGGAAGCTCCCCAGTCTTTTATATCTTCACATTGAAAGCCATAGTCACTTCATTGGTCACATTTATCATATATAGTATAACATGAAAGGGGATTCTTCAAGGATATGACTACCAGGAGGTGCTGTCTCTGGAGGCCATCTCAGCAGCCAGCCTGCATTTCTTTTTATTGCCTAAATGGCCACATTGCAGAGAGTCTGAGATGAAGGTTTGCCAATGGAGAGGGTGATGACTTTGTCCAGCCTTTGTAGTTAATAGTAACAGAAAGTATGACTGCAGCATTCCTGCCAAATAGCAACCAGGAATGACATTTGAAACCTCAAATTATTACTCTCTTCAGCACGAAGGTCTGTTCTGCTTAATGAGCTACATATCAGTGCATTCCAAGTAGAGGTAGCAAGTGCCTTAGACTATGCAGACACTCAGCAGCATTATAGTCATATCATCTTCAAAATGTATCAGCAAAATGATCATGGCTTGAATTGGCCATAAGCAAATCTTCAGAATGTCCAGGTCACCTTGAAATGTAGGCTTGGAGAGGTAGGCTTGTGCTTCCAAAGGTATGTCATAAAGTATCCCTTATGATTAACAAGCTCCATGCAGTCTCACTCTGAAGTCCAGCTCTGTGTGTGTGTGTGTGTGTGTGTGTGTGTGTGTCCAGTTGTTTGCAAGCAAGAGGCTGACATTAGGTTTCTTCCTTAGTCGTTCTCCGTCTTATTTTTGAGACAGAGTCTCACATTGAACCAGTAACTTACTAATTACGGTAAGTGTGCTAGCCAATGAGCTCAAGGGAGCTACTTGAGTCTACCTCCACGACACTGGCATTAATGGAATTAACACATAGCCACAGTCAATACTAAGGATTCAAACTCAGTTTCTCATGATTGCAAGGCATGAATTTTAATGACTGAGCTGTTCCCCAGATCCTTCAGTCATATTAATAAACTACCATTATCAAGAGGGATTCATTGTAAGAGGGTAGCTTTGGCCTCTGTGTGGTGACCTCAGGCACGAACATTTAATTAAGTATCTGACTTTGTGGGTAAGTATAGTACAAAAGGAATGTACCGTGAGAGTCTGTGTTATGCCAAAGCTGATAAAATATGGTTGGAACTATCTATCTGCCCAGACTTCCTTGATTTATTATTCCCCACCATCTATTCCCCAAACTCTAGCCAGATAAATTTTTCTGAATCCAAAATCTCCTAGTGTTATTCTCTCCTGCTTTAAAACACTGTGAACACTTCCCATTGCTTCTGGGGAAAGGTATAAAATACTTAGACATACCAAAAGGAACCTGATGCCTGCTTCACTCTCCTTCCCAGAATGACAGCAAGCCAGAGTCTCTTGATTTACCAAGTTCCTCTCTCTCAGGATGAGCCCCTTATTGTTTCGTCTCTTTAATGGTCCATGCCTTTCAACCCCCAACTCTTCCCTTTCTTTCTGGTTCACATCAATCACACCTTGCCTTTATCCTTCAGATAAAACAATATACATAAAAGCTTATCATAAAAGCAATTATACATATAACTGAATGCAAAGGAGTGGTCTGGTCCTTCTAATACACCAGAGGCTCCATGAAGGCAGAATGTCTACTATTCCATATTCTGTGCCTGGCATGTGGAGATGCTCATATGTTAATTATTGAATCAATACATTTATAATAATGGTCTACATTGGGCATTGTATATGACAGCCCATGAATTAAATCCATCCATTTGTCTTAGTCAATAAAGTTATATTAGACATGGCCACACCCAATTCTGTTTGCCTGGTGCCTGTTCTGCTTTCCTGCTATAACAGCAGAGCTGAGTCACTGCTATGAGACTTTCTGTATTTCAAAGACTAAAATATTTGATGTCTGGGTCTTTGCAAAAAGTTTGTTAACCCCACTAGGGTAGACTTCCCAGTGTCTCAAGAAATACTGTAAGCATCATAAAAACAGGAAGTGCTTATGAACTTACTTTATAGCTATTTTTACCAAATTGAAATATTCCCCTCCCGAGCAAGGAAAGAAGTTTATAAGGCTTGGGAAGTAAACAGAATTTACAGGTCTTAGAAATTTAAGATTCACAAGTAGTCCCCTCCAGGTTTTGTAGACAGTGACAATCACTGGGGACAAAAGACTTTAATGGCTTGAGCTGCCCATGAGTCAACCAACGAGCTCTAGAGGTATAGTTTTTGTGAGTCATCCCAGTGCTAGTGTGGGCTTATCTTTATGCAGCTGCCTTTAAGTTATCTGTGTTCCCGTATGTTAACCCAGCAATCTAATAGGTCTACTAATTAGACTATGGCGTTGTTGCTGCTGCTGCTGCTGCTGTTGTTATTGTTGTTTTAATGTCCTATCTGAACAGAAAAAGTCATACAACAGAACCATAACTACAATTCTTCCTCCTCATTGAATAATGAATGTTATATCTAGTGGGATGACTGGTATAGAAAGAGGCTTAGCTTTGAAAACTGGGGAAGACTGTGGGAGTTAAAGAGAGAATGCTGAGAGGACATGGGGAGGCATTGTGGGATAAGCTACATACACTGATCATGAGGCAATACACTGATCAAGGAGTGACTGAGAACAGGAACATGATGACCAGCAACAACCATGTCCTTAGGCAAAGTCATAGGCTAACCTCTACCCTGTCTCAGAAGCTGCACACAGGCAAGGCCTTGGCTCCTTGTCATTCGTGGTCTTAATCAGCCATAATGGATCAGCTGCCTTCCAGGTCTAGGTGGACCCATGGAGCACTTGATTGATTGTTAGTGTCATCTCAGGCTTTCTCAGCACCATCAGCCCATTTGTTTTGCACTAAATGGACAAGTGCTCATTGACATTTAAGAATGAATTCATTGATGTGCAGAGCCAAGTGTCAACCCAATGGAGGCAAAGTGGACCAAGAGGCCGTTGGGTTTGAGAACTGAGAAAAGCAGCATTTCTAGGGAAATAGTGCTGAATAGCTTGGGTTTGAAACCTGAGTCTATGCTGCACAGTAGAAAGCAGAAATCAGAGAACATAAGAGGGCAATGTTAGTCTAGAGGTTAATGCTAGACTCTGAAGCCAAAGTTGTAGGCTTCCAAAATTAAGTTCTAAGGATTACCAGCCCTGGAAACTCTTGAATTCCTGGAGCCCTCCTGTATCTTCCAAAAAGGATCTTAAAAACTATATTTTAAACAAAATCTATTCCAAATCAGAACACAGGGTGAGCATGTGTTTTGGAAAAGCTGGGTGGCAGTGTAATTATGATCAAAATACATTGTATAAAATTCTCCAAGAATTAATGAAAATATTATTTATTTAAATGGTTTTTAAATAATTTTTAAAAGATCACAAACTTCTGAGATCTTAAGAATTTGAAAGTTGCGTATAAGATACAATTTTCTAAACGCATGAAACTCAAGAAGAACGAAGACCAAAGTATGGACACTTTGCCCCTTCTTAGAATTGGGAACAAAACACCCATGGAAGGAGTTACAGAGACAAAATTTGGAGCTGTGACAAAAGGATGGACCATCTAGTTATTGCCATATCCAGGGATCCATCCCATAATCAGCTTCCAAACGCTGACACCATTGCATACACTAGCAAGATTTTGCTGAAAGGACCCAGATATAGCTGTCTCTTGTGAGACTATGCCAGGGCCTAGAAAACACAGAAGTGGATGCTCACAGTCAGCTATTGGATGGATCACACGGCCCCCAATGGAGGAGCTAGAGAAAGTACCCAAGGAGCTAAAGGGATCTGCAACCCTATAGGAGGAACGACAATATGAACTAACCAGTACCCCGGAGCTCTTGACTCTAGCTGCATATGTATCAAAAGAGGGCCTAGTCGGCCATCACTGGAAAGAGAGGCCCATTGGACTTGCAAACTTTATATGCCCCAGTACAGGGGAACGCCAGGGCCAAAAAGTGGTAGTGGGTGAGTAGGGGAGTGGAGGGGTGGGTATGGGGGACTTTTGGGATAGCATTGGAAATGTAAATGAGGAAAATACCTTTAAAAAAAAGAATTTGAAAGTTATCAAACTGAAACTACACTATTTCAATACATATTTCCTACAGCCACAGATATGAAGGAGGAAGAACAAGGACTTGGGCTTCTCTGGAGACAAAGAGGAGTAGCAGAACAGTGTCAACATGGCCTACTAAAGACTTCTTAGACTTCACTCAAGAGACTGTGATGTGTTCAGCCAACAGCATTAACTTAATCATTGCAACAATCTCAAGTTCAAAACTAGGAGACAGTTGAAATTCAAATACATAAGTAGCACACCCATAATTAAACAGCTGGAAAGAAAAAGAGCTGGATTTCAAGTGTGAGGTTGTCCACAATGAATTCCAGGCTCTGTCCATTGTCCCTTGCCTGGCTTTCTGGGGGAAAAAAGGAAAGGAAAGACATGTACAGGTCTCTTTCTCCCTCTCTGCTCCCTTCTTTCCCTCCCTTTCTTCCTTACACCTTTCTTCTGACTTCTTTCCCCTGTGTCTTCCCTACTTTCCTCCATCCATGAAAATAAGCCAAATATATCTTCTGTCTGATCTCCCCACTATAGACCTTGAACAAAGGATTCAAAGACAAGTGATCCCCAGGGAATGGTCCAGGAGACATCAGTGAAGAAACAGAAAACATAGAATGGGGAAGGATAAGAAAGAGCCAAGGGCAGCTGCAAGCCATAGTCCAACCTCACCTAGTTTCATTGCTGCCTCTGGACCACACACGGTTCCCGGCTTTTCAGAACTTGATGCAAAGACACTGTACTTTTGGACTCACTCACTAGTCATTGACAGTGGCTCCTGGAGTCAGGGTTGAAACTCCTAGACATGTGTGCCTTTTAAAATGGAATCTTGAAGAACATCAGTGCTTGAGGACATCTATTTGACAGGGCAACAATTTAGAGACCTTCCCCAATTCCCAACCTCCTCCTCTTGAACTCATATTGGAGCCTTGGGCTCCTGCAGTGTTGACATATTTATAAGACATAAGACTATAATAAAATAAAGAAAGCTTATGGACCAGCAAGGACAGCTTGTATTACTCCGTATCTTTCCTGTTCTTTTTACTGAAGCTGTGGGGCTTGGCTTACAGCAGCTGCTTCGGATGCCCATTCATTTGCATATAAATTTTCCTTTTGTTCCTTAGTCTAGCTCTATCTAATTTTTAGGACATCCCTGCTGATTCCCTATAACCTTGGGTTTCTTTACTTTTTTTCTTTCTTTCTTTTTTCTTTCTTTCTTTCTTTCTTCCTTCCTTCCTTCCTTCCTTCCTTCCTTCCTTCCTTTCTTTCTTTCTGTTTGTTTGTTTGTTTGTTGTTTTTTGCCTTGGCTGATGACCCGAATTTCCCTTTGGTCTGGAAAAAAAAAATTATCGAACCTGGTATTGTCACCAGACAATTAAGGAATTGATTTTAATTAGGCTATGGAAATCTAGAGAATATTCATTAATGGAAATGTCTCCAAGGAAAGGAAGGAGACTTGGGTTGTTATAAGGGCAGGTAAACAAGGATGCCATTCACATGTCTGTGAAAAGCATGGACAAGAATGGAAGGACTCTCTCCATGCCCTGAGGACATGTGCAGTGGTCACTGGAGGAGGGCAAGGTGGTCCTATGTGGTTAGCCATTTCTAGGGGGAAAAGGGAGAAGGTATTCATTGTTATTTTTGTGTTATTTAGTGTGTGTGTGTGTATGCACACATGTGCATACATGCACATACATGTATACACATGTATATGGGTGTACGTGTAATACATCACATGTGTGAAAGTGAGATGACAACCAGGTGAAACTTGTTCACTTCTACCATGTGGGTGCTAGGGATCAAAGAAAGGTCATCAGACTTGGTGGCAAGGACCTTTACCTACTAAGCTGCCTCACCAGAATGACACAGGCATCTTTAATCATTACTGTTTCCCAGAGAGTATGAGTTCAGATACTGCAACACTATCAAGATACTTATAAGTGTAGCAGATTTTTTTTACCCACCAAGTTGGGAAATGATCACAAAGAAAATGGGATGGGTCCTTTGAGAATTGTTATCAATTCAGAAATTAGTGGCATTGACACCAGTAATTGAGACCTCACTGTCCACTGAGGGGCAGTTTCCATGATCCACACAGACTTGCTCCAGATTCGTGCTTTGAGAAAAATGTCAGTTTTTCCTTGATGCTTTCCTGGAAGGACTGATGTCACTCTGAGGACATGAGAGAAGTCATCCTGAGTTACAGCTTCCATGTTGCCCCTGGATGACCCTGGTCTGTTTTCATAAACTGTCTCAGCATATTATAGATGATGAAACCTCAAAAGTCATGTGTGGCCTAATGATGACAGACAGGCTCCATTGACCCCAGAATGTACCCATGTTGGCTATCTTCACTGTCACTTTCCTTTTTTAAAAAAAGATATTTTCTTTATTTACATTTCAAATGTTATCCCCTTTCCTGGTTTCCCCTCTGAAAACCCCCTATCCCATCCCCTCTTCCCCTGCTCACCAACCCACCCACTCCTGATTCCCTGTCCTGGCATTTGCCTACACTGGGGCATTGAGCCTTCCCAGGACCAAGGGCCTCTCCTCCCATTGATGTCCAACAAAGGCATTCTCTGCTACATATTCAGCTGGAGCCATGGTCCCTCCATGCATACTCTTTGGTTGGTGGTTTAGTCCCTGGGAACTCTGGGGGCTCTGGTTAGTTCATTGTTGTTCCTCCTATGGGGCTGCAAGCTCCTTCAACTCCTTTGGTCTTTTCTCTAGCTCCTCCATTGGGGACCTTGTGCCCAGTCCAGTGGTTGGCTGAAAGCATCCACCTCTGTATTTGTCAGGCACTGTCAGAGCCTCTCAGGAGACAGCTATATCAGGAGCCTCATTTTCAATGATTCTGGAGTCACATGAGACACACCTCAGGCCTTGTCTATGAGAATGCTTCTAAAAGGCTTGACTGCCGAGGGAAAAAAGCACCTTAAACTCTTGAGTGTGAGTCTGGTGCCTACAATAAAGGAAGGGAAAAGAGCAGAAAGAGCAGATGATGACAGACAGTCATCATTCCCTGTATTCTGTTCCTCCTGCCATGGTGGACTGCATCCCTCAAACTGTGAGCCACAAGCAACCTTTCTTCGTTCTTCAGTTGTGTTTGTTGGGTATTTTGTAAGATCCATAAGAAAAGAAGCATTTCAGTGTCTGAGGCCCTTCTGAAAGCTTGAAACCAAGTACATTCTAAGTTCGATGAAAATCATTTTTTCTTGTCTTCTTCCTCTGCTACATAGCTCAAGGTTCTATATTAACCTTGCTTCCACTTTGCCCATGTGTCTGCTTGTGAGTCTTCAACAAACTGCACCCTATAGTCTGGGATATGTCTGTTTCTTTTGATTTTTTTCCCCTAAGACAAGGTGTCACTATGTAGCCCTGACTTAGCTCTGAATTCATGGCTGCCATACTTCAGTATCCTTACTACTGATGTAACAGATGTCCACTAACACACTCAGGTATATGACTCTTTCTTTGATCTCACAGCAGCTGGCCATCAGTTTCCTTCACTTCTGAAGACTTATTAAAGACAATGAAACTCCCCAAATGTCAGTAGCTTTGAGGTCCAGCTTGGAACTATAGCTAACCATGGGTTAAGAAAAAAATCCAGTACAGTAAAAGACAACTCATCCAGAAAGGGGTGTGAACAGCCATCATGCAAAAGATCTCCTGAAACCAAGCTACCAGAGCTTAAATTTGGGCTTCAGGATGACAGCAGATCATCCTTTCTAATAAATCGGCATCTGAGACATGTGGTCCCTCTACTGATGCAAAGTGGGAGTTGGTCAACATGCTTCTCCAAGTTGAGTTTTTGGTCATGTGTGGTTTGCTTGACATTGGTTGTTGTGTGCTTTGCAATACTAGAAATGGAACCTAGGGTATCACATATGCTAAGTAGCTCTCTACCATGGGATCATGGCTCCAGTAGAACTGTTTTGGATTTTTTGTCTGTGCTTTGCCACTTATTTATTACATGTAACTCCTTGTCTCATGTCTATACAAAGTCAGCCTCATGCTCACAGTAGCATCTAGTTGTATAACTTCAACAGCTTTCACCTCATCATCTCATCATCCCTGTCCCTAGGAACTGGAGAAGGAATTCCTGTTCTGGAATGCCTGCTTTTAAGAAACTGGAGATGGAAAATAAATTGCCCCCACTATGCCTCATAGTTGGCTGTCAGAGGAATCCAAGGCTGCCAAGGGTCTTGCCTCATTTCTGTCTTGTTCTCCTCCTGATTTACCTGGATTAGTAAGAGGGACATAAAGTTAGAAGCACTACCCTTCCACAGAGTAGACTTCAGCACTCTGTAGAAAATATCTGTGGCACTCAACTTCTTCATCCCTGGAACCAATCAAGGTTTATCCAACTATGAATGGTGCCCTTACCTGGAAAAGATGCTTCTCACAAAGACATCTTCTGCTACCTTCAAATGTTAAAGGCAGAGGGAGGGAGAGAAGAATGGAAGGCGGGAAGGAGGGAGAGAAAGTGGGGGAAGGGAGGGAGGGAGGGAGAAGAAGGGAAGAAGAGAAATTTTCATTTCTGTTTTCATTCAAATAGCCATGAGAACTGGAAGCTGAAGATAACCAATCAGTCATTTGCTAGTGGAATTTTCCTGGGAAGGAAAAAGAGCTCTTAGACTCAAAATGTATACATTTCTTCCAAAATGTCATTCAGCATCTATCTTTTTCCCAGATAGTGACAAACGCTCCTTGTTCCTGTCAAAACGCCAGCTTTCAGCATCAGCCTTAATAAGAAAAGCCAGATCCAAAAATCCAACAAAGGAATTGCTACTTTGCCAGTAAAGAGTTTATCATTGCATTTATTTTAAGATGCCAGGCCCCCTATGTTTTATTTCTTTACTATTCTCTCTTAATTATAAAAAAGAAATCCTTCTATTTTGTTGAATTTTCCCCTAGAAACCTTTCACTTCACACATTTCTTTTCCTTCTCCTAACTATGATGATTTAGAATGCTTCAACGGTAATTTCATAGGAAAGATACCCACACTCCTTACGGATTCTAATGTGATGGATACTGCCAATGCTTATGTGGTTAGTAGTAAATAAGGAGGAGGAGTTATTTCTTTTTTATTTTTGAAACAGAAATTATCTTTTTTATTCAGTTTTTCCCTCTACTTTATCTTTTCATTTGCTTGTCTCTCCTCCAAATGCTTTTCCTCTCAATAAGAAAGTAAGAGCTTCCAGCCTAATAGCATGACGATGTAATGGGTTGGCCTGATGCTATTTGTATTCTGGTGTTAATAATGGTTCCTTAAGAGGGGCTGCCTCTGACAAGCAGACCATCAAGTACTCAGGTGATGCCATGTGAACCTCCCCATGTTAACTGGCCAGTAAAAGGCTAGAGCCTGTAATTGGGCAGTGGAGGATAAAGGTGGGATTTGACACTGGAGACTGGGGGGACAGGTAGGAGGAGAGGTAGATGGTGAGAGAAGAAGAGAGAATGGAGAAAGAGAAGAAGCCACAGTGCACCAGAACTATGTGGCTGGAAGAAACCTCAACTAGCAAGGAGTCTTTTAGCTGTGGAATAAGTTAGTGTACTGTTAGATCTGGATTTTGTTATTTTCATATGGGTTTATTGGGGTTGGAAATTCCAACAACATGACCAGAGTGCTCTAGGAGTAGGCCTCTGTGTTAGAGAAATCCAAGATTGTATTTATATCTCTATGAGGAAACTCTAAAGACTCAAGGCAGCAAAACAGAAAAAGAATTTGGGATTTGATGGCTAGATAAACTTGAAATTAAAGGAGGGAAGAAATACAAAAAGATGAGGAAGAAGAAGAAGAAGAAGAAGAAGAAGAAGAAGAAGAAGAAGAAGAAGAAGAAGAAGAAGAAGAAGAAGAAGAAGAAGAAGAAGAAGAAGAAGAGAAGAAAAAGAGTGTTCAGAGGCAAACCAGAAACATAGATCATTAGGGGAGGGTTTTCTACACACTATGCACAGTCCTAAGAACTTGACGTAAATTATTCCATATTAAGTCCTCAAAATACCATGAGATGGGTACATCTCTTTACCCATCTCTTTACCCTATCTCTTATATAGGAAAACTAAGACTGATAGAAGTGGCATTCCTAGGTCACCCAGCATATAGGACAAAGCCAGGAACTAAGCCTGTGTCATCTGACTCTAGTACACAATCCAGAAAAGATCCAGAACATTCCTGAACATATTTGAGCCATGTTGTATACTTACTTAGAAAGTTTTGCACTCCCTTACTGTCCTGGTTGCCCTCCAGGGTTCCAGAAATCCCTTCTCCTGAAGACAGCAAGAACATAGAGACTGCCTCTCTTCCTATGGCTTCCTTTGTAGACAGGGAGCTAGTGCCTGCTTCTTGGCAATCCCACACCTGCAAGCCATCCAAGTTCTAATTGCTTAACCCCAGAAAGTCAGTGGCTGTCATGGCACCTCTCAACCTCCTGGAAATTTCCCATAGTTACCAAAAGCCTATGTGATGATTTCAGCCTCCAGAAATATCCCACACGGGCCAATCTATGATGCCTTAGGCTCAGCTCCAAAGTTGCTCTCAGCTTCAGCCTTCTAAACGTGGTGAGGCATTTTCTAGTACCAGAAACACTAGTTACATGCTTATGATGATCTGCCCTCCTTCAGTCCTCCCTGTTACCTATGGTATGAAGGCAGTTACCTTCCTGCACAGACAGGGAACCATGCCACAGGACAACAGGCAGAGCCAGGGTTAATCATATGCCCTTGGGATCCAGTATCTTCGCCTCTGGAACTCAGGTTACCACGCCCATCTAGATTTTACAGGGGTGCTACATAGCTGAACTTTGGTCCTCAGTCTCGTCCAGCCCCCAGAATTGTATTCCTAACATTATCTTGGGAGTACTAGGAAAAATAATTAACTTCAAAACTTGGGAAAACACAAAAACAGTTCAAGTCTCTACTAGGCAGTCAACACTAAGAGGCAATGGATGTTGGTCCAGTTCGTCAATGACTCATTTTATGTAACTTAAGCAAGTCTGCATAAGGTAGATTATCAGTGAAGAAATGAGAGTTTAGGGTCAGTGAGAGGGGTCTGCAGGTAAAGGAAGTTGTCCTAAGCCTGAGTTCCAGTCCCAGAAGCCATAAGGTGAGAGGAGCAAACTGACTCCAGCATGTTGTCCTCTGACCTCCACATTCACACTATGATATATGTCCACATACATTCACACACAAAGTAAATAAATGAACATGCTTAATTTTTTTAAAGAACTTAGTATTTAGTTAATAGATCAAAGGATAAAATGGTGGGCTATGTGTTTCCTGTGCATGGGATAAAACAATGCGGAGAAGACTCTAAGTCATGCTGTGGAACCTGAATCAGTGTCTGACTCTGCCTCAAAAGTATTGTATTGATTCTTTAGGTAACAATCTCTAGAAGCTATCTTTAGTCTTTGGAATGAGATGGCATCTTCATTTTTAAACATGCAAGTGAGTCAGGTATTTTAGGATGCCATCAGTGCAGGTCAACATTTTCATCTATCAGAGTGAAAATCACAACTTCCACATAGACTTGTTGAAGAAACGTGAATAAGCTTAATAAGAAAAAGAAAACAGCTTGCAAACTGTATCTGATTCACTGATCCTTTCAACAACAAAAAAAATGTATATAGTTTTTAGACTCTGGGATAGAATCTAGAGTTACAAAGACATATTCCTGTCCCTTGTGTAATTCCGTGCCCCGTACAAGAGAAAGACAAACCCAACATGGGTTTCTGAGCCAGAAGGAGCCCCAGAGCGGTCTGCATATTATATAGTTACCAACATACCAGGCTTCTTGCAATAACAGGGCATATCTCTGCAGTCTGTGAATTCAAGCTTTGACTGGCAAAGGTTGACATTGCCCTAAGGAAGTCCATCCATAGCTTCATCACAGGCTAAGGGGCAAAGCCCAGTGCTGGGAACTCCAGATATGCAAGATTTCTTGCCCTAGGAAGCTATACTAAGTTTATCTGTGTGGCGAATGGCTGCATGCATCAGACTTAATGAATCTGGCAGACTGCTGTTTCCAGGCAGCAGAGAATTATTCAATGGCTGCAGCAGGCAGGGGCTGATAAACGGCCCTGGTTTCCCAGACTGCAATAGTATGTCAGGCTTTGCCACCTTACAAATTACATAAGAACAGGCAGATTAGCATAGATGAGGGATAGATACCCACAGAAGCAGAGTCTTTCTTTTTCCTTTAAGTACATACACTAGAAGTACTTAAAATAGAAGGCACATCAGTGACTGGAACAGAAGACAACTGGGGTGTGGAGAGAGGACCCCAAGTTTACAAATGACTGCAGTGAAGAAATGCTGCCTCAGAGATGCAGACAGGGTATCTGATGGGGTGGTCAATGATGTAATTCCTATATCCTCTGCATCCCCAACATAAGCCCTATTAATAGTCTTGGTTTTATAGATCATATATTCCCCTTATGAACACAAAGCTATTTCCTGAGCAAATTCTATGTACTGACACTTTTCTGTATGCCAAGAAAGCAACAGTAAAAGCCTTAGGGATGGCTGGGGATGTGGTTCAGCTGAGAGAACATCTTCTCAAGCACACAAGAAGCTCTGGGTTCAATTCCCCTCTAAAGCAGAAACCTACTGTGGTGGTTCAGCTCTCAGGACGTAGAAACTAGAGGTCACCCCAAACTACCCAGAGACACTGCTGTCCCCTTCTTCTAAAAATGGGGAAGAAAAGACCCTTTGAGACACTACATTTTGTAGGAAGCAACAGAGAATTTGTGAATAGCAATAACAAGATACAAAGACAGTTATATACGCTATGGTGACATGACACAGCACAGGAAGGCAGTGGGAGTAACATGGGATGTGAGAGGGAAATGGGAATGACATAGGACATGGGAGGGCAGTCGGTACAACCTACATAGGACATGGGAGGGCAGTGGCAGAGACATGTGGAAGTATGTGCTGCCCTGTTAGAAGGACTGGGCAGGCTTCCTGAGAAGGCTCACCCTCCCCAGTACACATAACCACCAGCAGCCACATGTGGACACTGAGTTCCTGTCCACCCTGGGGCAGGCAACATAGAAGAATCCACACCAGATTTCTAAGACTTGATATAAATGAAGGAATAGTAACTGTTTTCTGAGTAACCATTTAGTATTGACTGATTGCTGATTAACAACACCTGTAATTAACAGTATTTGGAATAATTTGGCTAAGCACATCGTCAACATTCACTTTGTAATATACAGTAGCACCCCAGTGATTTTTAGTAATATGATGGTTTCATGACGGAGCCTCCCTTCCTGAAGCACATAGATAAACAGTGGGCATGTCTGTACCTTGATGGCCTCTCTGTCTGGAGGTCCAGACGCTTCTTTAAACATTCTACCTGGAGGTTAGAAGCTCTGAACCTCACAGTCAGTAACCTGGCTCAACCCCAGCACAGAACCCCTAAAAACACTGCGCTGCTGCTCATCATTGGCCATCAGCTCTCCTGCCATCAGAAGTCAAGTGTCTATGAGTGTGTGTGCAGTCTGTGGTGTGTGTGTGTGTGTGTGTGTGTGTGTGTGTGTGTGTGTGTGTGTGTTTTCTCCTGCACAGGCTTATAACAGGAACAGACCTCTGACTATTCTCTGGGCTTTGCTTCCAGTACCAACACCTGTATGTCTCAGCAACTCAGAAATGAGAAAACCAATTTTTCTCAGAAAAAATTAGGCATTTTTTCTAGTGTTTTGATGTCTGGATGGGAACTAGGTAATATTGGAAATAGCTGGTGCCAATGACAAGGTAAAAGGAAAAACTGTTTCCAGGGAGCCTCAGGTTTCCCCTCCATAAGAGAGACATGCTATCAACCTGATGGTGGAGAATAAACATGGAGACCTGGCACCACTCTGCTCTGTGTTCCCCTTTTGATGTGAGGGAAAGTCTGCAAATGAGGCAAGTTTCCTAGGAGAATGTGTTCTGAGTTTTACATAGAACAATTCCAAGGAGGCATTCACTACATTTTATTTTGTTTTATTTTATCTTATTTTATTATTTCTCATTTGGGGTTACATCTCCCTCCACTCTTCCCCAACCAAGATAAACTAATTGCACTGCCCATCATAGCATCACAGATGCATCTGCCTCGGAGCTGAGGACAAGCTGAAGGTTTCTCCTCCCCTCAACTCCATTCTTCATCCAGGAAACGTCACAGACCAAAGTTCCCTGGGGTGTTTTTTTAATTATCTTTACTTATGTTTGGGGGAAGGGATATGCACTTGTTCGTGTATGGAGGTCAGAATAATTTACGGGAGTCAGTTCTCTCTTTCTACCATGTGGGTTCAGGTTGAACTCAGGTCATTAGGATTGACAGCAATCTCTTTTGCCTGCTGACCCATCTCACTGGCTCTCCAGTTAATTTTTATTATGAGGACACTCTATCCTGTGCTTTATAGATATTATCTATAAATTTCTCTATTTGACAGAAAGCAAAAAACAAATCTCAGAAGTTGTGTGAGATTCTCATAAATAGTTAACTGACAGAATTGTGGCACGATTCACAATATCCAAACTACAGAACCTACCTGCCTACATGTCCATCAACAAAAGAGATGAATATACAGGATGTAATGTTATGTACAAATGGAGTGTTCATAAAGAGGAACGGAATTATGTCACATGCAGGAGACCAGGGAGGTAGAAATAGAAAGCCAATCTCAGACCTACAATATGCAGAATTTACATTTAAAACTAAGACATGAAGGCTGGTGAGCTGGCTCCATCTGTAAAGCATTGACTTTTCAAGAATGAGGCCCTGAGCTCAATCTCCAGAACACATATAAAGGGTCAGTTGTATGGTGGCACACACTGTCCTCTTGGCAGGGAGAGGCACAGATAGAAGTATCTCTAGGACTCACTCTCCAGCCAGCTTTGTCCACTTGGTTAGCTCTAAGCTGGTGACAGACCCTGTCTCAAACGCAGGATGGAGACAGCATCTGAGAAACAAATCCAGAGGTTGTGGCAAACCTCTGGCCTCCAAGTGCCCCTGCATGCATGTGCACACAGACCCTCACATAACCTGAACAAATGAATGTGGACATAGACACACTGAAAAGGCATGAAACCAGGAGACTACAAGGTAATGTAAAGGACAAGCAGGAAGAAGGAAGGAAAGGGATTGTGTGGAAGTGAATGTGATGGAAGTCTATGATAAACTTGTATGACAATGTCATGATGAAACCCTTTGTTATGCACAACTGATATAAACTAATACAATTAAGTTCAAACCTTAACTGAAACCACAACCAGGCATTCTAAATTTTCCATTCCTGCCTCTCTGAACTGTCTCAGGATGGCAGTTTGGCCTCTCCTTAATCCCCTACAGTGCTGGCAAAGTTATTACCTCACAGGACACTTATTAGTTAGCATCCACCAAGTGCCTCCTGGGGACATGTTGTGTTCCCTGCTTATAAACATAAGCAATCATGAGTTTAGTCCTGTGAGACAGGAATGCATTGTTCTTCCCATTTCCAGGTTAGTCATTGGAGTATTCAGTTACTACTTTGTTCACACAGTGATAAACGAGGGTCAGAACCAGCTATTAATAATGCCAAAAATCAAACTCCTTCTTTCCTCTTCGGGATAGCAAAACTCATATCCCTACAGACACAGTCTGTTAGATGTACTGGAACCCTCTCCTGTGTTCATTGTCCGTGGTACCTTGGACAGCTCCACCACTCTATTTAGCAGACCCCACCTGCTGTTCCTGAAGAAAGGGGTAGCAAATTGGCTATGGGTGGCACCTGACTGAGCCTTGGCCTCTTTGTAGACAAAATGAACTACAGTCTGAAAAAAAAAAATGTCTGAGAATGATCCATCAACATTCCTTAAGTAGGCCTCACTGAGCTGTTCAGAATCCCCTCTTACCTGTGTGATAAGCAGTGACATATAGTGTTCATTTGCTCTTCTGTTCCTGCAGAAATATGGTGGGCACCATCAATTTCCCTGTTTGTTCCTTGACCCTCTGTTCCTGGGTTAAGCAGCCTGCTTTGTCTACATTTGTCAGTTGATACAAGCTTCTCCCTGCCATAGGCACCACTATTGATGAATGCCGTCAGAAAATGGAGCCCTGAATAATGTATAAAAGAATTGAACATGCGAAGTCTCCCTGGGAAGGGGAGGGTTGGGTGGGGGTGGGGAGCTAGTGTTATGTGTTTGCTCTGTTGGAGCGCTTTCATTTACAAAGCATATTTGTCAAGTCTTTTGCTAAGAGTAATGCAATGGAGCAGCCTCCCATCATTCTTGTTAATGGGACTGTCTCTGTGTTACAGTAAACAGCTATAACTCTTCAGCTGGAGCCATTGTGCAGCAGGCAGAGTTTTTTCAACATCCAATTAAGGGTGTCTCCAATTTGCCAGCCAGGATCATGAAAGCCATGACTCAGCCATAAGGCAACCTGGGCACTGTGGAGGCTTCCCAGAGTAGAAAGCAAGCTCCTGGGAGGGTGGGGAGGTGTTGCGCTTCTCTCAACTCAGTGAGGTATGTAGGTTGTGGCTTTGGACTTAGACAACCTTAGATGCAATAGATCTAAAGACTATCAAGTTATGACACTTACTGCTCAAAAATAGTAGCTTGGAAAACAAGACTTTCCCAAGCTCTTGTGGGCATAGAAGAGTATGAGAATTAAGACCATGACTCTGAGAGCTGGGGAGATGGCCCAATAAGTGAAGTTCTTGCTTTGCAAGCATGGAACCCTGGGCTCATTCTCCAAAACCCACATAAAAACATCCTGTAATTCCAATTCTGTGAAGGCAGAGACAGGTGCCTTCAGAGCCAAATATGCTAATGACCAAGTACCAAACCAATGAGATAACTCATCTCAAAATAAAAGATGGATGGCCCCTGAGTAACAGCATCCAAAGTTGACCTGTGACCTTCACATGCACACACATTCATACATGTGCACTCACATAATGCCCATGAATTCCCTCCTACCCCACAAACACACAAAAAGAACTTGGCTCTGGAACAACACACCTGGCCATGATCTCAAACCAGCTGCATGACCTCGAATGCACTCTTTAACTTCTCTGTACCTTGGCATCTTATTGATAGAAGGAAAGGAACTATGGGTCCTGTTTATTAAATGACTCTGTGGTGGTTGAACCATAAGCTACCATCACCACTGCCACTACCTGCTCCATCTTCATTTTTCTCATCAGTTCATGGCCTTAGTAATGTTCATTCCTCACATGTCTGTATCTATTCCATCAGTATTCATCTTCTAAGTTCCACCTCAAAGTCTACTTCCAATGACTATAATTAACAAGAGCTCTTCTCACCATTAATAATTACATCAGAGACTGCTACCATGTACCAGGCTTATACATGAGTCTTATAACTATCTGATAGGATACCTCTCCCTCCCCGTGGTGCAGATGTGAGCCTCAATGCTTGGAGAGTGTCAGTCACTTGCTCTGTGGTCATCAAGTGGTGGTGAAGCCCACTGAGAAGGTTTGTTCAGATCCAGAGCCCACTGCTCTCCATTTCTCAGTCCTTGCCTTCTGCAATTTTATTAAAACTTTTGGTGTTTATCGTCTCATGATGTTTACTCCCTAGAAGAGTATGACATTCTTAGGACCGTGTTGTTCATTTGCTTTGTTAAAGTACCTTCATTATTCAAGCTTTTTCTAGGAGTAATGCTACCCCTCTATTTTGTTTGTTTCTGTTTGTTTGCTTTGAGACAGGGAATGACAAA
Source organism: Mus caroli (assembly GCF_978045245.1). Lineage (NCBI taxonomy): Eukaryota > Metazoa > Chordata > Mammalia > Rodentia > Muridae > Mus > Mus caroli. Next base: position 4,664,224 of record NW_028227272.1, read on the forward strand.
GTAGCCCAGGTAGACTTCAAACTTACAATCTCCCTGCTCCAGCCTCTCAAAAGTCATGAGTGTGGATGTGTACAACCTCCCACAGTTTCTAACATCTATTCTATCATGTGTTTCTTTTAAGTCCAAGAGTCTAAGAGCCTGTGATACCATTCAGTCTACCATCTTGCATTCTGAGGACTGAGAAACTAAGTAAAACCTTGTGTCAGGAGCACACACAAAGCCACTCAGAGTCTATGGCCAAACAAGTACTGGAAATAGATTTTGTGACTGACAGGTGGGTCTTCTCATGGGTTCTAATCCATCCCCACCCTGCACAACTGAGTTTGAGGAGGATAGGTTTGTGGTTTGGAGAAAAATAGAAGGAAGTATAAGAAATAAATGTTCGTTCTTTAGATGGCTCAAATGAGTGTACCCTGTTAGAGCAGACCCTATTGAACCCAACACCATCTATCTCATCAGATATTTTAAAAAATAACAGATGCACTGAAAGACATGCATTTCCTGCATGCAAAATATATGCAAAATGATGATGAGATATCTCACCTCAAGCCAGGAAACAAGTTGACCCCAGGACACAACCTCTGAAAGCATTAACCAAAATAAATCTTTCCTCACTCGAAATCGTTTCTCTCAGACATTTTGTCACAGCAACTAAAAGGCTGGCTAGCATGGTAGACAAAAATTTACAAATAGCCAAGTGTGGCTAAACCAAAAGGCAAGGGCAACTAGTGGGGCTAGGAAGGGAGGTCTGGTATGAGTGTGTACATTAAAGAAAAGTTTTGTAACAAGGTCAGCAGAGAGAACAAGAAAGCAGCAAGGAGGAGGTGATGGGTGGCAGGAAATAGAAGTTTAATGTTTGTGTAAATTGAAAGAAGGAATCTACTTGGAAATGAGAAAAAGCAAGATTAAAATGGAAAACACAGCCCCAAAGCTATTAATACCCAACAGATCCAAATTGAAAAATAAAAGCGATGGCTGAAGCATATAGTTCTCAAAATGAATTCGTGTCATAAACCATTAACATCAGCTCTACCTTATTACCTGTGATCCTGGAGAGAGGGGCTGCAAGTCTTGTAGGGCAACTATCTGATTGGAGATCAGAAAGTGCTCTGTTCCCAGGCCAGGCCAGGCCAGAGCAGGCCAGTTCCCCGTGGCCACACACTGTGTGTCCTTCTCTCACCCTCTTCAGTGTTGTCTCAGCTCTGCCCTTGGCTCAGGGAAGACCTTGTGCATCAGCAAATGCTACCACTGAAATATCCTGAAATTAGGAGAATTCATTATTTCCTCCTTTACTTTATGTATTTTCACAATAGGCCTGCACAAGTTGCTTGTCCCTTCATGACTCTTAGCACTGATGAAGGGAGTGTTGACTCTGATATACCCTTGGGTCTCATGAAATGCATTTACCTATGCCTGAGTCATGTGCAAGAGAAATGATTGTGGGCTTGGTAGCACTATAATGTCTGATGATCCCTAGAGACCTCCCCCACCTGCCCTTTGCACAGGACTGTCACAGAACTGTCACAATTCTGTCCCCTCGTGTGTTGTAACACATTCTGATTATGTGTTGTGAAACTGGAACACTCTACACTTTCCTCCATATGACTTATGCAAGAGCTCAGCCTCATCTTTCTAGTCTACAAAACCAGTGTGAAGAATGACACTGAGAACTGACCAACACTCACATGTGAGAACACATAGTAGGTGCTCAATGCTGAGTTTTTGTAACTGGCTTCCCAAACCATCATGACTTGTTTTGAGCTCATTCTTCCCATTGTCAGAAAGACTTAGGGTCTTCAGAGCACTGAAGAAGAGCTCTTGAGTTCCTGGCTGGGCAGTCTCTGATCTCAAGGTATAGGTTCTTAGCTGAGATGAATTCTTGTAGAAATGTATCTTCTAAGGATTTTGTCTCTATGTGTTCTCTGCACAGGGTGACCATATTGCATGCATATTCTTGTCCAGTTTTCAAGAGCTAACCCTACTCAGTTTCCACACCCAATGCTTTATCCACCTAGAAAAAAAACTCAAAATATATTGCTGTTGGGAGTGATCCAGCAGGCTAAATTTATTCAACCTGTTTGAGTCATGCCAACTTATTGCTGGGTGTGCAAAACTGGATGACTCTTTAGCTGGTCTCATAGATTCCATACTTTGCAATACAGAATAAAGAGCCATACTGCCAAACCACTGCCAAGCTACTGGTGCTACTATTCTTGTCTAATCTCTCCTAGTCTTCTCCTGGGACTCTTTTGGACTGCATAACTTTATTTTTCAAATTTATCCTCACCTGGAAAATAATGATAGAAAATTTAGCAGTATAAAACACAGCAAGCATATCACATCCAGCCCTCCTTCTCCTCTTCCTCCTCTTCTTCTTATCCAGGAGGTAGGTTCTACTTTCTACAAGAACTAAGAAAATGTTCTCTCTTTCCTTCACATAGGGAGCTCGCCTCCTCATTTCTCCCTACATACATAGGCACACATTTACAGTCATGAATGCATATGTGTGCATACAAACACACCAAGTAAGGCTTGCTAAAATAGCTCTAGGAGTATTGAAGGGTATATAACTACCCTGCCATTGGCAGTAAATAGGGGGGTTTAGCGGTGCAGAGAGCATAAACAGGCAGCTAAAATGAAGAAAGCTGCAACATATCTCTTCTTTGAAGGCTATATACTTTCTTCCATATTTATAGAAGTCAACGCTGGCTCTACCCCAGCTCATTCCATTGTCTTCCCTACAATGCAGAGCCAGGACTGTCTAGGTTCCCCAGTGACCACATGGAAGACCCATTCTTATCTTTGCCTATATCTGAGCACAAATTCTTGATCTAAAGATAAGAAGTGCCTCAAACAAGAGATAGTTAATTTACAATCAGGATGAGAGAGCTCCAATATATTTTCTATAACCTCTTCTTCATATGTGCAATTCAGTTCTTGAAGAGGAATTTCAGATTCAGGGTGTCAATTCCAGCCTCAGGAGTCTCTACTAGACAATTCTTCATTATTTTCTAAAATATATTTCTTACTGGGGCAACAGAAAAATCCTAAACTCGGATAAAATGCCTCTCAACCCAGTCTGCCCTTCCTTCTTCCTTCCTTTTTTCTTTTTCTTCATCCCTTTCTGGATCACATATATCCCAGACTGTCCTTAAATTCACTATGTAGCCAAGAATGACCTTGAACTTCTGTTTCTTCTGCCTCCTCATCCTAAGAGCTGGAATGCCATTTGAATGCCACCATGCATAGTTTATGGGGTGCTAGAGAATACACCCAGAGCTTCATGCCTGGTGGCCAACATTTACCTAGACACATCCAAAACCCCAGGATCTTTAAACCATTGCTTTTTTTCCCTTTTCTTCTCTTTTCTTTCCCTTTCTCTTCTCTTCTCCTCCCTTTCCTTTCCTTTCCTTCCCCTTTCTTTTCTTTTCTTTTTTTTTTCCCCTTTTGTTGGTTTTGTTTTTCAAGACAGGAGTTCTCTTTGTAGCTTTGGCTGTCCTGGAACTTGCTCTATAAAACAGGCTGACCTCAAACTCACAGAGATCCACCTGCCTCTGTCTCTCAAGTGCTGGGATTAAAGGTGTGCACTGCCAACACCCCAACTTTAGACCACCGTTTTTCTACCACCTTGGTTGGGTCTCTCTTGTCTCAGATTACTCTACATAGTTCATGAAGTCCTATTTGTTCCTTCTAACAAATTTGAGCTCCCCAAGAACAGAGACCATGTCTTCTTACTCTTCAGCTCTAAAGAATACTTTATAAAGATAGACAATGGCATTTTACATACATGAAGTATCATTCTGTGTTCAGACACACTAGCCTTGCAATCCACACTGAACTGCTTAATTTCTTAAGCTATTTTTATTGTTATAAAATGGCAGCAATAGCTCCTCTATATAACAACAGTATGTGTAATATGTGATTCACACAGAGAAAAAAAATAAACTAGAAAGTACTGAACATTTTTTGAAATTCCAGACACATGCCGATGTTTTATAAATCTTCCTCTCCCATATTTGCTCACGAACCAACTCACTCTACAATATGGGATGTGTCAGTTCTTATTCAGTTCCATGAATCTCTTACCAAATGTCTGCATACTGAATACTAGGAATGCAACAAAGACCCAGATAGGCTGACTGTCTTCAGAGAATTTATAGTCCTTCAAGTTAAGATACACGGCAGAGGAAAGTGGAGATGCCTTCTAAATTGGGAGTTGAATGGCAAGATCCTAGAGCAAAGGAGATAAAGAGATCAATAACAAACAGAAGTTTACTGGACACTGTGAGAGGAATGCCCAAGGCTTGTTCTAAGGAGGCTATGACAGTGCAGAAACCTAATCATAAGGGGCCATGGAAAATCTGGGACACGGTCAGCAGGATTTTGGTTAGTGTTCCTGTTCAGTGTTGGGTGTGATAAAACACTGTGGACAAAAGCAACCTATTGGAGGAAAGGATTCATTTCATCTTATACTCCCAGGACATGGTCCATCACAGAGGGGAGTCAAGGCAAGAACTCAAGGCAGGAGCTTGAAAGCAGTCCTGATTGCTAATCCACATAATATTACCTCTGACCAAAGAACTCACTCATAGCCCACTGTGATGGTTTGTATATCCTTGGACCAGGGAGTGGCACCATCTGAAGGTGTGGCCTTGTTGTAATAGGTCTGACCTGGTTGGAATAGGTGTGTCTCTGTGAGTGTGGGTATAAGATCCTCACCCTAGTTGCCTGGAAGTCAGTCTTCCACTAGCAGCCTTTGGATGAAGACATAGAACTCTCAGCTCCTCCTGCGCCATGCCTGCCTGGATACTGCCATGCTCCCTCCTTGATGATAATGGACTGAACCTCTGAACCTGTAAGCCAGCCCCAATTAAATGTTGTTTTTTATAAGACTTGCCTTGGTCATGGTGTCTGTTCACAGCAGTAAAACCCTAAATAAGACACCCACAAAGTACTGCAAAACCAACAAAGGGATGCTGCTTGCTTGGTCACTCACATTCTCTTCCTTCCTTAGATTTCTTATATAGACCGGGACCAATTGCCCAGGGAATGGTGTCTCCCATCGCTGGCCAGGCCCTTGCTTTAGTCACTGCTCTATTGCTATGAGGAGATGCTATGACCACAGCCACTTTTAATTTGGGCCTAACTTACTATTCCAGAGACTTATTCCATTATCATCATGATGGGGCAGAAGCATGGTGAAAGTCATGGCAGACATCATGCTAGAGATGTAATTAAGAGTTACCTTCTGATCTGCAAGCAGAGAGAATAAAAGCCTTGGCCTGTCGTGGACTTTTGAAACCTCAAAGCCCACCCCCAGGGACACACTTCTTCCACACCTCCTTGTCATTTTAATCCTTCCAAATAGCTCCATTCCTTGATGACTAAGCTTTCAAATCTATGAGCCTATGGGGTTCATTTTTATTCATACCACCACAGCTGTGGACAATCCTGCATCAATTAACAATCGAGACAGTCTTCCAAAAATGTGCAAAGACCAATATGATCTGAGTAACACTTCAACTGAGACTCCCTTCTCAGATGACTGTAGGCTGTGCCAAGTTGACAGTTAAAGATAGCTAAGACAGTTATAGATAGCAAAAACTAAATGTTTAAGTTTTTCTTTTGAGAATTTCATATATGCAAACTATATTTACATCATTTCTACTCATCTCTTGTCCAACTCTGACTTCTCCTGTGTCTCCTACTTAATAACCTCTTCTTTAAATATTATTGTTACATACATATACAACCTGTTGGTGTGTGTGTGTGTGTGTGTGTGTGTGTGTGTGTGTGTGTGTGTGTGTGTGTGCAAAACTGGATAACCTAACAGGAGGCTCATACCTAGATAAGACTGGTTCCTTCTTTCTCAGTAGTTGTTAATATCATGTAGCTTTTCATCTAGGGGTGAGGATTGTGAGATTTCCCCTACTTACGTTGGTGTGCCAACTGGTATTGGCATTGTGCAGGTCATAGTGCTGAGGTTTCATAGGTGCAGCTTCTCTGCTGTACATAGATGATATTATCTTGCTGCGGATGTTCTAATCCTTGTTCATGAATCTTTCTGCCCCCCTCTTCTACCACGTTCCCTGAGCCCCAGGCATAGGGCTTGCATTTTTGATGTGTCAGTTGGAATTGAGAACTTTACACCGGCCCTCTGCATTTTAACTAATTTTGGCTTTCTGTAACGGTCCTCATCTACTGAAACAAGAAGTGTCATTGATGATGAGTGAGAGCAATACATGTGAAGGAAAGACAGTGAACTGAGTGACCAAAGTCAAAACTCAGCGTGTGGGAATGATGCTGGTGGGTAAGGTTGGAGAAAGATTTGTTTAAAGGAATCAGTTTGTTTACAGAGCTCAGTACCACACTAAACTACTGTGAAACTAGCAGAAATAGTAGGAACCAGCATCTCCAAACTGAGAAAAGAAGAACTGAAGCTACAAAGGCACTTCCTACTGAGCCACCTACATGTCCTCTTTGCAATCTCATTCTTCAAAAGAATCCAAGAAAGGGGGATACTACCTCCAAAACACTCATCATGGGAAAAAAGTGCTTTGCATACTGTGGGGTTCTAGTTGGTTTTACTTATCTAGAATTTCTTTATATTTGGCTATTGACTTGACTATGGCCAGTGATAAAGTGTTCTGGCACACAAATTATAAGTCATACATTCATATGTGTGTGCATGGCATCTGAGTAGGTCCTGGAAACAACCAAGCGAACAGTTTAGTCAATATCTGGAAGCTGAATAAAACCTTGACTATCTGACAACACAAGATACCATGGTTTGAGGATGAGAAAAAAAGTCCAGAAAAGAGGCAGTAACAAATGCTAGCTAGGGTGGTGGGGAACAGGGGCTCTTATTCACTGCTGCTGGCTGAGAGTGTAATCTGGCCCAGCCATTATAGAAATCAGTATGGAAATTCCTCAAAAATGTAAAAGTAAAGGTATCATACAAGTTATAACTGCTGGATACCTACCAAAAGGACTTCAGACGTCCTACTACAGAGTTACCTGCACATCTGTCTTTATCAATGCATTATTCACAAAAGCAAGGAAATGGAACCGCCCTAGATTTCCATTGGCAGATGAATGGATAATGAAAATGTGATTCATATGAACAATGGAGTTTTATTCAGCTAAAAAAAATTGTAACTTCTTTGGGAAAACAGATCATTCTGAAAAGAGTTCTATTAAGCAATGTAATCAGACTCAGACAGACAAAACTTACATGTGCAGATTCTAACTTGTAACATTTTTATGAATGCATGTATATTAGTGAATGGAAATAAATATAGGTATAAGCTATGATGTCAGAAGGGAGACCATGAGAGGGAAGAAGAGATGTTGATGACAGGGGTAGGGAAATAGAGTCGTGCTAGAGCTGCAAGGAGACCATAGTACCATAGAACCCATGATAGAGCTACATGCAAGAGGTGGTCAAGAGGATGGGAGATTAAGATGGTATTTTTTTGTTTGAAAATGACATAATGAAACCTAACATTATATGCTAATAAAAAATAAAATAAATCAATGAGCTTAAGCCCTCGAAACAAAACCTGTGCTTTCCACTTTTCCTTTGAAGGTCTTTCACAGCTTCTGACTTCAGAAACCTGAACTTTACACAGACTCCTTGCTGCTTTTTGGAAGTTGGGGGGTGGGGAAGAAGAAGGAGGACATACTCTAAAGTTCCCAGGAATCAGGAGACCAAGGTTTCAACCTATGACCAAAGGTCTGGGAAGGATGGCTGTGCCGCCTGTTCTCACCTTCTAGTCCCAGTAACCTGCAAGCTTTTCTTATCTCTGTCTGCTAGGAAAGGGTTTTACCCTGGACCCTTCCAGGTTACTTGCACTTTTATATTTTTTCCTTATTCTTTTCTTCAAATCATACAGGACACAGAAAAGGTGGATCTCTGAGTTTCAAGTGCTTTTCATTAAAGCAGAATAGGAGCGCTGGACAATGACTGTGCTGGCTTTTTAAAGTGATGGGAGTCTGGAATTCCCTGTGGACTCCTCGGCGGAATGCATGGCTGATCCTAGCATCCCTGAAGTCCTCAACCACATTCCTAGAGTCTTCTCTTGCCTTCTTGTTGGCCAGATTCATTAGACTGATAGTCTAGACACATGGATTCAAACGATTGATAGAGCCATCTTGATCCATCCCATGGCCTTCTTACATCTTGTACTCTGGTTTCTTAACTGAAAAGAAAAAAAAAAAAAAAAAAAAAAAAAACAGGAGAAAGAACAACCCGCTGTGGGGCTATTGAGGTCTTCTCCCTGATCAAAGATGGCACATAATCTGTGTCATTAAATATTTAGTAAACACCTATTTTACTGTGGAAATTGGGGGAACAATGGCAGTGAGCAAGTATTGAATTTTATTGTGATTCCCTCACATGGTGTGAAGTGATAGAACTCACTGAATCCCCACAGACAATCGACAACCATACACTCTCATTATCTCACTTTGTAGGTAAGAAAACAACCAAAGAGAGGCTACTCGAGATGCTATTAACACTGAGCATTTAAAGGTGTGCTGCCAGGCTGCAAAGCCCATAATTATAAACCATTTTAAATATGTAAATATCTCTCAAGTGCCTCACTTGAGTACACTAAAACTCTGCTTCTGCACCTGAGTTGCTTTTTCAATAATATTTTTATTTACTCTGATTTTTTCATGCATGCATACATACATACATGAAATGTATCTTAGTCATATTCCCCACCTCCTCCATCTGTCCAGTCCTCCCAGGCATCCATCCAGTACATTTCCCTCCCAATTTCATGTCCTACTTTTTATAACCTACTGAGCCTAATGACTGATCACATTCACATGGGTATGGAGTCATCCAGTGGGAATCAGGAAGCCTACCAGCAGTCATAGTCCAAAGGGACATCCCCCACCCCACCCCCAGTAACCATCAGCTAGCAATAGCTTCCCAGTTAGGGAATGGGCCCTTAGGAATCCCTCTCCCCCACACCAGGCTGGAATTTTAACTGGTTTCATTTTGTGCATATCTTGTACAGATAACCCAACTGCTGTGAGTTCACGTGTGCAACAGCCACCACCTTTCTCAGCGCTCCTCGCCTTCCTCTGGCTCTTATAGATTTTGTTCTCTCTTCTCTGATATTCCCTTGGGGAGGGAAGGTTATCTAGTATGAAGAAAGGTTTGCAAATCAATATATGTAAGAGAGATGTAGATGTGTGTGTGTGTGTGTGTTTCCATTAGCAAACATGAGATCACTTTTAGATGAGTTTTTAAGCCTCAAATCCAAAAAACACTTTCTTAATTAAGTTTATTGGCAAGAGAAACATTTTTTTAGGAGACAGAGTAGACCTGTTTTTTTCTTCCTTCTGAGCCATATGTATCTTCTTTTAGTGATGGACATTTGTCCAGATGGTGATGGAGGGCATCAGTATGAAGAGGAGGGAGAAGGCCATCTTCCTATCCTTTTGTTTTTCTTGACTGAGTTATTGCTTTGCCATCCTTCAAGGCTCAGCTAAAGGTTTTTCCTTTTCTAGAATGCTATTTTTACCAAACTTACATGATCCATGCTTTCAGATCCACAGCATCCTTTCAAGAGTCCCCACTCCACAGCAGCCTTAGTCTAGTCTGCTGTTCTCCCTGATCCGTGAAGTCATAGCTCAGTGCTTGGAACATAGTAGGAGAGTTCTGAAAGTTTGCTGAATCATGACTTGAAGAAAATAATGGGGGAAAATATTGCATTTTATCCAAGTCTTATAAGCAAACTCCAACTTCTAGTGAGCCTGCCCACAGCCATGTGGTACTGAGGGTGTGGAGGAGAACACACAGAACCCCACCTGCTAAGTGGCCCTCCCACAATGGGAGCCACTATGAAGTGCAAGAATGTAGTGGACAGATGGGAGAGAAAGGAAGCTAAATGGTTTAAGCTCCATGAAGAGAGGTAGAACTGGAGATGTGGACTTGTGAATAGCAGCCTGATGATGTGAGGGGTCTGCCCTGCCACCTGAGGCATTGATGAAGTCCCAGACAGTGCTGCCACACTGAGAGTCATGTCTGAGTCTATGACCACACAGTAGCAGGGGTCTGTGTTGTTGTCTGTGGCCTGTTTTATTACCAAAGGCACTGGGTACATCCCTAGTCTGGGCTGCCACCTAGGATCATGTTGATGTTCAAGGACTGGGCAGTACTGGCCCTCACTGGTTGCAGCACTCAGGAGAGTAAGCCTCATTTTGGCAGCACAGTAGAGTGAGCCATCCTGAGGGCATGGATGCAGGAGAGCTGGACCTACCCTTTGTCTGCCTTGGGATGATGTGAGTGAGGAAGAAATGCCCTCCATCTTCATCTAGCAGACAGAAGAGGGCCCCAAGGTCATGCAAACTTCAGCACTTGGGAGAGCGAGACTACACCTCACCTGGGCAGCATGATAGAGCTGGCTCTGGTTGCATGGAGGGAGGGAGTGGAGTGAGCTGCCTCCTCCACAGGGAGTGAGAGCCTGAGAACTGACCCTGACCTTCTGACTGCCACATTGGGTGAGCTAGCCAGGGTAGGGTTGGAGAGCTCACCATGTTGGTGTGGGTGCAGATCTGGTAAGATGACCACCTCAGCTACCACCCAGGTCCAGATGGAAGGCTTTGAGTTGGCCCTTCCCTACATCTACCCACTAAGACCTGCTGAATCAAGTGAAGGGGCCAGTCCTGCAAATCCAAAGGGCAACAACAGGATATCTGAGAGGGGTCCCAGAGAATATTTATTGTTGAAAGTGTAGCAGAAGCAAGAGGCCTCAAAAACAGTCTCATTTGTAAGTAAAGATATGTGAACAAAGGAGTATACTGTGGGGCACACTGTGTGGACAAAAGGGTGTACTATGTGACATATTACAGCTTACATGACAAGATTTTGTTCTTGTTTTGTTTTGTTTAAAATTTTATTTTATTTTTTATTTTATTTTTAGGGGAGATTGCAAAGGCAGAGGGCAGATATGAAGAAGCAGGGAGATGAGTAGGATCAGGGTAAATGATGTGAAATTCACAAAGAATCAATATAAAGTTTAAAAAAATCATTAGTGAATAATGTCCAAATCTGGAAAAGAACACTATTTTTGCATGCCTTCAGTTTTACAGATAGAATATACACACACACATACACAGAGACATACATAGAGAGAAAGAAAGATGATGGATAGGTAGGTCGTTAGATACATAGACAGACAGATAGATAAATAGATAATAGATAGATAGATAGATAGATAGATAGATAGATAGATAGATAGATAGATAGATAGATAGATACATAGGTACATAGATACATAGATACATAGATAGATACATAGATAGATACATAGATAGATACATAGATAGATACATAGATAGATACACAGATACATAGATACATAGATGAGAGACATGGAGAGAGAAAGACAAAGGGAGGAAAGGAGGGAGACAGACAGACTGACAGACAGACTGACTGACTGACAAACAGAATTTATATGTCCTCTGAGTCAAGTTTTTGTTCTTTGGTTTAGATTCTTGGTCTTTGTGGTAGGCAGGATAATGCCCTCTGCAACTATGCACCTCCAAATCTCTAAAAACCTATGAACACTTTATCTTCTACCACAAAGGGGGTGTTGTAACTGACTAGGGTTACTATACTAAGATAGGGGTTAATCTGAATTATTTAGGTAGAGTCACTGTAATTCTTGTAATGAGAATTCTTGTAAGTGATTGAGGGAGGGAGGAGCATTAGGATTGGAAGCAAATAGGGAGATGATACTTAAATGCTAATATTTTATTTTGTAATAGTGGAGCATGGACACAAAGCCTTGTGAGTGGCAAACAAACAGTCTGTGACTAAGTCATGTCTCCAGCCCTTCAACTTTCTAATACTATAATTTTATTGATATGTAATTGATGAACCAAATCTTCAGATAACTAACATATATTTTTATACATCTAGACATATAGATAAACTCATGAAATCATTGTAACAATCAGGGCTTACAATGGAACTGATGGAATAGGGGAACTTATGAAGTGGTATTGATTACATCACTGTCTTGGTAGATGGAGGGGCAAACAAATGAGGCAGCCTCTCATAGATGGATGGAACACAAGAAGTTGTTTTAGAGCTTCCAGAACGAGCTATGTGTGACTGCCATCATTCGTTTATTCCTTTATACCAGCACAGCTTTCTAACCTTGAGAAGTGTGAGGTAGCAAACTTCTGAGCTTATGCTAATCTATTACAGCCACAGGAAGCTGACACAGTCCTAGTTACAAAATGTACAGTAAGTGTGGTTCTAGCCTTTCTCCCAAATTCAGTCCTCCCACTTTCAAGTTGGTTTCTTCTCTGTTTTGACTTAATCCTTGGTGATTCACCAAGACTCAATACCCACATCATAAAAAATTGCAGAACATTTCATGCCAGATTCTGGGCTTTGGATAATAATTGCCCACTTATATATTGACCACCACCTCCCTGAATTGTCATTACGACTGTATCTCATGGGTGGAGACACAGTGGTTCATCACTATTAAGTACAACATTGGGAAGTGCAGAGACCATTGGTCTCTCAGACTCCAGTTTTACATGTGACCTCCTAGGAGGCGTCTCCACCCTCACTTGATCCTTCCTGCCACTGCTGACTGCTCACCTTACAGCTTAGCAGAGCCAAATCTGTATCTGTTACTTGGAAACCCCAAACACTTTTTCACTGTAGCTCAGATATCACAGGTGGTGAAATGACAAAGGAGACAACTTACCAGAGCTTGGAGAAACAACACCATGGAAACAGGCTAAAGCTGCAAGATTTGTTCTCTTTCAACTCTATTTTAGCTGTGATGACCAGATATAAATCAGTGTTTCACAGTTGACAGCTGCTACACTTATTTGTGGCAACTACTACATGTTCAGAAGAGGAAGGAACACACAAAGCCACCGACTCATGTAGAAGCTATCTAGGAGATGGACCTCAGGAGTTCCAGGGTACAAGGCTCTATGCATGTAATCTGGTGTGCTATAACCAATATTTGAACTAGATAGATAGATAGATAGATAGATAGATAGATAGATAGATAGATAGATAGATAGATGTCAGTTTGCAGCCTACATTCCAGGAGCATGAAAAATTACAGGAGGCTTTTAAATGTATGAATCCCTTTAACTCATTTCTGATAACTTGATCCTATTGGATTTGGTTCAGTGCTGAGAAATACACTAATGTTATTTTTGCTGTCTTTTGAACACCTGAGAAAAGAGGAAGACCAGCCAGGCTTAGAAACTATTGACATAGACACTGAAACCTATGTCCTCAAGAAAGTAGGAGACATACAGAGGAGAGGTTTCTGCCTGGAGGGCTCTGACCACCAGAGCAGGTGAGAGAGCCATCTTGTGCTCCATGTCCCTCAGGGACCAGTCTGTGCAGGTGAGTATGCAGACTGCAGAGGCAACACATCTTCTGGGACAGGCCCTGTTTCAGGCCTTCATCTTCAGCCAGGAGGCAGGTCTGAATACCAGATATCTGTGAACCTTCCCTGCAAGAGAAGATCTTGCTTGCAGAGAATACTGTGACCACTGAGACTCAGGAGAGAGCTAGACTCCCATGTCTGCTGACAGAGGCTAACAGAATCACAGGAGGAACAAGCTCCAACAGAGACAACTATAACAACTAACTCCAGAGATTACCAGATGGCAAAAGGCAAACGTAAGAATATTAATAACAGAAACCAAGACCACTCACCATCATCAGAACCCATCACTCCCACCTCAGCCAGTCCTAGATACCCCAACACACCCGAAAAGCAAGACTCGGATTTAAAATCATATCTCATGATGCTGATAGAGGACATCAAGAAGGGCTTTAATAACTCAATTAAAGAAATACAGGAGAACACTGCTAATGAGGTAGAGTCCTTAAAGAAATACAGGAAAACACAAACAAACAGGTAATGGAATTGAACAAAACCATCCAAGACCTAAAAAAAAAAGGGAAGTAGAAACAATAAATAACACCCAAAATGAGACAACGCTGGACATAGAAACCCTAGGAAAGAAATCAGGAACCATAGATGAGAGCATCAGCAACAGAATACAAGAGATGGAAGAGAGAATCTCAGGTGCAGAAGATTCCATAGAGAACATGGGCACAACAATCAAAGAAAATGCAAAATGCAAAAAGATCCTAACTCAAAACATCCAGGAAATCAAGGAAACAATGAGAAGAGCAAACCTATGGATAATAGGAGTAGATGAGAATAAAGATTTTTCAACTTAAAGGGCCAGCAAATATCTTCAACAAAATTATAGAACAAAACTTACCAAACCTAAAGAAAGAGATGCCCATGAACATACAAGAAGCCTACAGAACTCCAAATAGACTGGACCAGAAAAGAAATTCCTCCCAACACATAATAATCAGAACAACAAAGGTACTAAATAAAGATAGAATATTAAAAGCAGTAAGAGAAAAAGGTCAAGTAACATATAAAGGCAGGTCTATTAGAATTACACCAGACTTCTCACCAGAGACTATGAAAACCAGAAGATCCTGGACAGATATTGTGCAGACCCTAAGAGAACACAAATGCCAGCCCAGGCTACTATACCCAGCAAAACTCTCAATTACCATAGATGGAGAAACCAATGTATTCCATGATAAAACCAAATTAACACAATATCTTTCCATGAATCCAGCCCTTCAAAGGATAATAAAGGGAAAACACGAACACAAGGATGGAAACAGCACCCTAGAAAAAGCAAGAAAGTAATCCTTCAACAAACCTAAAAGAAGATAGCCACAAGAACAGAATTTCAACTTTAACAGCAAAAATTACAGAAAGCAACAACTGCTTTTCTTTAATTTCTCTTAACATCAATGGACTCAATTCCCCCAATAAAAAGACATAGACTAATAGACTGCCTACACAAACAGGACCCAACATTTTGTTGCTTACAGGAAACGCACCTCAGGGAAACGGACAGACACTACCTCAGAGTGAAAGGCTGGAAAACAATTTTCCAAGCAAATGATCTGAAGAAACAAGCTGGAGTAGCCATTCTAATATCAAATAAAATTGACTTGCAACTCAAAGTTATCAAAAAAGACAAGGGGGGGGCACTTCATACTCATCAAAGGTAAAATCTAACAAGATGAACTCTCAATTCTGAATATCTATGCTCCAAATACAAGGGCAGCCATATTCATAAAAGAAACTTTAGTAAAGCTCAAAGCACACATTGCACCTCATACAATAATAGTGGGAGACTTCAACACCCCACTCTCACCAATGGACAGATCCTGGAAACAGAAACCAAACAGAGACACATGGACACTAACCGAAGTTATGAAAAAATGAACTTAATAGATATCTAAAGAATATTTTATCCTAAAACAAAAGGATATACCTTCTTCTCAGCTCCACATGGTACCTCTTCCCAAATTGACCATTTAACTGGTCACAAAACAGGCTTCCACAGATACAAAAATATTGAAATTATTCCATGCATCCTATCTGATCACCATGGACTAAGGCTGATCTTCAATAACAACATAAATAATAGAAAGCCAACATTCACGTGGAAACTGAACACCACTCGACTAAATGACTCCTTGGTCAAGGATGAAATAAAGAAAGAAAATTAAAACTTTTTAGAGTTTAATGAAAATGAAGCCACAACATACCCAAACTTATGGGACACAATGAAGGCAGTCCTAAGAGGAAAACTCATAGCCCTGAGTGCATCCAAAAAGAAACACTAGAGAGAGCATACACTAGCAGCCTGACAGCACACCTAGATGCTCTAGAAGTAAAGGAAGCAAATTCACCCAAATGGAGTAGACAACACAAAAGAATCAAACTCAGGGCTGAAATCAACCAAGTGAAAACAAAAAGAACTATTCAAAAAATCAACCAAAGCAGGAGCTAGTTCTTTGAGAAAATCAACAAGATAGATAAAGCCTTACCCAGACTAACTAGAGGGCACAGGTACAGTATCCTAATTAACAAAATTAAAAATGAAAAAGGAGACATAACAACAGAACCTGTGGAAATCCAAAACATCATCAGATCCTACTACAAAAGGCTATACGCGACAAAACTAGAAAACCTGGATAAAATGGACAACTTCCTAGACAGATACCAGGTACCAAAGTTAAATCAGGATCAGATTAATGATCTAAACAGTCCCCTGTCCCCTAAAGAAATAGAAGCAGTCATCAATAGTCTCCCAACCAAAAAAAAAAAGCCCAGGACAAGATGGGTTGAGTGTAGAGTTCTATCAGACCTTCAAAGAAGACTTAATTCCAATTCTTCTCAAATTATTCCACATAATAGAAAGAGAAGGCACTCTACACAATTCATTCTATGAAGCCACAATTACTCTGATACCTAAACCACACAAGAACCAACAAAGAAAGAGAACTTCAGAACAATTTCTCTTAAGAATATTGATGCAAAAATACTCAATAAAATCCTCGCAAACTGAATCCAAGAATACATCAAAATGATCATCCATTATGACCAAGTAGGCTTCATCCCAGGGATGCAGCGATGGTTTAATATGTGGAAATCCATCAACACAATCCACTATATAAACAAACTCAAAGATAAAAACAACATCATCATCTCTTTAGCTGCTAAGAAAGCATTTGACAAATTCCAACACCCCTTCATGATAAAAGTCTTGGAATGATCAGGAATTCAAGGCTCATATCTAAACATAATAAAATCAATATACAGCAGACCAGTAGCCAACATCAAAGTAAATGGAAAGAAACTTGAAGCAATCCCACTAAAATCAGGGACTGGACAAGGCTGCCCACTTTCTCCCTATCTATTCAATGTAGTACTTGAAGTTCTAGCCAGAGCAATTTGACAACAAAAGGAGATCAAGGGGATACAAATTAGAAAGGAAGTAGTCAAAATATCACTATTTGCACATGATATGATAGTATATATTATTGACCACAAAAATTCCACCAGAGAACACCTAAACCTGATAAACAGCTTCAGTGCAGTAGCTGGATATAAAATTAACTCAAATAAATCAATGGCTTTTCTCTAAACAGAGGATAAACAGGCTGAGAAAGAAATTAGGGAAACAACACCCTTCACAATAGTCACAAATAATATAAAATACCTTGGTGTGACTCTAATTAAGGAAGTAAAAGATCTGTATGATAAGAACTTCAAGTCTCTGAAGAAAGAAATTGAAGAATATCTCAGAAGATGGAAAGATCTCCCATGCTCATGGATTGGCAGGGTTAATATAGTAAAAATGGCTATCCTGCCGAAAGCAATCTACAGATTCAATGCAATCCCCATCAAAATCCCAACTCAATTCTTCACTGAGATAGAAAGGGCAATTTGCAAATACATCTGGAAAAATAAAAAGCCTAGGATACCAAAAACTATTCTCAACAATAAAAGAACCTCTGGTGGAATCACCACGCCTCACATTAAGCTGTACTACAGAGCAATTGTGATAAAAACTACATGGTACTGGTATAGTGACAGACAGGTAAATCAATGGAATAGAATTGAAGATCCAGAAATGAATCCACACACCTATAGTCACTTGATCTTTGACAAGGGAGCTAAAACCATCCAGTGGAAAAGAGACAGTATTTTCAACAAATGGTGCTGGCACAACTGTCGGTTAGCATGTAGAAGAATGCGAATTGGTCCATTCTTATCTCCTTTTACAAAGCTCAAATCTAAGTGGGTCAAAGACCTCCACATAAAACCAGAGACACTGACATTAAAAGAGGAGAAAGTGGGGAAAAGCCTTGAAGATATGGGCAAAGGGAAAATTTCCTAAACAGAACAGCAATGGCTTGTGCTGTAAGATCAAGAATTGACAAATGGGACCTCATAAAATTGCAAAGCTTCTATAAGGCAAAAGACACTGTCAATACGACAAAAAGGCCACCAACAGATTGGTAAAGAATTTCTACCAATCCTAAATCTGATAGGGGACTAATATCCAATATACACAAAGAGCTCAAGAAGCTGGACTCCAGAAATTCAAATAACCCCATTAAAAATGGGATACAGAGCTAAATAAAGAATTCTCAGCTGAGGAATACCGAATGGCTGAGAAGCACCTGAAAAAAAGTTCAACATCCTTAATCATCAGGGAAATGCAAATCAAAACAACCCTGAGAGTTCACCTCACATCAGTCAGAATGGCTAAGATCAAAAATTCCCATTGACAGCAGATGCTGGCAAGGATGTGGAGAAAGAGGAACACTCCTCCATTGCTGGTGGCATTGTAAGCTTGTACAACCACTCTGGAAGTCAGTCTGGAGGTTCCTCAGTATTGGACATAATACTACCGGAAGATCCAGCAATACCTCTCCTGGGCATATACCCAGAAGTAGTTCCAACTGGTAATAAGAACACATGCTCCACTATGTTCATAGCAGCCTTATTTATAATAGCCAGAAGCTGGAAAGAACCCAGATGTCCCTCAACAGAAGAATGGATACAGAAAATGTGGTACATTTACACAATGGAGTACTACTCAGCTATTTAAAACAATGGATTTATGAAATTCTTGGCCAAATGGATGTATCTGGAGGAATCATCCTTAGTGAGGTAACCCAATCAAAAGTAACAAAAGAAGTTATTAGATATGCACTCACTGATAAGTGGATATAAGCCCAGAAAGATAGAACACCCAAGATACAATTTGCAAAACAAGAAAATCAAGAAGAGGGAAGACCAATGGGTGGATACTTCATTCCTCCTTAGAATAGGGAACAAAATATCCTTGAAAGGAGTTCTAGAGACAAAGTTTGGAGCTAAGACGAATGGATGGAGTATCCAGAGACTACCCTACCCGGGGATCCATCCCATAATCAGCCTCCAAACCCAGACACTATTGCATATGCCAGCAAGATTTTTGATGAAGGGACCCTGGTATAGCTGTCTCATATGAGGCTATGTCAGTGCCTGGCAAATATAGAATTGGATGCTCACAGTCATCTATAAGATGGAACACAGGGCCCCCAACGGAGAAGCTAGAGAAAGTACCCAAGGAGCTGAAGGGGTCTGCAACCCTATAGGTGGAACAACAATATGAACTAACCAGTACCCCAGAGCTCGTGTCTCTAGCTGCATATGTAGCAGAAGATGGCTTAGTCGGCCATCACTGGGAAGAGAGGCCCCTTGGTATTGCAAACTTTATATGCCCCAGTACTGGGGAATGCCAGGGCCAAGAAGCAGAAGTGGGTGGGTAGGGGAGCAGGTGGGGGGGAGGGTATAGGGAACTTTCAGGATAGCATTTGAAATTTGAAATGTATATTTAAAAAAAATCTAAGAAAAAAAAAGAAAAAGAAGAGAAAAGAAAGTGGGAGACATAGAAACTTTCTTGATTCTTCTGAATTAAATAAAATTAGTGACTCTCTTCTCAGAAGGTCAAATCCCTGGGAAGACAAAAACAAGCTGTATAGAGGGTTCATCCCTGGGCAGAAGACACTGAGAACTGACAAAGTTGTTGTATTCAAACACATCCATGGCTGAGATTCCCAGGAAGCCCTCTAGAAGCAAATGGAAAACCCTTCCCAGGTGACATTCGTCCCTTCAAGTCAAGGAATTTGACATAGCTTTCTGTTATGTGTTTCACTGGCTGTGAGAAATGAATGTCTTTGAACATGCATACAAAGAGAAATGTGTGGCCCCATTTGGGAATGAATTTTGGAACATGTCTAAAATCCTTTATGCTTGCACCTCCATGACACAGCAATTAACTTCCAGACCCTATTCTAGAGAGGAAGTTATATAAGCTCAAACACACTCAAGAACAAACCTGAAAACAAATTAAATGTCAATCAAGAGAGGGTGGTTAAATAAACATCAAAACCTTCAGTGTCACACAAATATGTCAAAGAATACTATAGGTCTATCTGAACTGACATGAAAAGATGCCCAAAACATTATGTCAAGGAAAAATGGAAGTTTTATATGGTACAAGATGTATGCTTTTGACTGAGGACAAAGATTAGAGATAGATATAGACATAGTTCTACACACACACACACACACACACACACACACGAATGAATAATTCATCCTGTATTCTAATACAAAGACAAATTCTAGAATAGACTCAAAAGCCTGATTACGTCCTTACGTCTGGTGAGCAGACTGTGGGTAGGGATAAGGATGGCCAATAAGACCCTTACTCTCTGTGTGTGGATGCTCTTGTCTCATTAATTGATCATTTTCACAGTTGAAGTTCATAGCTTCATTATTATGGGGGCTTTGTTATTGCCTCGCTATATCAGGAGAGAAGTCTTCTGTTCATTTTGTTGATAGTTACAGTCAACAAACACAACAAGATTGGCGAGCACACCTCAGATATCAGGTACAATGGTAAGTATCAAGTGAAATGAATGGAAAATTAGCTTTGTCTTTGGAGCAGACTTCGTTTATGGCAGTAGGAAGTAAAATGGTCATACAATAATCTAATTAATATCATGTGATTGATGTTATTTAAAATAATAAATTATAGTCTCTCATCAACAGACATCTTACAAACATCTTCTGTGTTAGGGCATTTGTGCCATGCACTACAGACGTGATTGTTAAATATTTTATGAGCTTGGGAAACTCACCTAACATGTTCATCTGATACATAGCTCTGGACAAGAACAACATCTCCTTCATCTGCTAGATTTATCTCCTAGAGCAGTGGTTCTCAGCCTTTGGGTCATGACCCTTTCACAGGCATCACCATTGGTAAACACAGACATTTGCATTACAGTTCATAACAGTTGCAAAATTTATCAGTGACCCAGCTGAGTGGCATCACCTCAATGGGGACTAAGCAAACACACAGGGCAAACAAGAAGCAAGAGACACAAACGTATCAGAATCTGCAGCTCTGCTCATCAATGGCAAGTTTCATTTTGTCCCATTTTTTACTTTGGAAATTGCTCCATTTGAGGAGGTAGGAGTTAGCAATCTAGATTTAAGGATTGGCTTGGGACAAGAAGTTGGAAACAGCAAGCATGTTGGGACTGTGGGAGTGAATGTGATGCCTGAGGAAAGAGAAGGAAGGGGCCTGTTGGTGAAGCCTTGTGGGAAATGGAATTAATAGGAAAGTAAAAAATAAAAAGTTACACGTGGAAAACCAATAAGGAAATAGAAGAAAGGTGGCTACATAAGACTTGGGGAGGGAGAAAATGACAAGATAATCAAATGCTACAAAGAGGTCAACCTTTTTTAATTCTGTAATTATATCTATGTACAGAAAAGTTAGCAGTATACATTTAACCCAGTCTAGTGGTGAGTTCTTTAGCCTTTGCCTTTTCTAACTTGGCAATTCTAGTGACAGACTTAGGACCCAGAACGTTGCCTCCCCAGTGATGGCAGATCTCATCTTATCTGTCATTGTCATTAGTCCTAATAGCTTCTACCAGTTTAGTCAGAGCACCTTTGTCTTCTGAGTTAACCTGTGCTAAGGAACAGGAAGGCGTGTCTTCCTGTAGAGGATGCTTCTTTGCCTCTGCAGCCTCATGTTGCAGGGCCATTTAACAAAACATGTGAGATCTCTTTTGAGCTGGATATCCTACTCAGTGCTAAATTTCTTGGGCCTTTTCTCAAAGGACTGACTACCTTTTTGGCCCCCTGTTTCTTCACAATAGTGGGAACCAGGCCCACCTTCTTCCCCCTTGGCCTTCTTTCCTTTGGACATCTTGTTCGGCTGGTGGAGAGACCTAGAAGGCAGTCTGATATACAAAGATCAACTGGGAATACTGGAGGCAGCCGAAGATAATGGTTGAAAGCACATGCTTGGGATGAGAGAGCGCAGTAGCGAGGGCTTTTGCCTAGTGTGTATGAAGCCCTGAGTTCAACCCTGAGCACTGCAAAAATAGATAGATACATAGATACATACATACGTACATACATACATAAATACATACATACATGCATACATGCATACATGCATACATGCATGCATACATACATACATACATACATACATACATACATACATACATACATGGCTGAACAAACAGATAAATGCATGAAAGCCTAATTTCCTGGGTATGGCACTATCACCTAAGTCCTAGATATACCACTTATCTGCTATGGATAGTAGAAGCACTACATTTTAGACGCTTCCAAGAGCTGATAAACAAAGCATACAACTGTCACCCTTTAGGACATCTTTGATGTCTTTAACAAAACCAAATGTAAGGAAAAGATAGAGACTTGCATAACCCTTACTGATCCATGCCTTTATATAGCCCACTGTTCTTGAGTGTGAATGTATCTGTGACTTACCTCTAGCCAATAAAATATGTTTTATACTGAGAGGTAGCTTAGCATTTAAGAGCACTAGCTCTCCTTCTAAAGGACCTGGGTTTGATTCCCAGCACCCACATGGTGACTCAAAACCATCTGTAACTCCAATCCCAGAGGATTTGACACTCTCTTCTGGCCCTCAAAGGTACTACATACACATGATACACAACTATGTGTATGTGTATGTGTATGTGTATGTGTATGTGTATGTGTATGTGTATGTGTATGTGTATGTGTATGTGTATGTGTATGTGTATGTGTATGTGTATGTGTATGTGTATGTGTATGTGTATGTGTATGTGTATGTGTATGTGTATGTGTATGTGTATGTGTATGCAGGCAAAATACCCATACACATAAAAGTTTAATTTTTTAAAATAAAATAAAAATATAACTAATGCACACATGAATTCACAAAGACTGTGGCAAAATGCACAAAATCTTCAAAGTTTCAAGCCAGATATGATCCAAGCATGGAAAGAGAGAGAGGTGGACATGGGGCCCCACCTCTAACCAAGAAAGTATCTGCAATTGATACCCACTGGCAAAGGGAAAATCAGGTTTTTTCCAGCTGAGTCTCCCTGGGCACATCACCCACACTTCATGGCAGGCCCCATGCCTAGGAGTAGTTCGCCAAGACAGAATGACCTCAGTGGTGTCTTTGTGGATTTTTGTTACATTCATCTTTGTTTGTTTGGACATATTTTATCTTGCTGAACTTTTGCTTGTTGTTTTGATTTTTGGTTTTGTAGATTTTCTGTTTCTCTTTTCTATGTTTCTACTGTTTATTTTTGTTTGTTTTGTGTTTATTTTAGGAGAGAGAGAAAATTGGGTCCGTATGGAGGTAGGGAGAAAACTGGTGGGGGGAATAACATAATCAAGCTACACTGTTTGAAACCTTTTTCAATAAAAATATCTTTAAATCATTTCTTTATCTTTATTTTTCATTTTATGTACATTGGTGTTTTACTTGTGTGTATGCCTGTGTGAGAGCATCCACGCCCCTGAAACTGGAGTTACACTTGTGAGCTGCCATATGGGTGTTGGGAATTGAACCCAGGTCCTCTGGGAGAGCAGCCAATGCTTCTAACCACTGAGCCATTTGCCCCAGCCCCAATAAAAATATTTTTTTAATTTTTAAAAATAAAACAAAATATGGCTTGATCAGTTTACTTTATAAGGCAAAAAAGTTAGAATGTCATCCTGTGGATGCCTTTTATAGTATAGATGCACATGTAAATATATACATATATTTAATGCACAATTAAATAAAATTCTACTGTGTGTATATATACCACATTTTAATCCAGCATCTGTTGATAGATAGCTAGGTGAGTTCTATTTCCTAGCTATCATGAACAGGATAGAAGTGACATGGATGGAATGCAAGTGTCTCTGTAGCATGTTGATGTACAGTCTTTCTGTGGGAGGAAGAGGATGAACCAGAGTAGAGAAAGAGAACAGGGGAGAAATGTAAGGAAAGGGGATAAATAAGAGTAAAGTATTCGACAGGTATATCATAATGAAACTCTTTATTTTATGTTAATTTTAAGTGAGATAAAGTAAAGGCTTCAAACATAATAGATGATAAGCATATAGCCTTCTGCTGGCATCAAAGACTCATATAGGCATTCTAGGAACCACTTGTAGAATATGGCCCATCAAGGAAACTACAGTGAGCTTCCAGACTTGAGGGTGTTGCGCAGTCAATATGCACCATGCTTCCTCCCTAAAGCTGTAAGTTTCTGACAGCAACTTACATAAGTGTGCTTGAAAATTCATCCCTCCCTAAACTTCCAGGTGACCATACAGCCTAGTAGATGCCTAACTGCAGCCAGGGAAAAGCTGAGCAGAGGCCCACCTGAGCCCCATGTGGACACGGAATGAACCCACGCACACATCATTCGGCATCATTGTTGTAGTAAGATTTACTTAATGCAAAAGCCACAGTAGGTATTGTTGTCTGTAGTGGATAGATAAATCAATTCGTGAATAGAAAATTCTGTTTCAATAGAAATAGTCGAAGCTGCAGGTGGAGAAGGGAATCCAGGGAAAGGATGTTCTCTAAATTACATTCAGCATTAGTTTCTACCTGACCACAGAGCACACTGACTTCTTGCTTCAGATTCTATGCGCAAAGCAGTTTCTTCTAGCAGCTTCAGTGGCTTCTCAATAATGAGATGTCAAGAGAGATGTCAAGCTGACCAAGCAGTGCTGAGGAGCTACCCGCCGTCTTGATTCTAATGTCCCCAAATGCCAGAAGGGCTTGACTTTATGGCGCACACACTGGGACTGCCAAAGGAGCTGAGAGAAGGCAGGTTTACAACAAACTTAGTGTCGTGGTTTCAGTAGTAAATGTCCTCCAAAAGGTTGTGTGTTTGTACAACCACTCCGCAGCTGGTTGGTACTATTAAACACCATGGATCCTTTAAGGGGTGGAGCCTTGCTGACAGAAAAAGTGGTTCCCTAGAGCAGAGCCTTGCTGACCGAAATGCATGACTAGATTCTGAGCTTTGCTGGTGGCAGTGGCTCACTAGAGGGAGAGCCTTGTTGACCAAAGTGGATGACTAGGGTTGATGCTTATCAGATTTATAGGCACACTTCATTGCCTCTTTATCTCTGCTTCCCGACCATGGATGCTGTGAGACTAGTCACCTCACATCTGCCAGCCTACCTCCTCTGCTTCCTGCTCATATGGTGAACCAAAATGAGCCCTTCCTCCCTTAAGCTACTTCTTGTCAGATATTTCGTCCCAGCTGGTTCAGGCAGCGAAGATACATATGACTTCCCTGACTCCTTCTTCCTTGCCACTCCACCATCCCTATTTGAGATGGATTTAAGAATCACAGGTGGCATAAGTTCAGTTTTATTCACATACCCACACACAAGTGTATTCATGTAGCCTTATTATCTTAAAACCCCAGTGTCCTGATTTGGTGAATCTGGTGTTTTACCTAGAAGTTTGTCTTCGTCCATGATATCTCTAGTTCCTATAGCAAAGAGTTTGAGCACACACCAGTTTCATTGCTTAACCTCATTATGGTCTTACTCCAGACTCAACCCTTCAGACTCTTCACATCCACAAACGAGACTAACTGTTACTTGTCTCCACCAGCTTCTGGTGGATTTTAGGGTTTTTTTTTTTGTTTTGGGGGGTTTTGGGAGGATTGGTTTTTGGGGGATGTTGTTGTTGTTATTGTTTTGTGAAATAAACTACTAGGGTCATAATTACAATTACATCATTCTCTTTACTCACCTGTATAGACATCACCTTGCCCACCGGAAAGGGTCACAGAATTCATTGCCTTCATCAAGATGCAGATCCCTCATCCCAATCCAATCTGAGACTCCTCAAGAACCAATAACAGAACCTGTAGTGTCACTAAAGTTGCAGAGACCTGACTCCCAGGAGAGTCGCATTCTAAGTAACCTTCACATTGTCCTCTAAGATAAAGGTAAATTGAAACAACATCACCTGAAGACTTCCTTGATGGCTAGATGAGCGTCTTGGCTCTGCTCAGTAGTTAAGTGGATGTTTCCTGCTCTTGCAATAGACCTACATTCAATTCCCAGGGAAGCCACAAACATCGGAAACTCCAGCTCCAGGGAATTAGATAGCCACTTACAGAATCATATAGCTCTTACAGACACACACAAATGTAAATAATTTTTTGAAAAAATTAAATGGGGATGTGCTAATGAAAACTTTAAAATAGAAAGGATTCACTGAAATACTCTATATGAAAGAAACTGGATACCAACCACTACTTTACATGAAATTAGCAAGCACATAAAGATACCTACAGATGCTTACTTCCATTTGTGAAGCTATGGGAAGAGTAGGACACAGAGCTAAAACGAATAGTGCCAAGACTGTGGGGAGAAAAGAGAGGAGGGCAGAAGGGATTAAAAACTAGTAAGAGACAGGGAGAATATGACCAATGTGCATTATATTCATATTTGAAAATGTAATGAAACCCTTTTGTGCAGCTCATATAGGCTAATTTTTTAAGAAGCACGTCTCTCACCGTCTTGTAATTCTCAAGCATCATTATCATCTTGATTATTATTGTGATAGTGGTTCAAGTATTTCAGGAGGCTGGAGACTAAACTGCTGCCGAAACCATCATCTACTTCAAGAACACGACCCCAGCCCGGGGATTTCCCCGCTCAGAGCTGTGCTCCCTCCGACGTTCCTTTTGCAGAATGTAGAACTTGTTGCATTTTGGAGTCAGGAGCACACTGCCAAGCTATTTCTATGGGCTGCTCGCCAGCTCGGCTCCCAACAAACTCCCTCAGCTGTCGGAACAGCTCTCACTGTCAAAACTTTCGGAGAAGAGTCATTAGTTTCAGAGAGATGGGAAAGGAAGGCTGTTTTGCCTGGGGCAGCTCTTTGAAAAGGTCTAACTTTCTAAAATGGTAAATAAGCCAGACTTCTTTTCGGGGGGTAGGGGGCTGCATGAAGGGCAGGAAGAGCTCAGTTGGGGGATGACCCCCGGGAACCCGCTGGTGTTCCAGACATCATTACTTCCCAAAGTTTTCATGCTTGCTCTGTGGTGGTGCCTGCACAATGCATCCTGGGATGCAGCTCTGAGCAAAGCCTGTACAGCTTTGATTACACACGCAGGCAGGCACTACACTGAGGATTTTATTAGGTGGGAGAGAAAAAAATTTAAAAGGCAGAACACCAGCTTCAGGGTGGGGGTGAAGAAACCCTTCTGCCTTCAGATAAAGGGGGAAATTATTTTATAAGTGTCAGGAGCAGCTAAGCTTGTGAAGAGTGAGCAGACCTTTTTCCAAGGCTGTCCTAATCTTAAACTCGCAGTACTTGCATTTCTGACTCATCATGTGGAGACGCCAGTGTGATCAGAGGGAGTCAGAATAGGCCTAACAAGATAGGACTGAAACTCTTAGGCTGGCTGTGACAGCCTCTGAGTTCAGACTTCCCACTTCTCTGCTCTGAGGTCTAAATTTTAGGGTCTAGTTACTCTTTGCTTAAATCCCATGAACTCCTGTGCTAGCATTCATTTTATCCTCTTCTTCTTCCAGAATAAAACGCTCTGGATCCCAGCATCTTTCTTCTCCTCTTCTGTGGCTTTAGATTAACTCCCAGCAAGCAATAATGTCTCCTTTTAAGAAAGAATATTGGGGAGAAGTGTGTGAAAAAGGTTGCAGGGAGAAAGAGCAGAGGAGCAATCCTAGCAGGCCAGGAAGGCAGTCAGCCTCTGGCTCACTTGAGGAGTGGGTGAAGAAGTGGGTGCCCAGGTTGTCTCCACACAGTGACAATGAAACCTACCATTCTGTGTCCCTGTTTCCCTCTTCCAGTGCAGCCAAGCTTCGATCTGGATTTATGCCACCTTGTGTTCTTCTAGAACCTATAATACTTCTTCCTTTTCCACTGGTGCGAGTCCCCCAATCACTCTGACATCTATCTCCTTTCATTCCAAGAATTCTATTTATGATCCAGTTTCCCTGCTTCTGGCTTCCCCCACCATATGCCTCAAGGTCGTTTCTTCTGAATCCTGTAGATATTCAATAGGACTTTTCAGTGTGACCACACTATGCCTGGTATTGGAAGAAAAAAATCTCTGTGAAATGGCAGGCATGAACATGGGAGGGTGATGTGTCGGGCCAGGAGAGTTTCCAGGGAACATAAAGGCTGACGGTGTGCATGTGATTAACATATATCACACACATGTATAAAATTTTCAAGTGATAAATGAAAAATATCATCTTAAATCTCTTATCAAGTCATAAGTAAAGAAAAACTGGCTGCTTTATTAAAGCAGTAATAAACACAGAAAAATAGTTTTAAGTTCTAATCATAAGAATGTCTAAAAATAGAGATATTATTTTTGAGGAATTAGGACACACATGCCTTAAAATTATGACATTAAATGATTTTAAATTAAAAGAAAAAGAAAGAAGAGTAGATGGATTTGGTATTTGTTTCCATTGTGCCTCCAGTTCCTGCCTGGCGTTCCTGGGGTGCCTTCCCTCCATAGAGGACGGTGAGCTGTAATGCTATAAACTGGAATAAACCCTTTCCTCTCCAGATTGCTGCTGGTGCCGGTGCTTATCACAGTGACAGGAAGCTCACCAGGACAACAGGGCTGTCAACAGCCCTAGCTGATAAAGGCAGCTCTCGTGGGGGCTGAGGGGTA
This sequence comes from Mus caroli, assembly GCF_978045245.1. Lineage (NCBI taxonomy): Eukaryota > Metazoa > Chordata > Mammalia > Rodentia > Muridae > Mus > Mus caroli. Next base: position 4,692,686 of record NW_028227272.1, read on the forward strand.
CAGCAGGCTTCCACTTTCACTCTTTGCCCATCAACTCCTACATTCAAACATTTTCCTTCATTAAATATAACCATATAACTGCTGTTACAGAGACACTAAGGAGCCTGAGGTGAGGAAGAACCCCAGGGCAAAGGGTATGGCAGACCAAACTGCTCACATCCTGGTAAGCAGGGAAAGGAGGGTGGGGGAGAGCCCTAATACACACGCCAGCAGCCTCCTTCCTTCACCAGTGCATCTCCTCCTCTCAGCACCTCCTGACCTTCTGACAAGGCCGGTCCATCAGGAGCTTGGCCCATTAATGAGGTTAAAGCTTTCAGGGTATGATCATAAGTCCATAGCAGGAAACCAAACCTTTAACACAGGAGCATTCCTGGAATCTTCCAGACTTGAGACATTAATGTTTGAAATTCAGAGACGGGCTTCCTGTCACCATACATAAATAGCACTCTAGCTTAATCAATAGGAAGCAACAGTATAGGAGTCACTGTCTTTGGACTCAGAAAGCAGCAATATTATAACTGATGCACCCTGCCTTTGCCCCATCTCTGCCTCTAACTCATCCCTGCTTCTGACCCATCCCTGCTTCTGCCCATCCCTGCCTCTGTCCCATCCCTGCCTCTGTCCCATCCCTGCCTCTGACTCATCCCTGCCTCTACCCCATCCCTGCACCTGCCCAATCCTCTCTGCTGAACTCCTTCATGTCTTCCTCCACAAGCACCATACCAAAAACAACCCCAGTGTAGCAAAGGGAAAAACAAAGGACCGGCTGCAACCAGCAACTCTGCTTGCTGCTTTGCTGCTTTGCTGCTTTGCTGTGATGTGAAACAGCTGCTCAGAAATGGCAGCTTTTATTGAAATAAATCTCAACATTTATAATCAATTATATGGCCCTGTCTGAGCACCTCCGCTTGATATAATAATGGTGTCAACAGCCACTGTGGTGGGGGAAGTGTTCCTTGTCTCCCTTTAATCCCTTCCTAACAAAACTTTCTCACATCTTGCCCTGTTGTGCAGCAAAAACAAAAAAAGAATGATCTTTCAGAAAGCGTTTGTTTTCCTCTTCCCCTTCTTGGTTTTTAAAGGTTTTTCCCGAAATCCGGCAGATCATGTCTCTCTGCTTGACCTTCAGGAACGCAGCTGAGTGGCTGAATTTGTTCCAAAGGCCTTTCCTGACAGAAGGTCTTAGAACAAAGCCCTTAGGTTTCCCCAGCACCAGCTCCCTGTCATCTTTGCCCAGAGGCTTAGCAGGCAGTGGAAGGACAAGGGTCTGCATGAGAAGCAGCCGCTCGCTTGCTCTCTCGCTCGCTCAGCTTTGCAGCCTCTCTTCTGTCAGCCCTCCTCTGCACACTTAAAATGCTTTTTCGTTTGGATTGGTTTGGGTTTGTTTTTTTTAGTTTGTTCTGTTTGTTTCCAGTGTGATTTATTGTGATAAGAGCACTTCACAGAATACCCACCCACTTAACACATGTATAAGTACATAATGAAAGACTGGCAGTTTGGGAGACAATGTCTTCTGAAAGATCTCTAGGATTTACTTACCAGACTCGCCCAAAACCTTATGCCACCCATTAGTCTCTCTCTGCTCCCAATGGCTGATTATCTTCAGTCGCTTGACTGAACTAAGGCTGTCCTCACATCTGGCAAAACGTTATGCCTTGTGTGTGCCTGTGAGGGTGTTTGGGGGAAGAGATTAGACCTGTATCTGACACTGCCTCTATTGTGTGAGTGTAAACACTTCTCCATTGCCAGAGGACCCAAGTAAAGCAGAGGACTTGCTAGCTGTTCCCTCAATACACCAAGATATCTGGAAGAGAACAAAGAAGGGTGTCTGTGAGGCCCACAACCAGGGCGTTCCCTGTGATCACCACCACCTCTGGGTGGCAGGTACAGAGTGCATCTGGCAACACTGCAGCCACAGTCCGGAAGCAGAGAAAGACCAATGCTGGTGCCTGGGTCTCTCTCTTTCTATTGAGTCCCAGACTTCTATTCATAGCACAGTACTGGTATTCACTTTAATCATCAGTCTTCCTGCCTCAATTAAACCAGTGTAGATAGACTCTCATAAGTATGACCAAAGACTTGTTTTCATGGTAATGCTAACTCCCATCAAGTTAACAATTAAGACTCACTGTAACAGGGGTGATGAATTCGTGCCCTCATCCTGAGTTGGAGCATCCTTTTCCTACCCTCAGATTGATCCTCAGGCCTTTGGTTTTGAACTGGAAAGCTGAAGTAGGCTCCCCTGGGTCTCAAGACAGCACATCTTAAGATTCTTAACATCTAAAATTTTATAAGTCAAACTATCTTGTCTCTTTTATTGGTCTGTTTTTCTGGACAGTTTAATATACTATTCTCTTTTCCAAGACACAGTTAGCTGACATCTTCTCTTAGTCATGAATTTGACTGTTTCAGGTATCTCCTATCAGTAGAATAAGCCTTATGTGACTGGCTTGTTTCAGTTGGCACAATATCCTCCACCCCTACCCCTATTGTCAAAATCAGTAGGATAGTTATCCCTTGGAAGACTTACTAAAATCTCCTTCTATGCAGGTAAAAGTGTATGTACACGCTCCTTTAAGGGCAGATAGGGGTGTGTGTGTGTGTGTGTGTGTGTGTGTGTGTGTGTGTGTGTGTGTGGCTGGCTGGCTGGCTGTGCTCACATGCACCCACATGTAGAGTCCAGAGAACAAGCTAAGGTATGAGTGCCCCAAGAGCTGTCCACCTTGTTTTTGAGGCATGGTCTCTCATTTGCCCTGGGGCTCACTGACTAGCCTAGCCTGGCTGTCCAGAGAACTGAAGAAATCTTTCTTCAAGTCCCAGAGTTGAGATGATAAGCCCATGTCACCACATCTGGTTTTCATTTACACAGGTTCTTATGCCATGTCTCCTGGCCCTGCCTTGCTCCCTGATAGGAAAACAGTTTCAGAGCAAAGACTATATTTTTGACACTCTATCAGGCTGCCTATATTGTCACCCTACTTTTTCTTATTTTAATTATATCAGTTTCAGTCTGGAAAGATGGCATAGCAGGTAGCTGTGCTGAGCACCCACAGAGCTCCACACAGCAACTCAGAGATGCCTCTAATTCTAGCTCCGGGGGATCGAATACCCTCTTCTGGACTCTGAGGGTGGGTACCTGTACACACATGTGCACACATACACATGGTAGTGAGAAGGATGAGGATGTGGATAATGAGGAAGAAGAAGGAGAAGAAGGAGAAAAAGATAGTAAATAATTAAAAATAAAATTTAAAAATAAATATATCCTTTTGTTCCCCAGCCTCCATGTCTATAAAGCCGCAGTGATGAGCAGACTCACCTGCCAGACCTCTGATAGATTAAATAATCTCCTTCTACAAGATCCTATCAAAGGACAACTGCGTTATTAGCATTTGTCATATTGGCTTCTGTTTTTCCTCATCCCAGTCCCTGGCCTAGTGACACATAGTAGACACTCAATAGATATTTATTGGATAAGTTCTAGTCTTTGTACATACTCTATTTACTAGAAATTGAAGTATGGTAAACCTTCCTTAATTGGCATTTGTGAAGGTGTGGGGAACTACAGATAGAGCTAACATAAACACTGAGTGATTGCCTTTTAGGGAGTCAACTTCAGTGAATAGATAAAAATGACCTGTAATTCCCCTCTGTTTTTCTTCTTTTCTATGGGAAAGAATGAATCCCAGGTGCTTAGAATAGTTTGTTCTCTTAAATAGCATGAACATCACCAGGGCCATCTTTGTGCATTATTGATTTTCTCATTTAGTGTATTCATCCCTGACTGTGCAAAGAAGTCTGCAGTGGAAACATGCCCAGCCCCCAAAGGAAAGGAAGGGATGCTAAGTCACCCATGTGGAATCCTACTGGGGAAGTCTTTGGAGCTGGAATACAGTTGGTGAGACTTGAAGCACAATCGTGAGGACTGAGTTCAGCTCTCAGCACCCATATAAATGCCAAGAGGATGTGGCATCCTGCCCATATCCCAGTGCTTGGGAGACATAGACAGGGATCCTAGGGAAGCTAGCAACTAGACTACCCAAACTGATGAGAGCTCTGGGTCCACCAAGCTCTGGGTTCACCAAGCTCTGGGTCTACCAAGAGACCTTGGATTGCTATGGAAGGTCAAGAGGGATTGAGCACAGGACCTGATATCCACCTCTAGGCCTCAATATGCATGTCTAAACATGCACACATGCTCATACATGCACAAGCTCCTACAGACATGTAAACACACATACACAAGTCACATACACCTCTCTTTCTCAAACACACGCCCATTCATGGACACACAAACACACACACACACACACACGATCTTGTACTATACAACAGAATGAGCCTGTCGTTCTTTGTCATATAAAAGATGAAAGGCTAAACATGTATCAAAAATCATGGTTCTGTCTCATGATTCTTGGATGTAAATCCAATCTCCTCCACTGACGGACGAGCTATGTAATTTTGGTCAACTATAGAGTCCATCTTCCCCTCGGTTTTCTCAGTGCAGAGAGAATTATAGTTACTGTTTATGGGGTGGGTATAAATTAACACAAAGAGGGCATTGTAGAGATGGCTCTGTGATTTAAGAGCACATGGAATTGTTTTCAGAAGACCTGAGTTCTGTTCCTAGCACCAATATAAAGCTCCTAAAGGCATGTAGTGCTGTCTCCAAGAGCTCCAGTGCCCTCTTCTGGCCTCTATGGACACTTGCAAAACAGAGAGACACATACACACACATGAATAAAAATTAATCTTAAAAAAAAACTAACTCATGAAATATATTTGACATGCTCTTATACAGAGTAGACATTTGATGTGTGATAATGTATTAGTTCTAAACTAAAATGAACATGCCAATTCATGGTCTGAGAGAAAAATAAGAAGCCTCATCAAAGGGCCCGACACAGCTCTAACACATACTTGGAGAGGTCTGTGCTATCTTGTTAACACTGCCAGCTATGGAATCATTTGTTTGCACAGTGACAGTGGCCACAAGGCTTATCAAGATGACTCAATATAAGAACAAATGCAAATTATATAATTGTTACTGATCAGATATGGGAAGTTTGGAGACTGTATTCAGACATACATTAGCCATATTAAAAAGAAACGTAAATAACTGATATGAACATTGAAGCTTATAGCTATATCACCCTACTACCCTAAAGGTGTCCAATCTCTTCTGCCCTTGGAAGCTAAACAAGGTCAGTGCTGTGTGGGAGTCACCTGCATGGGAGACACTGAAGAACACCTACCAGTATCTCATAAGCAACCAGGGAGAGAAAGAGCCAGGATTGCCATGATCAGACTCCTAATCTGGCTTTGCCCCTAGAGGTGATTAAGAGTCTAAATGGCTTCCTGAAGGATAGGGACTCAGCAACAAAATACATTTGGAGCACAGTGACTGGTGCTTGGACTGGGCAGAGTCCAGGGAAGATCAAGAGAAGGTCAAGGGAAGGTCAAAGGTGGCTCTTATAGAACCTAGGGCCCAGCAGTGAGTCTGGAAGAAAGGAGATAATAACACAAGGCCATCATGGTGACAACTGGTCCTTTCCTTGGACTTTAAGGCTCTGATGGCATGCCCCTGTGCTACCTCCTATCCATCACCTATCCTTCATTGTGGCAACTCCAGGCCGCATGGGAGAGGTACATAAGTCCTAATTAAATCCAGGAGAAGAGGACAGATGCAGGAGAGGCTGTCACATCACCCAGGATAGGCTTGTGTCCTTGTTCTGCTTCCCGATCTTCTAAGAGAACAACGCACACCACAAGTTTCTACAGAGTCATGGCTCCATCTGACAGCCTTTCCCCTCAGGATGCACTGTGTTCTCTAATACTGTGAGCTAAATGAACATCCTTCACATGACAGTTAAAAGGGGATTCAGTGGGAGAGTAAGGGTCTAACAGGAAACAGAGCAGGGAGGAGAATGAAGGAGAGAGAGACAAGTACCACATGGGTTCCCTCATATATACACCCAGACTATACACATATAAACACTACATATAATGTATTTCATGTATATGTTATATATTCTAAGTAACTTTTATACAATATATATATATGTATATGTATATATATGTATATATATATATATATATATATATATATATAAACATGTTACATGTATAATATGTGTACATCTATGTAGCATGAAACACAAGGGTACCAAAATAGAAGGAAAAAGAAGACCAAGTTGAAAGGTAAAGGAGGGACAAGAGAGAAAAGAGAGTAAGAAGGGACAAAGCAAGGGGAGAATATAAATGACATATATGCTGTGTCATAACACAGTCCATTATTTATATGCTAATAAAAATAAATCAATTATCTTTCAATACAATTTTAAAAACTAAGAAATTTTGTCCTCATTTTTTGGGTAAGAAACTCAAGAGGGAAGCATGCAGCTCAGGACACAAACACACATACATGCACACACACATGCATATGTGTATGCACAGAACAGAAACCTGAATCCAGGTCAACCTGCCTACATTATGGAGTCCCAGTCACACTTCCTTTCTTTGTGGTCAGAATGCCACAGCATCTAGGCCACAGAGTCCAGACTTGTCATTGAGTTTATCCTTAGCTTTGACACCTTCCAAGGGCAGAAGACCCTGACAGAGTCAAATCCTCTAGTATACACCCTCAGATCCACTGTCCTTTCTGTATGGTTCTGTTCACCACAGTTTTACATTTATTTATGTCACTCTGTTTGTTTGTGTCACTCTCTGGTCCATGTCAGTCTCCTTTACCAAGCTCTGGGAGGCTGAGGCCCTCCCTGCTCAATGGTCAGCTCATAAAATGTATCCAAGAAGTATGAAGCAAGGAAACAAAGGACTGAGTTAGTGAGTGAGTGAGTGAGTGAGTGAGTGAGTGAGTGAGTGAGTGAGTGAATGAGTGAGGGTATGAATTAGTGAATGAGCAAGGGGATGAATGAGTGAACTATGAGTATTACAGCCACACATAAAATTGGGATAAAACAACAACCCACTTTGAATCTGTCTCTGTCAATGCTCGGCACACACACATGTACCCTAGGGGGCTTCATACTGTTTCCTAGAACTCTAGGCCAGGCTTGGGGCAAGAAGGAAATACTTGACAGCCTTCTCCTCTGGGAAGAGAAGCCTTATGGGGTGGAGGGAGAAGGAGAGAGTCACAAACAATTTCTGCTTTAATTAGAGCTCTGTCGGCTTCTGTTAGCCCGGGTGTTTGTTCCCTTGTGTGTGTCAGGGAATTTGGAACTGACCCCAAGCTTGTGAAATAATTAGTACAATAGTGCCGATCCAGCCATTTCTGAAAAGAGTAATTTACTCCCAGTGTAGCCTCCCGGCAGAGCTGCTCATTAATCAAACCAGGCCACGCACATCAAAGCTGGTCCCCCTTCCACCACAGCATCCATCATTCCTCCGCTAGGTGCTGCAGAACCCTGAACCAATATGTTGCCTCTGTTGGGCTGAGCCACCTCCTGTTGCCACAGTGGTGTAAGGGAACAGGGCGCCAGTGAGCACAGCAGAACTGAGAGCCAGACCCCATGCCCCTCTGCGTTGATGGAAACTGCATGGAACTTCAGGAAACAGCCCTAAGGTGACAGCTGGCTAGTGAGAAACCCATGTTGACCACCAACGATGAGAAGCCCACATGGTCCCCTATTTGCAAGCTCTGTCTCCGTGTGTCTGTTTCTGTCTCTGTCTCTGTCTGTCTCTCTGTTTCTCTCTCTCTCTCTCTCTCTCTCTCTCTCTCTCTCTCTCTCTCTCTCTCTCTCTCTCTCTGTGTGTGTGTGTGTGTGTGTGTGTGTGTCTGTCTCTGTCTCTGTGTGTGTGTGTGTGTCTGTCTGTCTGTCTCTCTCTCTCTCTCTCTCTCTCTCTCTCTCTGTGTGTGTGTGTGTGTGTGTGTCTGTCTCTGTCTCTGTGTGTGTGTGTGTGTCTGTCTGTCTCTCTCTCTCTCTCTCTCTCTCTCTCTCTCTCTCTCTCTCTCTCTCTCTCTCTCCTGCTGCTGCTGTTGCTGCTGCCTATAACTACTAGAGGTCATCTATTTGGTTAGTTGTTCTTTGTTTTCTCTCTTCCTCTAGAAAATAAGCAAGAGAGGGAAAAAAAGCTTGTTTTATTTTAGGTTTGGTTTTTTGGTTCATTAGTTTTTGGTGGTGGTGGTGGTGGTGGTGGTGGTGGTGGTGGTGGTGGTGGTGGTGATGGTGTTTCATTTGTTTGTTTGTTTGTTTGTTTGTTTAAGGTGATGGGTTGATCAGTTGGTTTGGTTTGGTGTTTTGTTTTGATCTTCATTATTGTGGTCCCTGAGCCCTGCACCATACCTAATACAAAGGAAAACATTCAATAAAAAAAATCTTGCATAAGTGAATGAGAACCTTAACAGATTCTCCGTCAGCCTGAATTAAAGGTGTGTGTTTATCTTAACAGGATTAGGGTAAGGGTTATGGTTTTGATTATGGTTAAGGTTACTCAAATTTTCAACATTTGTGCAAAAGACCATATGTGGTGGTATTTGTCTGTGATCCCAGCTCTGGGAAGGAAGAGCTATGAACACTGGGAAATCACTGGCCAGCCAGTCTACCTCAATTGATGTGCTTTAGATTCAGTGCTGAAACCTGTCTCAGAAAAAGAAGCAGACAGTAATTAAAGAAGTCACCTGGTGTGAACTTCTGCATTCTGTTCATACACACATGTGCATGCACAGATGCACACACACACACACACACACACACTTACAAACACTGGTGCTTTGTAACAAATAGACATTTATCTCCATGTGTCTGTGGGTCAGGAATCTGGACGTAATTTCCCTAGGTCTACTGCCCAGGAGTGGCAACCACTTATAATGGGCTGGACACTCCCACATAAGTCATTAATCAAGAAAATAACCCCACAGATTTGCCTACAGACCAGTCTGATAAACATACTTTCTCAGTTGAGGTTCCCTCTTCTCACAGGACTCTGGCTTGTGTCCCTTGAAAAAACAAAGCAAATATTTACATCAAAATTATAGCACACATTCTTAGACACCACACTATATTGACCAGAATCGAGTTCTGCAAATTGAGATAGGCAAGGGATAGTGGAAAAACATCAAAACTGGAAGCAATGATTCCTGAGGTCCTCTACAAGCTTTCCACCAACATGTTCCTCTTAGACGTATGAGGCAGTTCACACCTGTAAGGGTAGTCCTTCAGGACACTGAGGTAGAAGGACTGTAAATCCCAGACTAGCCAGAAACACATAGAAAGACCCTGTATCAGAACAAAATCAAACTATAACCATAAAGAAGAATGTCCACCACTTGCTGTTTGCAGTAGATTCAAATAGGAAATAATCCAAATAATCCCAATTTGGAAAGAGTTGAAAGCAATGCATTTGATTTCCATTATAATAAAATGCTATACATTAAAGTGGTAATGTCTGGACAGCAAACTTAGGTCCAATTGATGTAAATATTTGTGTGTGTGCTCATATGTACAAAAGTCGCTTCTCTTCATAGTTCATAGATGGGGATGTAGAGGCCCTAGGGTAGAACCTATTATTGTGACTTTGCTAGAGAGACATGTTGAAAAGTGTCTCCTAGATATTTGTGTTTAGTCCCATAGAGGTGGCCTGCCCTCAACCTTGGCCAGAAAAAAAAACTCTTTTCACAGTGGACAATGGTCAATTCAGAAACCCATAACTGGCCAACATGCTGAGAATCAAGTGTTGTTAGTATTTAGCCCTAAGTGCGACATCTTTATCAATCCACTGAAAACCCAAAGCTCAGGGAGCATCGTGGAGGAGGGGGCAGAAAAATTGTAAGAGTTGGTAATGTGAAGATTGCCATGAGATGCTGTCCTCTGGACATGCCAATGTCGTTACACTCATGCAGCATGAGTTGTCTGCACCAGACCTGCATAAATCAGAAAAGATCTTCCAATGCCTCACACCACCCCCATAACTAAGGAGCAATTTAGAATCAGCCCTCATTAGGGTATGGTCATAGGTATGTTTCCCATGCTGCAGTGGATGACGCCACACTCATACACACATGGGTAGCACTAGTTGGACTTAATAGATTATCAAATAGAAAGAGAAATTGGAAAGGAAATAGAATGAATTGGAGTATAGAAGGGGGTGGACACGATCATATTTCATCATAAGAGAATAATTCTTTTAAATATATTTCTTAGAGTGTTTAGAAATAGCTTTCACATTGGAGCAGTCTCAGCTAGAAGTCTGAGCCCTTGGTGGATTATAAACAATCTCCTATTGCTTTCATTGGGTTCCTCCACCTTTGATCACATTCTTAGCCCAGCTAGAGTTGAAAATGGATACAATATCATCTGTTTCTGTTGTCTAAGCAGAGAAATAAAAAAGGAAATTCATAAATTATATAGAGTGATTTCTCCCAGTGAAATAATTCTGTTTAGTTTCTGAATTAATGGGTAGTTTCTGTTGTTCCCATACTGGAACTGAGCTCATTTCAAGAATCTACTTAACTTTGCTTGCCCTCCTTGTCCTCTGATGAAGTTTTTCTGTCCTTCCTACACTGGTGTCTGATGACATAGTCGTGACTTATCTCCCTGCAGTCTGCTACAGAGTTTGGTGCCATGTAATGAGACAAGCTAGAGGCCAGCTCGCTTTCAGTTATGTTATAATTCCATCCTGTGAGTTTTTAAACTCTATTTCTTGTTACCAAGTTAGGACTGGAGTTTATTATTTTATTTGATTCTAATGCTTAGAGAAAAACTTCCACATTATTATACTTTCTAAAATTAAAAGAGAATGTTATGGCATCCGTCCCAAAGGAAGAAAGGAAGAAGGAACAAATATGATTGGCAGCCTATTAGGCTGCACCTTATTTAAGGTGTCCACAGGCTTCAATATACACACACGTTCAACTACATAAATAATAAAATGCTCACTTTACAGCTAAAAAGTGATGGAGCTTTCAGAGTGACTAAGCAACTTGTCCAAAGACACCCAGCTGGTAAATGCCAAGCACAAGGTTTTCTCCAAACTCTAAAAAGTGATACCATCATTGAGCATCACTCTGTATTTTATAGTGATAAGAAAAGCAAGTCATATGCTGACATGGAGGCACCTTGACCAAGACTAAGCTTATATTAGAGGTGTACAAGTCAGGGCTTTAGCTTGACTCTATTGAAACTTGAAGCCAGATAACTTCAGGGTTTGAAGAGTTTCCTATTTAGATAGGATATTCAATCTGCCCCTGACCACTTCCCTTCAGATTCCAAAACAATCCTGTGTCCAGCTGTGACAAGTGTCAACATCCCCAGGCCCTGTCAAATCTTCTCTAGAGGAAGGAGAAAAATAATGGAGAGGACATGAAACCATTGAGAGTCAGTGGCTAAAGCCGAAGAAAGACTTTCTGTAAAACCAAACAAGACTGTCCATTATTGTGCCCATCTTCCCACTGAGCATTGTTATAGTTTGGGTATGAAACACCCCCAAAGGATCATGTTTTGAAGGCTTGTACCCCAGCTGATGCTGCTAGCTTTGAAAGGAGTAGACCTATTAAGAGGTGAAACTTGGCCAGAGGAGGTAGATCATTACAATTGGACCTTTGAAAGTTATAAACAACAATAGTTCTTATCTCAGTCCCTCTGTTTTCTGATCCTCCTATGTAGCATGAGGTGAGATGCTTCAATCTCCTTCCCACCAAGATAGGTTGAAACCAAAATTAATCTTTTCTCCCTTAGGCTGTTTCTGTCAGGTGTTGTTTTTATAGCAATTTCAAAATAACATAGGTATTAAGAATAGCTCATCTGTACTTAATTGTCTAGATTCATTAATTTAAGTAGACCTCGAACTTTGACCCAAACTAGCTGATGCTCATGACTATTTTTAGTTACTTAGAATCAAAGAACAGGAAAGTGACATGGACACTGTAGTTGAATTTGAATCTTAACCCAGCTACTCCAGGAGCTGTGAGACCTTGAACATATCACAACAACCCTCATCTGGACATCTTGGTCTAAAATGAAAATCATGGTGACAGTTGAGAATGGTGATGTTGTATAATTTCAACACAATTGGATGTGAAAGATGTCTCCTGGAGTGAGTTGAGTTCCATTCCTTCTCCTTTCTTTTTGGCCTTTGGATCATGCAGCTGATTCTTGATGCTACCTGGTAGCAGCATCCCTTGTGCTGCTTGAATGGTTACTAAATAGGATATCTTGGTTCTAGTGATGGCCATAGAACCCAGGAGACTCTGACTCTTAGTTTATGGTCCCTTTGCTGAATTGGTAAGTTTTCTGAGTATTCGCCTCTTCAATTATCTAGCATAAGATACATTTACTTTTAAATGAATTCCAACGGGATCAGTGAAGACCATCCAGATGAGAGAAAGAAAGGACTATTTATTCAAAGGCAGCAGAGGAATGAAAACCCCTCAGAGTAGAAAAAAATAGAGGACACCTTCAAGGATGCCTTGCTTGGAAGATGCTAACCTTCAAGGATATTCTCAACAGAGTCTGAAAGAGGGCTTATTCATTTGGAGTATCCTATAAGATACCTAGAAAACCCAATATGCATGTGTGGTGAGGTCAGAGATCAACCTTATATATTATTTCTCTGGCACCAGGCATAATGGTTTTTGAGAAAGTTTTTTATCATTACCTGAAACTCACCAAGTAGGATATGATGCGGGAGCCAGTAAGTTCCAGATATATTCCCGTCCCGTCTTTGTGACCCCAGCAATGAGATTACAAGCATTCCCATATCCAGCTTTTTAAATATAAATCTGGGACTCAAACTTGAATGGTAACCTCTTTACTTTGAGATTAAATTGAGATATGTCTTGAGAACTTCAGACTACATTTGGTTGTCCAAAGTTGGAAGCAAGGATATAAATATGGAAAGTGTCAATTATGGTCAAGGTGGGGCTCATTGCTTCTCGAATTTGTCATCCTAGGAAAGTGACCATAGATTGAGGATCAAAACAGTTTTTTTCATATAGTCTCACTACAGGCCATTGTAGGCTTCTCAAGTCTCAGGATACTGCTTTCTATTGGAAGCAAATTTGTACAGTAGAAGAAACTGGAACCATAAGACCTTAGTTAACATTGAGGATTCTCCACGGATTGGCAAAGTGACTAGCTGAGCCTTTCTTACCTCTGTGGATGTCACTTACAAACCTGAATTGTCATCTTAATGTGAGGACGAATTGCTTCAACTAACTCAAATGTACAGCATTAGTCACAGTCTCAGCAGGCATTACACATCCAAACTGGATAAATAATGGAATACTTAATCAAAAGGCACATTTGGAAGTTGTCACTATTGCTATTATTGTTGCAGTTCTCTGTTTATTCCCACCTTGGTATTCTGAATCTTTAGTAGATCGTCTAACCCTAGCCATACTCGAGATCATTTCTAAAAAGTTACCTTTGTGTCCTTCCCATTCTGGTTAGAAGGGACTGGCGGTGCTGCTCCATCTTTCTCAAGGCCAACACTGTTTGCAAGTGATTAGCAGTGCAATAGTGAGCATTCATTGTTTCCATTACAGTCAGTGCCTTGCATTCAGTACTTTATAAGACCATCACTATAACCTAGCAAGGGCTTAGATGGGTTAAATAACTCACTAAGATCATGAAGCTAGAAAGCATGGTGCCCTGCATGTAGAAGCACGTCAAAATGCCAATTTTAAAGAATCAGACCTTGTCTCTGTAACTCCTTCCATGGATATTTTGTTCCTCCTCCTAAGAAGAATTGATACATTGGTCTTCCTTCTTCTTGAGTTTCATGTGTTTTGCAAATTGTATCTTGGGGATTCCAAGCTTCTGGACTAATATCCACTTATCAGTAAGTGCACATCATGTGTGTTCTTTTGTGATTGGGTTACCTCACTCAGGATGATATCCTCCAGATCCAACCATTTGTCTAAGAATTTCAAAAATTCATTGTTTTTAATAGCTATGTAGTACTCCATTGTGTTAATGTACCACATTTTCTGTATTCATTCCTCTGTTGAGGGACATCTGGGTTCTTTCCAGCTTCTGGCTATTATAAGGCTGCTATGAACATAGTGGAGCATGTGTCCTTATTACCTGTTGTAGCATCTTCTGGGTATATACCCAGGAGTGGTATAAGGAAGACCAAAGTGTGGCTACTTCGATCCTTCTTAGAAGGGGGAACAAAATACCCATGGAAGGAGTTACAGAGACAAAGTATGAAGCAGAGACGGCAGGAATGAACATCCAGAGACTGCCCCACTTGGGGATCCATCCCATAAACAACCACCGAAACCACTTTTATGGATGCCAACAAGAGCTTGCTGACAGGAGCCTGATATAGCTGTCTCCTGAGAGGCTCTGCCAGTGCTTGACAAATACAGAAGTGGATGCTCACAGCCATCTATTGGATGGAGCACAAGGTCCCTAAAGAAGGAGCTAGAGAAAGTACCCAAGGAGCTGAAGGGGTTTGCAGCCCCATAGGAGGAACAACAATATGAACTAAGCAGTACCTCCAGAGCTCCCTGGGAATAAACCACCAACCAAAGAAAGCACATGGTGGGACTCATGGCTCTAGCTGCTTATGTAGCAGAGGATGGCCTAGTCAGTCATCAGTGGGAAGAGAGGCTTTTGGTCCTGTGAAGGTTATGTGCCCCAGTATAGGGGACTGTCAGGGCCAGGAAGTGGGAGTGGGTGGATTGGTGAGTAGAGGGAGGAGTGAGGGGATAGGGGGTTTTTGGAGGGGAAACTAGAAAAGGGGATAACATTTGAAATGTAAATAAAGAAAATATCTAATAAAAAAAGAAATAGAAAAAGAAAAAAGAAAAAATCAAACCTAAATCAAGGATATCGCACCTGCCACGCGACCTTTGCTTAGTAAGAATTCCCCCAAAACAGATACATACTGCCATGTTGTGAGTGTCCGGGTGTTCATTTTACTATGACAATTCATTCTTTAGTGCCACAGAAATCTTTCTTTCAGGTGCCCTGGCTCCATCTTAATTATTGAATGACGATGGCTGTCTTCCTTTGGGGATCTCCCAAGTCTCACTGGCAACAATCCAGTGTTCTCTGAGTTGTGTGTCATAGCTGCCTCTTTCCCACTCTCCCCCAACTTATGCAATGGAATCATCAGTTTTCTATCCATTTTTCCAAGCAAGCACACCACCCTCCAAAACACTGTTGGAGGCCCTGTCAGTCAGCAGGAGACGTGATAGATTTTTAAGATTTTGGAAGACGTTAGGATACAAGGCTGCCTCCCTTCTGGTGAAAGGCAAGACACACCTGTGTGGTTCCTCCCTTCCTCTCCTTTAATGGACTCTGTTTTTGATCTGGCCAACTAACATCTGCATATTATCAGGTAAACCAAACTTCAAGGGGAGCAGATCTAACCAATTAAAGGCTCCAGGTGAAAAGACAGGCAACATAATGCTCCATTTCAGCAGGAGTGTCTTTATGGAAATGCCAGCACTAGCTCACCAGTTGCATGTAAATGAGACCATAAGCAAATCACCTGCATTGGACCTTTATTGTGGGGACACTTAGAGGAAGGGGCTCCCTTAACAGTTCCTCAAACCCCAAACAACCCCCAAAAGGCTGCAATCCCAACAGGGTAAACTTAGACCAGCCTCTGAGCCTGCAAACTGTTCATTATAAAACCCCAAACTGTCACATCGCTCCCCTAATGAGGGTGTACATCTTTGGCTGCCTCGGGACAGTAGTAACTTATTTCATGACACATTCTGGGAGTTTTATGTGCTTGCTCCATAAAAAAAAAAAAAAAAAAAAAAAAAAAGGAAAAGAAATGCTCTGTTTCCATAGCAATGTGGGGTCTTTTGGGCAGCCCCGTTGTGACAGTCAAAGCCCAGCATTCTTCTGGGGACTGTTCTTTTTCTTGTTTTTCTGGAAGCCCTTAAATTGTCCCCCAAGCACCTTCATCTGGCCCCATTCTGGAGAGGACCAAATGCCACATCCCCAGGCTTGCCAGCCTGATGAGTTGGCTTAGCAGTTCTTAGGAGCACTCAGAGCATCTATTATCAAACCCTGGTGTATCTGAAGATGCTGTTTGTCTTTCCTCCTGGATTAGACTAGAGACAACACTTTGCAGGGAGTACAATACATTTAAAAAGCTGGCAAATCTGATCATGTCAAAGGACCACTTAGACACTGCTGAGATCAGAAGAGGCGAGTCCCAGTGCTGACTATGTCATCAACTTGGAGGAAATAGTAAACATGTCCCTATCTAGTTCAGGGAGGACATTATGTCTTTACGTTTGAAAGAATCTGCTTGTAATACAGGACTATCCGAATGGTTAGGAGGAATGAGATACACAAGGCACAGCACTCAACAGTTTATAATCATCGTCCCATGTATGTTAGCTTATCATCCTGTCTCCTTGAGCAGATCCAGTGAGCCTGACTTCACAGGTATGACTCTGTAACTACCTTCACAATTCTAGCTCCTAACTTCAGTAGATTTGCATGCATACAAAGACCCAGACACCAGCTTTTAAAATGGGAATCCAGCTACTTTCTTTAACTTACAGACATATCTTGCTCCAACTTCATTCCCATAATCTACATGCTACACTCAATGGTGGCTGCTACATAAACTACCAGAAGGACTTGTTTCCTAGAGAGTAACCCTGACAGTGACAGCCTAGTCATCTTAGCTGTGAAAAGTACACCTGACCAGTTGGGCATTGGTGAGTGAGCAAGCTGGGACAGGTGCAACAAACAAGAGGACAGAAGAACTTTGCTGAGACTGCTATGCACTATGCAGTCAGTGGTCATGACTACTTCTTGCCTCCCATCTGTAAACACAGATTTTTTTTTCATGCCTTGAATACATATTTACAACCTGCTCCAGCTGTATGCCATCCAGAATAGGCCCCCATGGAACACTTAGACACCTTCTTCAGTGCACTTTCCTCTTCCTTTCTCAGCACCTCCATCCATGCTAGACACGGAACCAGAAGCTTCTAGAGGGTAAACACTGTCATTGTCTCTCTTCAGCTAAAACTCTCCTAATATCTCCCCCATTCATTTCTGGGAAAGAGTCTAAAAACTTACTCTATATCATCTGGCCTATGCCTACTTCATAGTCTCCCCTCATCCCTCCCATTCTCTCTTCTTTCTTATCCATCGTGGCATCTTCCCACATCATTCAAAGTTCTTCATGCCAACCTTGATTTTGAACACTTAGCTCAGTGCTCTGTACTATAAGTTCACAGTAGAAACAGTGGAAATCTTTGGAAGGTGGCAATCGCCTGCCAGTCTCCACAGAGTGTAATTACACTGATCTAGAAAACCAGGTGAAAGTAATTAGAGGTCCCAAATAAAATTTGAACATACTCCAAATGTGGTAATGTTAAATCCAACCTTCACAGCATCTGACTGTAAGAAACCCAGACAGAGATAGTTACAAGGCTAGGGATGAAGCTAGAACCCATCTTCAGTCTTCAACATCTCTAGGTTGTTAAATACTGTTTTGTAGAATTTGGGGAACTTCTGGGAAGTTGGATTTCAGATGGTATTCATACTTCTTCATGGTTCTAGGGCTAAGCTCTTTATTTGGTAGCTGTATTACCATTCCAAATCCCATTCCCTTCCTTCTCTTCAAGCTGCCACTGACATGGGGTTTCTATATCTCTTTTTATTTGCATGTAATCTTGTACATTGAGTGTTATTGACTTGGACCTTTTATGTGTGCGTATACATGTAGTGTGTGTGTGTGTGTGTGTGTGTGTGTGTGTGTGTGTATGTGTGTTTATAGCAACAAGTTTCATGCTGAACATTTTATATCCCAGGCCTGTGAGATATTTTTAGGCATGTGCATGTGTGCATATGTGGACATAGTGTTACCATCATGTAAAGTTTGGATGTGTATGCATGCAGGTACACATACACATGTGATGTATGACTGTGAAGGCCAGAAATCAATGTCAGTTGTCTCTCTCAATTACTCTTCACCTTATTTTTGGAGATAAGTCCCCTCATTGAACCTCAATCTCGTCAGGTGATGTATGGGCTAGCAAGAAAGCTCCAGGGCTCCTCCCATCTCACTCTCCATTCACTAAGCACTGGGGTTACATGCTGACATGCCTGGCTTTGAAATGGGTGCTGGAAACCTGTACCTCTTGCTCATACAATGTGTGCTTTACCCACTGAGTCATCTGTCAGCCCCAGACCTGTGTAGTAAGAGCTCACTGTGCTGCTGTAGCACCGTTGACTGTTTTACTACACCACAGAATTCCATGCTGGATATCCTCGTCCATGACCATACAGCTGCTGTGCTGGTGATTTCTGGTCAACATTGATAGAGGAATTCCCTTCTATCACATTGTTCTGTGGCATGTCTATGAGGCATTTTTCTAAGAAATGATTCATGTGGGAGAGCCCAGCCCACTGTTTAGGATGCCACTCTGGGGTCAGTGGTCTCAGATTGTATCAGAAAGCAAGCTGAGCATGCCAGTAAGCTGCATTCCTGGTTAGGGTCTACTTCAGTCTCTGCCTTCAGGTTTCTGCTTAAGCTCTCACCTTTGAGTCCTTCTATGAGGGACCATGAGCTATATGTATATATAATAAACCCTTTCCTTCCCAAACCTGGTTCCAGTCACAGTTATGTCCTTTCAACAAAGAAGCTAACTAGAAAAAACTTACTTCCTCTACAGTGCCTGAGTGAATATCTTCCCACATGGCCATGAGAATCTTCAAGATTCATAACAAACTACAACTGCCAAGGAATAGGGCAAAGGCATTTTTATCCTGACTAAGTAGGATTATCAAATGCCTACACTAAGTCACCTTGCAAAACTAGTTTCTTTTGCTGAGTGCAATATCTGGGAACTCAACATCAAGAGGCTTTACCCCAAAAGTAAACACTACGATAATAAGCATTAAAAAAATAATATTTTCTAGAGATGAGCATGACAACTTCCTGCCTGTAATTTCAGAACTGGGAGACTGAAGCAGAAGGATACTCATGAGTCTGAAGTCAGCCTTGGCTAGACCAGGCAGGGCTAAAGAGTGAGACCCTGTCTTGAAAAGCATACATCATGCTGATAATGATAAATAACATTTCTTTTTAAAACAATTTAATTTAATTTATAAAAATTCAGATTCACACAGAAGCTAAATGGGCAGAGCATGAAAATTTTAATTTAACAAAAACATTTTATATGAAATACTGCTTTTTTTTCTTTTTCTTTTTGTTTTTTTTGTTTTTGTTTGTTTGTTTGTTTTGTTTTGTTTTGTTTTTCGAGACAGGGTTTCTCTGTATAGCCCTGGCTGTCCTGGAACTCACTCTGTAGACCACACTGGCTTCGAACTCAGAAATTCACCTGCCTCTGCCTCCCAAGTGCTGGGATTAAAGGCATGTGCCACCATGCCCGGCCAATACTGCTTTTTTTTTCTTCTTTTTTTTTTTTTAGGTGAAACTTGCACGTTATTAGCCATTAAATGCACAGTCACTTAGGACATTCTCAAGTTGTACAAACAACGTCTTTCTCTACCCTCAAAACTTTTTCCCTACCCTAGATGAACAGCTTACACACATCATTTAAACACTCAGTTCAAAGTTCTCCTTTTCTTCATCCCTTATGTGTCTGCTTTCTGTCCCTGTGGCTTTGCATGGGTGTTTTTGTAAATGAAATCTCTGCTCACTCTTTCACTTAAGATCATGTTCTCGAAACTTGTCCAAGTTGGACCATGTATTGGGTAGATTTAAGAAGTGCTATCCACATGAAACTCAAGAAGAATGAAGACCAAAGTGTGGACACTTTGCCCCTTCTTAGAATTGGGAAAAAAACACCCATGGAAGGAGTTACAGAGACAAAATTTGGAGCTGTGACGAAAGGATAGACTATCTAGTGATTGCCATATCCAGGGATCCATCCCATAATCAGCTTCCAAACGCTGACACCATTGCATACACTAGCAAGATTTTGCTGAAAGGACCCAGATATAGCTGTCTCTTGTGAGACTATGCCGGGGCCTAGCAAACACAGAAGTGGATGCTCACAGTCAGCTATTGAATGGATCACAGGGCCCCCAATGGAGGAGCTAGAGAAAGCACCCAAGGAACTAAAGGGAACTGCAACCCTATAGGTGGAACAACATTATTAACTAACCAGTACCCCAGAGCTCTTGACTCTAGCTGCATATGTATCAAAAGATGGCCTAGTCGGATCACTGCAAAGAGAGGCCCATTGGACTTGCAAACTTTATATGCCCCAGTACAGGGGAACGCCAGGGCCAAAAAGGGGGAGTGGGTGGGTAGGGGAGTGGAGGGTGGGTATGGGGGACTTTTGGGATAGCATTGGAAATGTAAATGAGGAAAATACCTAATTAAAAAAAGTCTATTAAAGAAACAATGAATTCTAAATTTAAAAAAAAAAAAAAAAAAAAAGAAGTGCTATCAGAGAGCATAGGAAAGCTGAATCATGTTCCACTTCTTGGCTATACCACAATTTGTTTATCCAGTCATTCTGTTGATACACATTGAGGTTGTCTCTGTCTTTTGCCTATTATGAGAAACACTTCTGCAAACATTCATTTATAAGTTGCTGTATGACCAGATATTGTCAAACCTCTGTGGCGAATGCTTCAGGGGGTAGTTGCTGATAATTCCATGGCGAGATTTGTGATCAAACACCAAGCTGCCTCTTTTTGTGACTGCACTATTTTATATCCCAATCACATGTAAGTTTCCATTTCCTCGACCATTATCTTTTGGGACAATTACAGCCATCACAGAAAAAAAAAATGAAAACATTTCTTGTTGTGGTTTGTGTCTGCATTCTTTTAACAGCTGAAAACATTGAGCATGTTCTCCTATGACTTTTGCCAACTTGTTTATCTTCTTTAGGGAAATGTCTCTTTTAGAAACTGAGGCCTATTGTCCAGCCACCACTCCATCACCTTCACCAGGCCTGCTGCTGCAGTAATATCTAGGTTAGATCCCTTCCTACCCACCTCCATCTCCTGCCCACTGAGTCCCCTGAGGCATACCCAAGCTGCATGCTGTCCCTCCAAGCTCTGTTGTCTGGTCACCATTCTGACCACCTTTACCAGGCCTGCTGCACCAGAAACTTCCAGTCCGAGGCTGCCTAGCTGATACCTGCTTCACCATAAACATCCAGGTTAGGCCCCCCTTCTCAGATGCATGCTACATCAGGAATACCAAAGAATAACCAGATGACTAAAGGCCAATGTAAGAACACAATCATCAAGAGCTAGGACATTATAGCATCTTGAAAGCACAACTATCCTAAACCATGGTTAAAACCTTAAATCCAATCTTATAAAGATGATAGAGGAAGTTAATAAATCAGCTGACATATAGGAAAGTACAATTAAACATGCGACAGAAATGACTAAAAATGTTCAAGACCTGAAAATGGAAATAAAAGTGATAAAGCACAAAGTGAGGCAATCCTGGAGATCGAAAACCTAGGGAAGAGAACACGAACAACAGATACAAGCATCACCAACAGAATATAAGAAATGGAAGAGGCCTAGACAATACAGTAGAAAAAATGGGTATATCAGTCAAAGAAAGTGTTAAATCTAAAAAAAATCCTGACACAAAACATCCAGAAAATCTGGGATACCATGAAAGGACCTAACTTTATACTAATAGAAATAGAAGAAAGTAAGGAATCCCAGCTCCAAGGACCAGAAAATATTTTTAACAAAACCATAGAAGAAAATTTCCCCAACCTAAAAAAAAAGATGCCTAAAAACATACAAGAAGCTTACAGAACACCAATTAGATGGGACCAAAGAAGAAAATCCTCCCACCACATTAAACAACAACAACAACACTAAATCTATGAAACAAAGAAAGAATATTTAAAGTTGCAAGGGAAAAGGCCAAGTAGTATACATAGGCAGACATATTAGAATTACACATGAATTATCAGCAGAGACTCTTAAAGATAGAAGGGCCTGGATAGATGTCTTGCAGCATCTAAGAGATCATAGATGCCAACCCAGACTACTATACCCAGCAAAATTCTCAATCACTGTGGATGGAGAGAACAAGATATTCTAAGAATATACCAAATTTAATCAGTATATATCCACAAATCCAGACATACAGAAAATTCTAAAAAGATAACTCTAGCTGAAGGAGGATAGCATCACCCAAGAAAACCCACACCACCAAAAACAAAAAAAGTGAAGCAAGCAGTCGCGCACACACACGTGCACACACACACTAATACAAACAACATCAAAATAACAGGAATTTAAAACCATTGGTGATCAATATCTCTCAACATCAATGGACTCAATTCCCCAATAAAAATATACTAAAATAGGCAAAGAGAATGAATTCAAAACAGGATCCATCATTCTGCTTCATACATGAAACACACTGCAGCAACAAAGACAGAACATTTGACCCAAACACAAAAGAATATAACTTCTCAGGACCTCATGGAACCTTCTCCAAAATTGAAAATATAGGCAGCACAAAGTAAACCTCAACAAATACAAGAAAATTGAAATAACTTCTTGTATCTTATCAAAACACATGGATTAAAGCTGAACAACATAAACAAGAAAAAGCCTACAAACGAAACTGAACAACTATCTATTCAATGATCATAGGATGAGGGAAGAAAGAAAGGAAGAAATTAAAGACTTTCTAGAATTCAACAAAAATGAAGATATAGCATATCCAAACTTATGGGACACAATAAAAGCAGTACTAAGAGGAAAGTTCTAACTGCCTTCATAAGAAAATTAGACAGTTCTCACACTAGCAAATTAAAAGCATACCTGAAGCTATAGAACAAAAAGAAGCAAACACATTCAAGAAAAGTAGATGACAGGAAATTATCAAACTCAGTGTTGAAATCAATCAGATGGAAACAACGAGAAGAATACAAAGAATTGACAAAACCAAGATAGACAAAGCCTTAGCAAAGCTAACTAAAAGACAGAGAGAGAGTACCCAAATTAACAAAATCATAAATGAAAAGGGAGACATAACAACATACACTGAGAAAATTCAAAGAATCATTAGATCTTACTTCAAAAAAAAACTGTATTCTACCAAATTGAAAAATCTTAATGAAATGGATTATTTTCTGAATATACTCCACTTACCAAAGTTAAATCAAGATCAGATAAACAATCTAAATAGATCTATAAGACAAAAGGAAATAGAAACAGTCATTAAAATTCTCCCAACCAAAAGATGCCCAGGGCCAGATAGTTTAGCCAGACTTTCAAAAAAGAGCTAATACCAATACTCCTCAAACTATTCCACAAAATAGAAACAAAGGAATATTACCAAATTAACTTTATGTGGTCACAGTCACCTTGATACCTAAGCCACACAAAGACTCAACAAAGAAAGAATTTCAGACCAATTTCTCTTATGAACATTGATGAAAAATGCTCAATAAAATACTGGCAAACTGAAAAGAAGAACAAATCAAAAAAGTCATCAGCATAACCAAGTAGGCTTTATCACAGGGATTCAGGGATGGTTCAATATACAGAAATTCATCAATATAATCCACCATATAAACAAACTGAAAGGAAAAACTACATGATCATTTAATTAGATGCTGAAAAACCTTTGACAAAATCTAATACCCATTCATGTTAAAAGCATTAGAGACATCAGAGATACAAGGTACATACCTAAACATAATAAAAGCAACACACATCAAGCCAATAGCCAGCATCAAATTAAATGGGGAGAAATTTAGAACAATTCTACTAAAATCAGGAACAAGAAAAGGCTGCACACTCTCTCCATATCTATTTGACATAGCAACAAGATAACTGAAAAAGATCAAGGAAATACAAATTGGAAAGAGAGAAGTCAAAAAGTATTGCTTTTTGCAGATGATACAATGGTATACATAAGTGACCCCAAAAGTTCTAGCAGAGAACTTTTATGATAAACATCTTTAGCAAAGTTGCTGGATACAAAATTAACTCAAAAATCAGTAGCCCTCATTTATAAGAACAATAATCAGGCTAAGAAAGAAATTAGGGAAATAACACCCTTGACATTAGCCACAAATAATATAGCTCTAACCAAACAAGTGAAAAAAAACTGTATGACAGAAACTTCAAGTCTCTGAAGAAAATAACTGAAGAAGATATCAGAAGATAGAAGGATCTCCCATGCTCATGGCTATGTAGGATTAACATAATGACAATGGCTCTCTTCCCATCAAAAGTCCAACACAATCCTTCACAGACCTAGAAAGAGCAATTCTCAAATTCATATGGAAAAACAAAAACCCAGGATAGCAAAACCAGTCCTGTACAATAAAAGAACTTCTGGAGCTACCACTATCACTGATTTCAAGCTATATTACAGAGCAATAGTAATAAAACCACATGGTATTGACATTAAAGCAGACAAGTTGCTCAGTGAAATAGAATCAAAGACCCAGAAATAAACCCACAAACATATGGACACTTGATGTTTGACAAAGAAGCCAAACTCATACAATGAGAAAATGAAAGCATCTTCAACACATGGTGATGGACTAACTGGATGCCTGAATGTAGAATGTAAATTGATTCATATTTATTACCCTGCACAAAACTGGGCTCTGAATAGATCCAAAACCTCAAAATAAAACCAGACACACTAAATCTACTAGAAGAGAAAATTGGGAATTAATTTACTTTGAGCATATTGGCACAAGAGACAAATTTCTGACCAGAACACCAATAGCTCAGGCACTAAGATCAACAATTAGTAAATAGGAATCTCATGAAACTGAAACTTTTGCAAGGCTGAGGACACCATCAATAGAACAAAACATCAGCTTACAGAATAGGAAAAGATCTTCACCAACCCTACATCCAACAGAGAGCTAATATCTAAAATATATAAATAATTGAAGAAATTAGAAAAAAACAAATAACCAAATAATGCAATTTAAAATGGGGTACAAAGCTAAACAGAATTCTCCACAGATGAATCTCAAATGGATGAGATGCATTTAAAGAAATGTTCAACATCCTTAGTTGTCAGGGAAATGCAAAGCAAAGTGACCCTAAAATTCCATCTTACACCCATCAGAATGGCTAAGATTAAAAACTCAAGAGGACAGCAGATGTTGGCAAGGATGTGGAGAAACAGAACACTCCTCCATTGCAGGTGGGAGTGGAAACTTGTACAACCACTTTAGAAATCGATTTGGAACTTTCTCAGAAAACTGGGAATAATTCTACCCCAAGACCCAGCTATACTACTCCTGGGCATATACCCAAATGCTGTCCCACTATACCACAAGGACACTTGCTCAACTATGTTCATAGTAGCGTTATTTATAATAGCCAGAAACTGAAAACAACCTAAATGTCTCTCAACTGAAAAATGGATAAAGAAAATGTGAAAATTCCATCTACAGAGTGGAATACTATTTAGCTATTAAAAACAAAGGCATCATGAAATTAGCAGGCAAATGGATGAAACTAAAAAATACCATCTTGAGTGAGGTAACGCAGACAGAGAAAGGCATACATGGTATATACTCACTTATAAGTGGACATTAGCCATAAAGTACAGGCTAACCATACACAGACCCAAAGAAAGTACATAATAAGGAGGGCCCAAGGGAGGATAATTGAATCTCACATAGAAGGGGAAATAACATAGTCATTGGAGGTGGATGGGGGAAGGAAACTGGTTGGTATGGGGGATGGAAGGAAATGGGTTGATGAGGTGTGGGGAGGGAGGGCAGGACAGGAGAGGGCTAGGAATAAGAAGGCGAGGATGGATAACAGCTACTTCCCACCTCTCTTCCAGAAGTCCATGGGTCCCATTAGGAATTATGGAGGTTGAGAACCATTGGTTTTAGAGGAAAGCCTTCTGGAATGGGCTGCGAAGAGAGAATTCACATGACAAAGGACACAAGAATGACATGAGATAGGCTTTGAACTTAGACTTTTGACTTGACCCTGCTTGGATGTGTGACCTCAGAAAGGGTTCCAACCCTTGTAACTGCAATTTCCCCTTCATAAAATAGAAACAACCGTGCAGGGGATTACTGTATAGATAAAATAGTTTATTGTACCATTATATTATTTTTAATGTAAAACGCCACTATTCATCTCTTCCCTTTTCCTTTTCATCGGCAGCTTCTCCTGGAATAGCTCCTCTCCTAGTGACCATCTCTCCAATCATTTTTTTTTTACTTTTATTTTGATACAGGGTCTCACCAAGTTGCCCAGGATGTCTTCTTTTTGAACCCAGGTAGGCTTTGAACTTGCCACTTAACCTCACGATTAGCTAGGATCACAGTACTACCATGTCTGATTTTCCATAAATTCTAAAGGAACAAATTCCAGTCATTTAGTAAGGAGGATAAGGGTCACAGAATCTCTGAAAACTATTAGAAGCACCAAGGCTGATGGTATGAACAGCCTTATACCTGCAGCAAAGACAGAGCTGATCTGCCAGTGTTAGTTTCACCTTTGATTAAGCCTCAGACTGTCTTTGAAGTGATTGCTGCTGAGAACTACCCATTTTACACACACACACACACAGAGGGAGAGAGACAGAGAGACAGAGAGACAGAGAGACAGAGAGACAGAGAGACAGAGACAGAGAGACAGAGACAGAGACAGAGAGAAGGAGAGACAGAGAGAGGGAGGGAGGGAAGGAGAGACAGAGAGACAGAGAGACAAAGAGAGACACAGAGAGAGATGGAGAGAGATACAGGGATTCAGGTGGATAGACTGGCGCACACACACACACATATACTCTCACACACACTCACATATACACATACACACACACACACAGGAAAACAGACAGACATAGAGACAGATAGAGACAGGGACACAGGGAGACAGACAGAGAGACAGACAGCTAGAGAGACAGAGACACGGGGAGACAGACAGACACACACACACATACACATTCACACACAGAGAGACAGAAAGAGGGAAGGGGAGAAATTGGCCTTCAGGAAAGCCTTAGAAGTTGCCAAGCCACAGCTGATGAGATATTACTTACCTAGTTGAGAGGACTGATTTTCCGGTGGTTTTCTGGAAGTCACCAACAGCTCCAAGTTGAATTTGAGGATTCAAATTTGGTCCAAGTGAGAATACCCTAGAGAAGGCATCTGGCCTTCCCATTCACATGGGCCCATGAAGCTCTGTACAGACAGCATGTGTGCTGCTTTGAGGGTATGGAGGATGATCTGGTGTGCACATTATCAACTAATGAGTAGTCTTGGACTACTCACTGTATGTGTTTTGAGGGGATAGGAGTTTGAAGGATTATACTCACTGCATTTGTTTCTGCTGATACCAAAGACCACATGCCTGATTTCTTGGTTCAGTGTAGTATTCTACAGTGATGGTGATCCCACAACCATAAAATTATTTTTGTTACTACTTCATAATTGTAATTTTACTACTGATTTTTAATGATAATGTGAATATCTTATATGCAGGGTATCTATTGTGAATCATATGAAAGGGTTGTTCAACCCCCAAATGCGTCATGAATCACATATTGAGGACTGCTGCTTTAAACCCGTACATAAGAATAAAAAAAAACAGTGTAGTTGAAGAAACTAAGTTCATTTTCTCTCTGTTCATTTAACTCTTCTGTATGTATTTCCACATCTGTAAAATGAGACAGTTACAAAGATGTCCAAGGTAATAGAAGAGAATATAAGTTGAAATATAAACATCTTATTATGAAGACCTCCCTTTAACGAGGCAGCTGAAAGAAGGTACAGTCTCATTACAAACTTCCTGTCTCCTTGGCTCTTACAACCTTTCTGCCCCTCTTCCACAATTCCCAGCCTTAAGTGTGGGAGTTGTATACAGGCATTGGGACTGGGCTCCAGAAATCATATCTTGATTCATTGTGATTTTCTGTAATGGTCTCAGTCTGTTGCAAAGGGAAGTTTCCTTGATGAGGGGCGATCACTTCACTTCTGAGAAAAGAGGAAATAGTATCTTCGGGAAGAACACACCAATTGGTTATCCAATTCCAAATGGTCAGCTCTGAAAACATATATACAAGTAACAGGCTAAGCAGGTTGTATTTATAATTTAGGAGTATATATGTACATATTTATATGTCCATAACAATAATTAATGAAAAATAAGCCACAGACTTGAAAAGGAGAGGGAGGGGCTTATGAGAGGGTTTGGAGAGAAGGAAGGGAAATGATGTAATTACATTATAAACTCAAAAAAATAAATGAAATAATTTTTAAGAGAACTTATAACTTTAATTCTCAAAAGCATGCATATCCAGTAGTGAGATTTTACATATTTATACAAATCCTTAAATATACAATGAGAAAGTGTTTAATAATCACATCTCAAGAGCAAGAGCCAATAATACATAGTAAGGCTGTTGTCTCATAGGTAAACTTCAATCTCAGGTAAGAAAGTGACTGATGGAAAGTTCTTTAAAGAACTTTTATCGTGAGGCGGAAGTGCGTGTCATCACTGCACTTGGGTAGCTAAGACCAGAAGATCAGAAGTTCAAGAGGGAGGCTCCATAGCAAGGTCATATTTCAAAGGGAGGAAAATGGGGAAAGAGAAAAAAGATGGAGAGGAGAAAGAGTTGGGGGAAGGAGGAGAAGGAGGAGGAGGGTAAGAAGAGGAAAAAGAGGAAGAGGAGGAAGAAGAGAGACTTTATTTTATTTGATATATTGCTTCTCACTCACTCCTTTCTTGCCCCACATAATTTGATAGAGCAATGGACTCTACTGTTTCTCGGTCCAAAATCCCAATCTTATCATTTGCACTCAGAACAAACTTCATACAGGTCCATGAATTCCAACTTCCCTGGTTACTAATTAGTATCAAACCTTGAGCAAAGCTCAAGTAACCACCAACCCTGAGCACTAAGCTCTGTCTGTGTTCCTGGTCCAAACACACCCACTGCATTGTCACATGTTGCCATGACACAGACTGGGTTTCCCCATCATGAGTCTACCCACCATATCTTCTACATTCTGATCATTTTCATTCATCTGTCTACAGACTGGAATAAAAAGGAAAGAGTGTTTGCTGTCATAGTCCCACTGTGTCCTTATGACTCCCAGTGAGGCAAAGCAATGAAATTTCTAGTCTCTGTATTTAGGTTGAGAGAAAATTTTTCACGCAGTTAATTTTACTTTTATTAACTCATCATTATTATAAACAATATGATAATCTTTTATTTTTGCTAGGCTACCTACACAAGTCACCTATAATGTTTATAAATCTTCATCATGTTTTAAAACATTTGCTTTGAGATAATGTTAGCTTTATAGGAATGATACATAGTTGGAGAATGGCATTTAGAATCTGTAGAAGTTACTTTTCTTGTTACTGTCAAAAAATATCTGGGAAAGGTAACTTAAGGAAGGAAAGATTTATTTTTTGCTCATGGTTTGAGGACAAGAAAATCTTGGTGGCAGGACCATGAGGCAGCTGGCCACATCGCACCCAAGATCAGGAAGCCCAGGAAGATAAATACTTCTCATTGTGTTCAACTGGCATCTTCCCCACCCCCTTTTAAGTCTATGACTGGGTCTTCCCTCCTCAGCTAAGTCTCTCTCTCCCTCTCCCTCTCCCTCTCCCTCTCCCTCTCCCTCTCCCTCTCCCTCTCCCTCTCCCTCTCCCTCTCCCTCTCCCTCTCCCTCTCCCTCTCCCTCTCCCTCTCCCTCTCCCTCTCCCTCTCCCTCTCCCTCTCCCTCTCCCTCTCCCTCTCCCTCTCCCTCCCTCTCTCCCTCTCCCTCTCTCTCTCTCTCTCTCTCTCTCTCTCTCTCTCTCTCTCTCTCTTTCTCACATACACACACACACAAAGGTGTGTCTCCTAGGTGATTCCAAATCCAGTCACCTCGATGATGAAGATTAACCATCCCAGGTCTGGGTGTTAATTATACTGTAATATCAATTTCTAAAAGCAGCCTGTGATAGATTTCTCTTCCAATATATCTGACTCTTCGCTGTTACGTAAAGCCCAAATCTTGATCAGGTCTGGTATTTTTATATAGTTATGCACATTGTCTCCGTCAATCCTTTGAAAATCCCAAGAAGTAGATCCTGGTGCTGGTACTTACTTTACCCCGAATGGCTGGAAGTACTTCAACTCATGTAAAAATCTGGATCTCTATAGCTCACTCTGACTTACGAATATCTATGTTTTGCAATATAAGACAGGTAGATTTGACATCCAATAAACCACAGTTCTGACATTTCCTGTACACGTGAACTCTCTAAGTTTTCTCATTTATAAAATGTTATTAGTTAAAACTATTTCTATAAAATGCTGTTAGCATTAAAACCACACTGAGTCCTTATGAGGGCTTGTGTCTACTGTTAGATACTATAAACTTAGTAGTTAAATTTTAGATTCTGGCATCAATATTTAGAGTTGACATGATGGATGTCATGTCAACTTATCTTATCTTATATCTCTGTGGTTCAGTTTCTTTTTCCACAGATGGAGCCATCCTACAGTTGAAGGATGGGCAGTGCCCAGTGGGTATTCTCAGTATTAACCACAATGCCTGCTATGTAGGAAGATCTGGCATAACATTGATCACTGTCTGTGTCAATTGACAAATCCTCAATGCCTGGAAGAGTGGCTGCTTTGATATACTTCAAATGAATGCTAGTTTCCACAAAGATGGCCCATTGAACATTCTTATCTTGAGGATTAATTATTCTCTGAGAACATCTCTCCAGATTATCTTCACCTCTATGTACTGTTCCCCACAGCTCCTCATTTTCTCCCAACACCAACTCCATGACACACCCTATGGAGAAGATGCTATTGTAATGGATCAATCTGTTGAGCAGCAGGGCATTGACAAACTCTAGCTTCATACATCACAGGGCCATCAGGACTGATGTACTATATGAGTACATCATCAGGACACTGTCATCCTGTGATAGATTCATCAACAGACAGGGCTGTCAGAAAAGGGAAAGAGAAGGAGGCATAAGAGGAAAGTGAATTTTCTTGGTGGCCAGAAGGTCCTAATGGTGAAATCCAAGGTGTCCAAAACTCAGCTAGATGACAGATACTAAGAGGGACTTCGTTGTAGCGATGATATTTAATAAATAAATCCCAGCAGCACATTCCTGCTACCTACCCCAATGGTTTACATTCCTAAATGAAAGACACACACACACACACACACACACACACAAAACCTGTATATTTTGATATGTCTTAAAGAGTGCAATAGTTGAGCCACTTCCTAACCTCCATGTGGTTAATCCAGCTCCCATCGATAAGCCCAAATTACCACTTACTACATTCTCTATTCTACCTGGCTGCCCTGGAACCAGTTGGTCAGCCCTCTTGGGTGACATTCTCCTGGCTCCTTTACATGGAGGCTAACTGTTCTGTCCTGCACTCCTCTCAGACAAGGTGTCTCCTCTCCCCATACTCTCCAGGCACAGTGGATCTCTTTCTCCTTCCTTCTTCTCTCAGTCCCAAGCCCTGGAAATTCTCTCAACCTGTCTCTGTCTGTTCTCCCCAGCTATTGGTTGTTGGCATGTTTTATTTACCAACCAGAAACAAGTAGGGGAAGGTTCCCTGAAGCTATATGCGTGCAGACATTCTCATGCAAACAGTTTTTCAGGGAACGGAATTAGTATTCACAATATAAGCAGCTACTCTCCGTAGCAAGGAAATATGGCAGAGAACTACAGTCAGTGGAGCTCTAGAGCCTGGGATTTAGCCACAACTCATATCATGAGACATAGTGGACCCTCCTGATGCATTTTCTTGGCCTACAAACTGGATGCAAGCCCTAGATCAGTGTATCATACAGTGTTCCACAGAGCACCTTCCTGTGAGACACGATGGAAATACTGAGTGTGGCATCTTTATCCCAATCTGTCTACTCTGGAACCTTGTATAGATGGAAACCACTAGTATTGATGTGATTTCCTCAACAGACATAGAGTGGTCTTTCCTCAAACTTGCTTATTTTTCTTCAATTTTTTTTTTATATTTTTATTACATATTTTCCTCAATTACATTTCCAATACTATCCCAAAAGTCCCCCATAGCGCCCCCCACTTCCCTACCCACCCATTCCCATTCTTTTGGCCCTGGCATTCCCCTATATTGGGGCATATAAAGTTTGCAAGTCCAATGGGCCTCTCTTTCCATTGATGGCCGACTAGGCCATCTTTCGATACATATGCAGCTAGAGACAAGAGCTCCAGGGTTCTGGTTAGTACATCATGTTGTTCCAACAATAGGGTTGCAGATCCCTTTAGCTCCTTGGGTACTTTCTCTAGCTTCTCCATTGGGAGCCCTGTGATACATCCAATAGCTGACTGTGAACATCCACTCCTGTGTTTGCTAGGCCCCGGCATCGTCTCACAAGAGACAGCTATATTTGGGTCCTTTCAGCAAAATCTTGCTAGTGTATGCAATGGTGTCAGCGTTTAGAAGCTGATTATGGGACGGATCCCTGGATACAGCAGTCTCTAAATGGTCCATCCTTTCATCACAGCTACGAACTTTGTCTCTGTAACTCCTTCCCTGGGTGTTTTGTTCCCAATTCTAAGAAGGTGCACAGTGTCCACACTTTGGTCTTCATTCTTCTTGAGTTTCATGCGTTTAGCAAATTGTATCTTATATCTTGGGTATCCTAAGTTTTGGGCTAATATCTACTTATCAATGAATACATATTGTGTGAGTTCTTTTGTGATTGTGTTACTTCACTCAAGATGATGCCCTCCAGGTCCATCCATTTGGCTAGGAATTTCATAAATTCATTCTTTTTAATAGCTGAGTAGTACTCCATTGTGTAAATGTACCATAATTTCTGTATCCATTCCTCTGTTGAGGGACATCTGGGTTCTTTCCAGCTTCTGGCTATTATAAATAGGGCTGCTATGAACATAGTGGAGCATGTGTCCTTTTTACCGGTTGGGACATCTTCTGGATATATGCCCAGGAGAGGTATTGCTGGATCCTCCGGTAGTACTATGTCCAATTTTCTGAGGAACCGCCAGACTGATTTCCAGAGTGGTTGTACAAGCTTGCAATCCCACCAACAATGGAGGAGTGTTCCTCTTTCTCCACATCCTCGCCAGCATCTGCTGTCACCTGAATTTTTGATCTTAGCCATTCTGACTGGTGTGAGGTGGAATCTCAGGGTTGTTTTGATTTGCATTTCCCTGATGATTAAGGATGTTGAACATTTTTTCAGGTGCTTCTCTGCCATTCGGTATTCCTCAGGTGAGAATTCTTTGTTCAGTTCTGAGCCCCATTTTTTAATGGGGTTATTTGACTTTCTGGAGTCCACCTTCTTGAGTTCTTTATATATATTGGATATTAGTCCCTTATCTGATTTAGGATAGGTGAAGATCCTTTCCCAATCTGTTGGTGGTTTTTTTGTCTTATTGATGGTGTCTTTAGCCTTGCAGAAGCTTTGTAGTTTCATGAGGTCCCACTTGTCAATTCTCGATCTTACAGCACAAGCCATTACTGTTCTATTCAGGAATTTTTCCCCTGTGCCCATATCTTCAAGGCTTTTCCCCACTTTCTCCTCTATAAGTTTCAGTGTCTCTGGTTTTATGTGAAGTTCCTTGATCCACTTAGACTTGACCTTAGTACAAGGAGATAGGAATGGATCGATTCGCATTCTTCTACATGTTAACAACCAGTTGTGCCAGCACCATTTGTTGAAAATGCTGTCTTTCTTCCACTGGATGTTTTTAGCTCCCTTGTCGAAGATCAAGTGACCATAGGTGTGTGGGTTCATTTCTGGGTCTTCAATTCTATTCCATTGGTCTATTTGTCTGTCACTATACCAGTACCATGCAGTTTTTATCACAATTGCTCTGTAGTAGAGCTTTAGGTCCGGCATGGTGATTCCACCAGAGGTTCTTTTATCCTTGAGAAGAGTTTTTGCTATCCTAGGTTTTTTGTTATTCCAGATGAATTTGCAGATTGCACTTTCTAATTCGTTGAAGAATTGATTTTGAATTTTGATGGGGATTGCATTGAATCTGTAGATTGCTTTTGGCAAGATAGCCATTTTTACAATGTTGATCCTGCCAATCCATGAGCATGGGAGATCTTTCCATCTTCTGAGATCTTCTATAATTTCTTTCTTCAGAGACTTGAAGTTTTTATTATACAGATCTTTCACTTCCTTCGTTAGAGTCACGCCAAGATATTTTATATTATTTGTGACTATTGAGAAGGGTGTTGTTTCCCTAATTTCTTTCTCAGCCTGTTTATTCTTTGTGTAGAGAAAGGCCATTGATTTGTTTGAGTTAATTTTATATCCAGCTACTTCACCGAAGCTGTTTATCAGGCTTAGGAGTTCTCTGGTGGAATTTTTAGGGTCACTTATATATACTATCATATCATCTGCAAAAAGTGATATTTTGACTTCATCTTTTCCAATTTGTATCCCTTTGATCTCCTTTTGTTGTCGAATTGCTCTGGCTAGGACTTCAAGTACAATGTTGAATAGGTATGGAGAAAGTGGACAGCCTTGTCTAGTCCCTGATTTTAGAGGGATTGCTTCAAGCTTCTCACCATTTACATTGATGTTGGCTACTGGTTTGCTGTAGATTGCTTTTATCATGTTTAGGTATGGGCCTTGAATTCCTGATCTTTCCAAGACTTTTATCATGAATGGGTGTTGGATCTTGTCAAATGCTTTTTCCGCATCTAAGGAGATGACCATGTGGTTTTTGTCTTTGAGTTTGTTTATATACTGGATTACGTTGATGGATTTCCGTATATTGAACCATCCCTGCATCCCTGGGATGAAACCTACTTGGTCAGGATGGATGATTGTTTTGATGTGTTCTTGGATTCGGTTAGCAAGAACTTTATTGAGGATTTTTGCATCAATATTCATAAGGGATATTGGTCTGAAGTTTTCTATCTTTGTTGGGTCTTTTTGTGGTTTAGGTATCAGAGTAATTGTGGCTTCATAGAATGAGTTGGGTAGAGTACCTTCTGTTTCTATTTTGTGGAATAGTTTGTGAAGAACTGGGATTAGATCTTCTTTGAAGGTCTGATAGAACTCTGCACTAAACCCATCTGGTCCTGGGCTTTTTTTAGTTGGGAGACTATTAATGACTGCTTCTATTTCTTTGGGGGATATAGGGCTGTTTAGATCATTAACCTGATCTTGATTCAACTTTGGTACCTGGTATCTGTCTAGGAACTTCTCCATTTCATCCAGGTTCTCCAGTTTTGTTGAGTATAGCCTTTGGTAGAAGGATCTGATGGTGTTTTGGATGTCTTCAGGATCTGTTGTTATGTCTCCTTTTTCATTTCTGATTTTGTTAATTAGGATGCTTTCCCTGTGCCCTCTAGTGAGTCTGGCTAAGGGTTTATCTATCTTGTTGATTTTCTCAAAGAACCAGCTCCTTGATTGGTTGATTCTTTGAATAGTTTTTCTTGTTTCCACTTGGTTGATTTCACCCCTGAGTTTGATTATTTCCTGCCGTCTACTCCTCTTGGGTGAATTTGCTTCCTTTTGTTCTAGTGCTTTTAGGTGTGTTGTCAAGCTGCTAATGTGTGCTCTCTCTAGTTTCCTTTTGGAGGCACTCAGAGCTATGAGTTTTCCTCTTAGAAATGCTTTCATTGCGTCCCATAAGTTTGGGTATGTTGTGGCTTCATTTTCATTGAACTCTAAAAAGTCCTTAATTTCTTTCTTTATTCCTTCCTTGACCAAGGTATCATTGAGAAGAGTGTTGTTCAGTTTCCACGTGAATGTTGGCTTTCTATTATTTATTTTGTTATTGAAGATCAGCCTTAGTCCATGGTGATCTGATAGGATGCATGGGACAATTTCAATATTTTTGTATCTGTTGAGTCTTGTTTTGTGCCCAATTAGGTGGTCAATTTTGGAGAAGGTACCATGAGGTGCTGAGAAGAAGGTATATCCTTTTGTTTTAGGATAGAATGTTCTGTATATATCTGCCAGATCCATTTGATTCATAATTTCTGTTAGTTTCACTTTGTCCCTGTTTAGTTTCTGTTTCCATGATCTGTCCATTGGTGAAAGTGGTGTGTTGAAGTCTCCCACTATTATTGTATGAGGTGCAATGTGTGCTTTGAGATTTACTAAAGTTTCTTTAATGAATGTGGCTGCCTTTGTATTTGGAGCATGGATATTCAGGATTGATAGTTCCTCTTGGAGGATTTTACCTTTGATGAGTATGAAGTGTCCCTCCCTGTCTTTTTTAATGACTTTGGGTTGGAAGTCAATCTTATCAGATATTAGAATGGCTACTCCAGCTTGTTTCTTCATACCATTTGCTTGGAAAATTGTTTTCCAGCCTTTCATTCTGAGGTAGTGTCTATCTTTTTCTCTGAGATGAGTTTCCTGTAAGCAGCAAAATGTTGGGTCTTGTTTGTGTAGCCAGTTTGTTAGTCTATGTCTTTTTATCGGGGAGTTGAGTCCATTGATATTAAGAGATATTAAGGAAAATTAATTGTTGTTTCCTGTTATTTTTGTTGTTAAAGTTGGCATTCTATTCTTGTGGCTGTCTTCTTTTAGGTTTGTTGAGGGATTACCTTCTTGTTGTTTCTAGGGCGTGGTTCCCGTCCTTGTATTGGTTTTTTTCTGTTATTATCCTTTGAAGGGCTGGATTCGTGGAGAGATAATGTGTGAATTTGGTTTTGTCGTGGAATACTTTGGTTTCTCCATCTATGTTAATTGAGAGTTTGGCTGGGTATAGTAGCCTGGGCTGGAATTTGTGTTCTTTTAGTGTCTGTATAACATCCGTCAGGATCTTCTGGCTTTCATAGTCTCTGGTGAGAAATCTGGTGTAATTCTGATAGGTTTGCCTTTATATGTTACTTGGCCTTTTTCTCTTACTGCTTTTAGTATTCTGTCTTCATTTAGAGCATTTGTTGTTCTGATTATTATGTGTCCGGAGGTATTTCTTTTCTATCTCCAGTCTATTTGGAGTTCTGTAGGCTTCTTGTATGTTCATGGGCATCTCTTTCTTTAGATTTGGGAAGTTTTCTTCTATAATTTTGTTGAAGATGTTTTCTGGTCTTTTGAGTTGAAAATCTTCATTCTCATCCACTCCTATTATCCGTAGGTTTGGTCTTCTCATTGCATCCTGTATTTCTTGGATGTTTTGAGTTAGGATCTTTTTGCATTTTACATTTTCCTTGATTGTTGTGCCGATGTTCTCTATGGAATCTTCTGCACCTGAGATTCTCTCTTCCATCTCTTGTATTCTGTTGCTGATGCTCGTATCTATGGTTCCAGATTTCTTTCCTAGGGTTTCTATCTCCAGTGTTGCCTCATTTTGGGTTTTCTTTATTGTGTCTACTTCCCTTTTTAGGTCTAGTATGGTTTTGTTCATTTCCATCATCTGTTTGGATGTGTTTTCCTGTTTTTCTGTAAGGACTTCTACCTGTTTGATTATGTTATCGTGTTTTTCTTTAAGGATTTGTAACTCTTTAGCAGTGTTCTCCTGCAATTCTTTAAGGGATTTTTGTGCTTTCTCTTTATTGTCTTCTGCCTGTTTAGCAGTGTTCTCCTGCATTTCTTTAAGTGTGTTATTAAAGTCCTTCTTGAAGTTCTCTATCATCATCAGGAGATATGCTTTTAAATCCGTGTCTAGCTTTTCCGGTGTGTTGGGGTGCCCTGGACTGGGCGAAGTGGGGGTGCTGGGTTCTGATGATGGTGAGTGGTCTTGGTTTCTGTTAGTAAGATTATTACGTTTACCTTTCGCCATCTGGTAATCTCTGGGGTTAGTTGTTATCGTTGTCACTGTTTAAAGATTGGAGCAGAAGCTGTGTTCCACTCACCAGCAGTCTCTAAATCCTGCGGCGGGGGTCGTGGTTAGCTGACGGTACCCCGGTGCTGGTCCAGCCGGAAGAGGCCTGTGGTCCTACACAGGCCGTTTTTCTGCTTCCCTAACTAATGCAGCCTCTGGTCCCGCGTGCAATTGGATTGGAGCAGAAGCTGTGTTCCACTCTCCAGAAGTCTTAAGATCCTGTGGTGGGTGTTGTGGGTAGCTGGTGAGTGTCAGCCGGCCCTGCGCCCCAGCTGCCCCGGTGCTTTTCTGACCGGAAGAGGGTTGTGGCCCTATGTAGGCCGGATTTCTCTCTCCCCAACCAGAGCAGTCTCAGGTCCCGCGTGATTGGACTGGAACAGAAGCTGTGTTCCACTCACCAGCAGTCCCAAAATCCTGCGGCGGGGGTCGTGGGTAGCTGGCGGGTGTCAGGCAACCCTGCGCTCCCGCTACCCTGGCGCTGATCCGGCCTGATGAGGCCTGTGGCCCTACTCAGGCCAGTTTCTGCTTCCCTAACTAATGCAGTCTCAGGTCCCGAGCAATTGGATTGGAGCAGAAGCTGTGTTCCACTCACCAGCAGTCCCAAAATCCTGCGGCGGGGGTCGTGGGTAGCTGGCGGGTGTCAGGCAACCCTGCGCTCCCGCTACCCCGGTGCTGATCTGGCCGGATGAGGCCTGTGGCCCTACTCAGGCCGGTTTCTGCTTCCCTAACTAATGCAGTCTCAGGTCCCGCGCAATTGGATTGGAGCAGAAGCTGTGTTCCACTCACCAGCAGTCCCAAAATCCTGCGGCGGGGGTCGTGGGTAGCTGGCGGGTGTCAGGCAACCCTGCGCTCCCGCTACCCCGGCGCTGATCCAGCCGGATGAGGCCTGTGGCCCTACTCAGGCCGGTTTCTGCTTCCCTAACTAATGCAGTCTCAGGTCCCGCGCAATTGGATTGGAGCAGAAGCTGTGCTCCACTCACCAGACGTCTTAAGATCCTGTGGAGGGTGTTGTGGGTAGCTGGCGAGTGTCAGCAGACCCTGCGCCCCAGCTGCCCCGGTGCTTTTCTGACCAGAAGAGGGTTGTGGCCCTATGTAGGCCGGATTTCTCTCTCCCCAACCAGAGCAGTCTCAGGTCCCGCGTGATTGGACTGGAGCAGAAGCTGTGTTCCACTCACCAGCAGTCCCAAAATCTTGCGGCGGGGGTCGTGGGTAGCTGGCGGGTGTCAGGCAACCCTGCGCTCCCGCTACCCTGGCGTTGATCCGGCCGGATGAGGCCTGTGGCCCTACTCAGGCCGGTTTCTGCTTCCCTAACTAATGCAGTCTCAGGTCCCGCGCAATTGGATTGGAGCAGAAGCTGTGTTCCACTCACCAGCAGTCCCAAAATCCTGCGGCGGGGGTCGTGGGTAGCTGGCGGGTGTCAGGCAACCCTGCGCTCCCGCTACCCCGGCGCTGATCCAGCCGGATGAGGCCTGTGGTCCTACTCAGGCCGGTTTCTGCTTCCCTAACTAATGCAGTCTCAGGTCCCGCGCAATTGGATTGGAGCAGAAGCTGTGTTCCACTCACCAGAAGTCTTAAGATCCTGTGGCGGGTGTTGTGGGTAGCTGGCGAGTGTCAGCAGACCCTGCGCCCCAGCTGCCCCGATGCTTTTCTGACCGGAAGAGCTTTCTTCAATTTTTTATTAGATATTTTCTTTATATACATTTCAAATTTCAAATGCTATCCCGAAAGTTCCCTATACCCTCTCCCTGCCCTGCTCCCCTACCCACCCACTCCCACTTCTTGGCCCTGGTATTAACCCTATACTGGGACATATAAAGTTTGAATACCAAGGGGCCTCTTCCCAGGGATGGCCGACTAGGCCATCTTCTGCTACATATGCAGCTAGAGTCAAGAGCTCTGGGGGTATTGGTTAGTTCATATTGTTGTTCTACCTATAGGGTTGCAGACCCCTTCAGTTCCTTGGGTGCTTCCTCTAGTTTCTCCATTGGGGGCCCTGTGTTCAATCTTATAGATGACTGTGAGCATCCACTTCTGTATTTGCCAGGCACTGGCATAGCCTCATATGAGATAGCTATACCAGGGTCCCTTCATCAAAATCTTGCTGGCATATGCAATAGTGTCTGGGTTTGGTGACTGATTATGGGGAAGTCAGTCTGGAGGTTTCTCAGAAAATTGAACATACTATACTGGAAGATCCAGCAATATACTCAGAAGAAGTTCCAACAGGTAATAAGAACACATGCTCCACTAGGTTCATAGCAGCCTTATTTATAATAGCCAGAAGCTGGAAAGAACCCAGATGTCCCTCAACAGAAGAATGGATACAGAAAATGTGGTACATTTACACAATGGAGTGCTACTCAGCTATTAAAAACAATGGATTTATGAAATTCTTGGACAAATGGATGTATCTGGAGGATATCATCCTTAGTGAGGTAACCCAATCACAAAAGAAGTCATTAGATATGCACTCACTGATAAGTGGATATTAGCCCTGAAATATAGAACACCCAAGATACAATTTATAAAACACAAGAAAATCAAGAAGAGGGAAGACCAATGGATGGATACTTTGTTCCTCCTTAGAGTAGGGAACAAAATACCCATGAAAGGAGTTACAGAGACAAAGTTTGGAGCTAAGATGAAAGGATGGACTATCCAGAGACTGCCCCATCCAGGGACCCATCCCATAAACTTGCTTATTTTTATACAGTACGTATTTAACCCAGTTGTTGATGTTGTTACTAGATTTGATGATGATCTCCAAGGTTCCTTTTTCGTTTCCATAAACATGTAAATAAGGGCATGAGATTTGGGACCAGCATGCTTGGGTGGGCTTGGTAAATTTAAGCAGGAAGTTGTGTCTTTCTATAAAACCACATATCTGTATATAATGCAAGGGGTGGGGGAATCTTCAACCCAGCCGAGTTGGCACTGCCTTGTCTTAGCGCAACTTTTATTTTCTGAATTGATTGTTAGCTGTTGTTATTAATACAAGAACCAATGCTTGCTGAGCTGCTCTGCTTTTTGCACCAATGATCTTATTAGATCCCCAAAATCATTCCTCCAAGGTAGGAATGTAAGGTAAACTTACTCTCAAAATGTAGAATGAGCTAGGCTCAGAGAAAGCAAATGTTGCAGGATATTTGATCACACAGTGAACCTTGCTATAGGCTAAGATTTTTTTCAAAACCTACTTTAATAAGGGGTTTTAAATACTTTAACCTCTTTTCTAACCTACCACCCACCAGAAGTAGTGGAAAGGAAAGGTTAATTAGGGCAAAGGAGGATGTGGACCTGTTTGGAAATAGTTCTTTGGGGGCAATTCCACTCTTTGTTGTCAGTATATCCGCAGTTAAGTTCACATGAATCAGCAGCAGTAGCTCGATTCACTGGCAAACACCACTACTGAATCAGCAATGGTGGTTCATACAGAAGAAACAGAGAGGTTCGCCAGCTTGAGTCCACAGAAGCAGCAAGAAACTGTTGGAATACCATGAGAAGTTCTTTGCTATATTTCTCTCTGAAGTCAGGACAAATGATGATCAGCAGAGAAGGCAAGGGGAACCAGTGCCACAGTGTTATCCACTGTCTATTGGATTACACTCACACCCTTTCCAAACACCACATGTTCTCTCAAGTATATGCTCTAGCAAAATATCACATGCCCCCTTTCCAGGCAGCTTCCAGAAAAACACCACATGGCTGTTCTCAGAAAAACATCTTCCTATGTGTCTGCCTCAGGAAAACATCCTCTCATAAGACAGTTTCCAGAAAAAAGCAGCACATGACACAACTGAGTCTCCAAAGAAACCAGAAAGTTCCACTTCACCCTGAAACTATTGATTACTGGACAGACCTGTTTCTGGTTATGGTGTGGCTCAGCTCTAGCTCTAACCTTTAATCCAAGAGCTTTCTGTTTATTTTACACAGGATTAAATAAAGTCAACCATAGATTAAGAAATGAGGCAAGAAACCAGTTGACAGTGAGTGAACAGAGGAGAAACCAGAGAGTAAGAGGGAGTCCAGAGGATAAATAGACAGATACACAGGAAGTAAGAGGGAGGGAGATTCAGTTTGAAGGGTTTTTGAGACATGAAAAGCTAGAGCTTCCTTTACCTTTCAGGACTTTGTCCACTAAGGAAGAAGGTCATCTGGGTGCTTTCTCTGCCTCTGAGTTAGCAAGCTTTCACCCAAACATCTGGCTCCCAAGTCTTCATTAGTAAAATGGAACAACTGGGATTTTTGTTTAAAAAAACAAAAAAAAAAACAAAAAACAAATGTCAAACAAGCATAGGTGCATGGCACACCTCATACTTCTGGGCTACCAAGACTATTATTCAATGCTCTCTTTTTAAGGTGAAGAAATTCATGAAAATTGATTTTTCTTGAAAGTTTTGCTGTGAAAATATGAGGAAATACAGGAATCTGTCTGTAACCATGTTCCAGTGACATTATTACAATGTCTTCGAATGTCAACTTCAGCAAATTCTCCATAGTTTTCCTATCTAGCATTGAATACTAATAACTTTGCAGTAGTTGTGAAAATCCTATTCCAGTTTTCAAGCCTCTCATATCCTTTCAGACTTCTGTATCCAACCCATTTGCTCTTACATGAAACAAGATATTGTTTCCCAACCTTTCATGATAGCCAGAAAAACATGCCCTCCAGGTTGTGGTTACATGTCCATAAAGGACAGGAGAGGCGGAATGCTGTGACCTGTATTGTATCACGGTGCCCAGCGTTGT
Source organism: Mus caroli (assembly GCF_978045245.1). Taxonomy (NCBI): domain Eukaryota; kingdom Metazoa; phylum Chordata; class Mammalia; order Rodentia; family Muridae; genus Mus; species Mus caroli. Next base: position 4,735,126 of record NW_028227272.1, read on the forward strand.
AATACTCGACCAATTGACTCCCATTAACCCACTCTATGGCTGAGGGAAGCACGTGTATTTCTTAGCGTCTCAAGGTCCTTTCATTTTATTTTTTAATTTTTTTATTTTTAAGTTAATTTAACTTTTACACTCCATATTCCATTCCCACCCACCCCCATCCATCCTCCTATTGCTCCACTTCCCACACCTGCTCCCCACCCTACCCCACCCCACCCTACCCCCATCTCCACGTGGATGCCCCAACCTCCCACCCCACCTGATCTCTAAACTGCCTGGAGCCTCCAGTCTTTTGAGGGTTAGGTGCATCATCTCTTTGCACAGACCTGGAAGACCTCTACTGTATGTGTGTTAGGGGCTTCATATCAGCTGGTGTATGCTGTCTGTTTGGTGGTCCAGTGTTTGAGAGGTGTTGGGGGTCCAGATTAATTGAGACTGCTGGTCCTTCTACAGGATTGTCCTTCTCCTCAGCTTCTTTCAGCCTTCTCTATTTCAACAACAGGGGATAGCTGCTTCTGTCCATTGATTGGGTGCAAATATCTGCATCTGACTCTTTCAGCTGCTTGTTGGGTCTTTTGGAGGGGCATCATGATAAGTCACTTTTTGTGAGTGCTCCATGGCCTCAGTAATAGTGTCAGGTCTTGGGACCTCCCCTTGAGCTGGATCCCACTTTGAACCTGTCACTGTACCTTCTTTTCCTCAGGATCTTCTTCATTTCCATCCCTGTAATTCTTTCAGACAGGAACAATTATGGGTCAGAGATGTGACTATGGGATGGCAACCCCATCACTCACTTAACACCCTGTCTTCTTGCTAGAGGTGGGCTCTATAAGTTCCCTCTCCCTACTGTCGGGCATTTCATCTAAGGTCGCTCCCTTTGATTTCTGAGAGTCTCTCACCTCCCAGGTCTCTGGTGCATTCTGGAGGATTACCCCAACCTCTTATTTCCTGAGGCTGCTTGTTTCCATTCTTTCTGCTGGCCCTCAAGGCTTCAGTACTTTTTCCTCACCCAATACCAGATCAGGTTCCTCTCTCCCCCACCCCACTGCCTCCCCATCCACTTTCCCTCCTAGGTCCCTCCCTCCATCTCTCCCTCTCTCCCTCCCTCCATCCCCACTTGTGACTGCTTTCTTCTTTCTCTGAAGTGGGGCTGAGGCATCCTCACTTGGACAGTTCAGCTTGTTGACCTTTTTGAGTTCTGTGGACTGTATCTTGGGTATTCTGTACTTTTTTTTTTTTTGGCTAATATCCACTTATTAGTGAGTACATACCATGCATGTCCTTTTGGGTCTGAGTTGCCTCACTCAGGATGATATTTTCTAGTTCCATCCATTTGCCTGCAAAACTCAGGATGTCCTCATTCTTAATAGCTGAGTATTTTCCATTGTGTAAATGAACCTTTTTCTATATCCATTCTTCTGTTGTGGGACATCTAGGTTGTTTCCAGCTTCTGGCTATCACAAATAGGGCCGCTATGAACATAGTAGAACATGTGCCCCTGTGACATGGTGGAGCATCTTTTGGGTATATTCCCAAGAGTGGTATAGCTGGGTCTATTTCCAATTTTCTGAGGAACCTCCAGATTAATTTCCAGAGTGGTTGTACCAGTTTGCAATCCCACCAGCAATGGAGGAATGTTCCTCTTTCTCCACATCCTCTCCCACATGTGTTGTCACCTGAGGTTTTTATCTTAGCCATTCTGATTGGTGTAAGGTGGAATCTCAGGATCGTTTTGATTTGTATTTCTCTGATCACTAAGGACTTTGAACATTTCTTTAGGTGTTTCTCAGCCATTCAAGATTCCTCAGTTATGAATTCTCAGTTTAGTTCTATACCCCATTTTTTGATTGGGTTGTTTGGTTTTTTGGTGATTAACTTCTTGAGTTCTTTATATATTTTGGATATTAACACTCTATCAGATGTGGGGTTAGTGAAGTTTTTTTCCCAATCTGTAGGTTGCCTATTTGTCTTATTGACTATATCCTTTGCCTTACAGAAGCGTTCTAGTTTCCTGAGGTCCCATTTATTAATTCTTGATCTTAGTTCATGAGCCATTGGAGTTCTGTTTAGGAAATTTCCCCCTGTGCCAATGAGTCCCTGACCTCAAGCTTTACTACAGAGCAATAGTGATAAACGCTGCATGGTATTGGTACAGAGACAGACACGTTGATCAATGGAATAGAATTGAAGACTCAGAAATAAAACCACACATTACAGTCACTTGATCTTTGACAAAGTCGCCAAAAATATACAATGGAAAAAAGAAAGCAACTTAAATAAATGGTGCTGGTCTAACTGGCTGTCTGTATGTAGAAGAATGAAAATAGACTCATATTTGTCACCTTGTACAAAGCTGAAGTCCAAGTTGATCAAGGACCTTAACATAAAACCAGATACACTGAATCTAATAGAATAGAAAGTGGGAAAGAATCTCAAAGTCCTTTCTACTTCCAGAAATCTAAGACCAAATTTCTAAGGTGGGTAAGATTGTGTTCCCCTCCTCTTCTGCTCTCTGTGACTTACAGAACATCCAGTTTTGGAATCACCACACTTGCAAAGCTCCAGACTGAACAAAGAAGATGGAAACATCCCTGAAGTAGACTACCCTTCTGCAGCCACCGGCACACAAAGTGAAAGTGCTAACACAACAAATTTGGGTACTCACCCTGGTAATGGCAAGATTTAATTTCAGCAGAGAGCTTCCACATCACATAATGGTAGATCATTGAACTGCATTTTACTTCCCCTAGCAAATAAAGTACACAGGAAAAGATTGAAAAGAACATACATTGTTTTATTGTCTTGTGAAATTGCAGGGTTTCAAGCCAATAGAATGCCTTAATGCTCACGTTCTCGAGGGTGATACAAAGTGCAGAGTGTCTCTGTTTGTGAAGCTAAATTTAATAAACTGAGTAATCCCTTGGCAGGACCTGGGATTTTTCTAATATCCTGATAGTATCAAGGGAGAGAGCCTTGATATGTTAGAAATGGCATAAGACCTTACAAATGGGACTTACTGGAAACAACTGCCCTTTAATTGAGGTATCTGGGTCTCACCTGTTGTGGGGCAGAACTGGACATAACTTTGTGTGTGTGCACGAGTGTGCACTGTCAACAAACTATTGAGTGCTATCCACAGTTTGGTGCTGACCCAGATGTCTTTTAATGCAGGGCTGTCTAGTACAGTCCTAGCACACAAGGACCATTGTCTATTTGCACACATAAAGGCATGTTGATTTTATATCCTACAGGGAATTTAGAATACACAATGTTAGTATTGATGCTATAATATCTTACACCAGAGCTGCACAATTTTATCCCCATCATTTCTATTACTTTGAGTCATCAATAATAAAAGGTGTTTTGAAAGATATACTGTATTTGTATATGTTATTTCTATAGTGATAGCTCTATTAAAAAAAACATTGCATGTGGTAGAAATTTCCCAGAAACAGAGCCTAGATGGGAAGATTCTCATAAGAGTGATTTCCCTCAAGATAAGCATGTGAGGGATGAAGGGATAGTTCAGTTGATAGAGCACGTGCCAACCATATACAAAGCCCTTAGTTTGATCCCAGTGCCACCTAAACTTGCATGGTGGCACATGCCTTCAATTCCAGAACTCAGGAAGAAGAATCAAGAGGATCAGAAGTTCAAAGTCATATTTGTTTACATAAAAAAACTCAATTTCAGCTTGGGCTCCATGAGGCCTCATCTCCTAAAACAAAAAGAAAGGAGAGTGAGAAAAGCCTGTGTAGTTAGTGACAAAACCTTAGGAGCACACGTCCATTGTGCATAAGACCTTGAGTACAGCACCTAGTGTCAGAACAAATAAATAAATAAACAAGAATGAGAGGCCCACCTGCTGGGGGAGGGTCATCACTACAATGAGCAAGTATGTGACCAAGATATGGGAGAGAAAGCGAAGCAGAGCAGTGTGTGTACTAGGAAGCAAGGCACAACTGGAGATGTGAGAGCAGTGAGGATCAGCCTGATGTGTGTACCCTGAGGCCATGGTGATAACCGGGCCTGTGCTGCTGTCTGGGCCATGTCTGGATCCATGGCTCTACAGCAGCAGAGGTCTGTGTCACTGTCTAAGGTCCAAGTTACATCAAAAGCCATATGGATGTATGTGATCTGGACTGCTACCTACAGCCATGTTGATATCTGAGAGTGTATCTGAGCTCTCCTGCCCCCTTGGCAGCTGCTGTTTGTGGGAGAGCTGGTGGGCTGACCAACTCAGCTACCACCTAGGACTTTGAGCTGCCATACCCTAACATCTACCCCACCTAGGAGCTCCTGGAGCACATGAAGGGGCTAGTCCTGCAGATGTAAAGCTACATGGTCTCCATGACCCAGGGCAACAATAGGATATCCTAGAGGAGTCTTGGTAAGGGTCCACTGTTGTAGCAGAAGCCAGAGACCTCAAACCAGACCAATGACTCATTGCAATAAACATTTGCAAGTAAAGCTGTTTGGGACAAAAAAAAAAAAAAAAAAAAAAAAGCTATGTGACATACTGTGGCACTCTGCAGCTTCCACAGTGAGATTCTTTTTCCTTTTGCAGGGGAGGTTACAAGGGTTGGGGCAGATTGGAAAAACTGGGAAATGAATAGAATTGGCATGATGTAAAATTCACAAAGAATCAATTTAAAAGTTATGAAAACAGAAACCATGGAAGAAATTAAAATCACAAATTACATCACACAGTGGTTACACCATGAGACCCAAGGTGAACCTTTTGGAATCCCTGTGTAAGTTTCTCTTTGATTGTCAATGTCTCATAGAAAGAAAGAGGGTGAATTCCAGCTGAAGATTTCCACTAGACACATGGAAGTTTTTAAAGAGGTGTGAAGGGCATTGTGAGCACCCAGCAGTCAGAGGATCTGGGATCTAGGTACATCCATGTGGTAAAGTAATATGGACAAAACTTCAACAGTATCTACCACATGTAGGATGTTAAACAGCTGTCTGCTGTCTTGTTCCAGTCAATGCTATTAAAAAGAAGAGCAATCATTTGTTTATTTATTTATTTATTGGCTAATTCTTCTACAGTGTGGGCTTGGATCAGCAAGTTTAACTTCCTTTTGTTCCATGCAACCCAGGCTATAGGATCTACTTTGAAGAGGTCTTACTCATATTATTGGCCATCTAGTGCTCAATATCAGTGAGACTTTTTACCAGAGCTGAGGTCTGGAGTTCCTGCCATTATGGGTCTCTCTGTGTAGTCTGAGTTTCTTTAAAGCATTTTGTCTTAGTTCCAAAGCACAAAGCCCTTGCCATTCATGACCTTGGAACTTTAATAGCACTCCTTGGGCTACTGTCCACTCATAAAAATTGTGTAGAGATCAAGTCAAGAGACTGCCTCTCAACAGAGGAGGACAGCAATCCTTGAAGAGCTGATGGGTTAGAAAACGTTCCTGTAGCCCTTTGAGGCAGATGCCATTTGGGAATCTCCACCAGCTTTCTGTGATCTTGTCTTAGTGGCTTGTGTTTGTGGCACTCACATTGGAATGTAGAACATCCCCCTTTGGGTACTTGTCCCTCCAACTGGTGGCACTATTTGAGGACACTATGGAGGTTTTGAAAATGGAGACTGTCTGGTAGAAGCAGATGGTTAAGGATGGGCTTTTGGAGGTTCCAGCCCACTCTCTTTCCTGCACCTCACACTACGATCACCACAAGTGGAGCATGTTCACCCTGTAGTACCTCCTATTATGCACTAAAGTACTCTGAAACTGTGAGCCAAAATAAATCTTAATGCCCACAACTAGTTTCTGCAAAGTATTTTGCCACATCAGTGAAAAAAGTTAATATATTCTCTTAAAGGAACTACAAAGAAATCTGAAAGAGGCCAGGGGGCAGTTCCCTATAGACACTCTAGTCTGAGAGAGAATAGAAATTCTTGCTACAAGTAGAATCTAACTCAGATAAATAGTCTCTAACCCTGAACTTCCCTCCTGCACTGCCTCACTTCCTCCTCTCCTCTGACTGTTTCTCTGAGAGAATCTCCTTCATCATTCACAAGTGAATCATCTCACAAGCAGCTCCTGGGAGCCTCCCCTAAGATAACTGCTAGCATAGAAAGACGATGCTTGTCCTCTTTGCAGATTATCTAACATTCATACAATATCATCTTGTAATCTCCTGTTATATTGTCTCACGAAGTTTGAGGCCATCATTATCTTCCTGTTGGGTCTTCCCAGCACTAGATTATGCTACATCTAATTTATGTCCACTTTTCTCAGTTCCTGAAAAGCATTCAGAAAGAATGGACACTGCAGAGCCCTAACCACAAGTTGGGCCTCTTCACATTGGCTCCCACATCTTGTAGAAATTAGGTCCTGGCTCTTCCTCTTAGCCTTGTGTTCCAAGAAATATAACTCAGACTCAAAATATACTTACAAATCCCTTGACCATACAACTAGGCTCTCTTGTCTGACTAGAATCATAGCTTAACATAACCTATTTATTTTAATCTACATTCTGCCATGAGGCTGGTTACCTGTGTTTAGGTACCATGCGTCTGTCTCTTCACATCTTCCCTGGTGAATCACTTGCCTGGATCTATCCCAGAATTCTCTCACCACCTATTTCCTGCCTAAGCCAAAGGCTATCAGATTTATTATTGACAGGTGCTACATCCATCAGACATAAGATATTCTCTCTATGACATCTAAATATGAAAACATTTGTTAAAGGGATTGGTAGATCATCCCTTTCATATGGATGAGCATGGTGTTTTGAGACATGGAAACTGTTTCACACAATTTGAGAAGGAGCCATAAACATTATATTCCAAGGAGAGTTCACCTGAAAGTCCAGGCTGAGTAGCACAATACCCCTGAAGCCATAAGGCATATTTATCCTCCTCAAAGGGCAAAGAAACTCCCCAGAATGAAGAGATAAACCTCCTCTGTGACATACTCCTGCTGCCATGATATTCTGTCCATGCAAATGAAGACAAGCAAGCAAGACTCCGTAGACTGACCCCTCTGATACTGAGTCAAAAATCAGTCCTCCTGTGGAGCCTGGGCTGTAGGTCCGTTTGTGGGGTGTTTAGCTAGCATGAACAAAGCTCTGGATTCTGTCCCCTACATTTTAGTTGGACTAAGTAAGCATGGTGGTGTGTGTGTGTGCACCTGTAATTATAGTTCTCAGATGTGGAGATGAGAGAATCAGAAGTCCAGGGCATGTCTATCAACATCAAGAACAGAGTGGCCTACATATGACCTCGTGTCAAAAATCGAACAAATAAATAAATAAATAAAACCTTCTTCCTTTAAATGAAAGCAAGTAATCCGCCATAATGTCACCTTGCAGTGAAACTGTGGAATGTTTCAAGGAGTCGTGGGTGTGGCTCTCGGGTTGCTCCCAGTGTTCTCGGCTTCTTTGTTCTGCCAAGAAGGCTTCTAAGGATTGAGATTTGTTGTTTTTAAATATTTATTTGTGTGTGTGTGTGTGCGTGTGTGTGTGTGTGTGTGTGTGCATACACATGTGTGCACATGAGTGCAGGGACCAAGGAGGCCAGAGGAGGGCATCAGACTCCTGGAGATGGAGCTATAAGCAGTTATGAGCCTACCAATGTGGCTGCTGTGAACTGAACTTGGACACTGTACAAGAACAAGAAATACTCAACTGGTGAACCATCCCTTCAGCTCCTTATATAAAGCAAAAAGAAATTATATTATCTTTTCTAACAGCAATGGTTTTTTGTTTTGTTGGTTTGGGGGATTGGTTTTTTGTTATTGTTGTTTTTTGTTTGTTTGGTTTTTTGTAATAGCTATGTTCTTTGTGTGACGGAAAAAAAAACTTAATTAATGATAGCCAGACTAAGTCTTGAGTACATTAGCATAGCTTGCTTTCTTCAGCCAGAGTCCTTGAAGAGGGTTTTCATGGGTTTAGTGACCTAAGAAGAAGGTTGATTCTCAGTGTGGGCTGAGTGAGAAGTTCCTGGAAAGGGGTCAAGGCCCTAGTAAGCTACAGAAAATAATGAATTTTCCGAGAAGGGAAGCTGCATTTTTCTTTTCGGATTTTTCTACTGGCCAGCCTGCTCGCTGCTTGCTTTGCTCGGATCCCTCTGTGACAGTGATAGAGGCTGACATGACAGAGTGAGACACCTCCACTCACTGTCAGCCTCCCAATCCAAAAAAATTAAAGTCTCAGATCCAGAAATTGCTGTTTTCAGAAATGACATGGCTGGAACATTGCACCTTTGACAGAAAAAAAAAAAAAAGAACCTCAAATAAATCTCACAGGGAAACTGACAGGACTTTTCAAGTTCTTATGAGCTTGGATATCAGGCCCAGATGGACATGGGTTTGAATCCCAACTCCTGCAATCTGCCATCAGCAACATTTAAACTCTGGGTACCTTTGTTTCCTCATCTGTAGGACAGGGGTTTACTGAACTAGTATAGAGATGAATAAAAAACTAAGCATTATGGCCAGCAAGATGACTCACCAAGTAAAGGCACCTGGGCCAAACCTGGTGACCTGAATTTGCACAGATCCCACATAATGGAAGCAGAGACCTATCTCCTGGAAGTTACCCTCTGATTCTCACATGCATGCTCTCGTGTTCATACATACGCACACACACACAAACTCACACACCACAAAATAAAAAATAAATAAATACAAAAGTTAAATCCACGATGATTTCATTAAGTTCTTGGAACACATTGAACTACAACTTACCTGATATGCTCATCATTATAATAATAAGACCAATGTCACTCTGTTCTCAGTACACTTGTGCTTAAAAATCCAAATTAATTTTATCATCCCTAAATTTTTGTTTGGCTATAATTACTTTTATCACCAACTTTTCTCATTACCAGACCCTTCCCCCAATACATTCACACAGGTTTAGACATACACACATACATGAGAGAGAGAGAGAGAGAGAGAGAGAGAGAGAGAGAGAGAGAGAGATCATTGCCAGAAATCACAGCAAACCTCAAGCCCATGAGTTGTGAGACTCAAGCAGAAACTACCAAGAGACAGTTGCCTGTTTAGAAATGATAGCAACACTTCATATTTCTGTGACACATTACCAAATTCTGTCTTCCTTCTGTGTCCTGAATCTCACGTGATCCACTCAGCCATCCGCAATGGGAAACATCATCACCTGGCAGAGAGACTTGCCCACGGTCACATAGCTGCTAAGCAGAACACTTCAGTCTCTGACTCATTTGCCTGTGTCTGGTCTCCGTCTGCCCTTACCTTTCTGCCTCCCAGCATTGTTTGAGCATTTAATAGCAGACAATTCTCCCATAGCTGGTTGATTCTAGGGCAGATAAGTAATAACCCAGCAGGTCCCACCAGGCTTTGCTGAGTTTAAGGTGTTGAAGCAGGAAAGAGTTTGAAGGAGAGAGGCAACTGTTCTCCTGAATGCCACTCCAGGAGCCTGACACATTCCTGTGCTCACAGATGTCCCCATTAATGTCCTTTCCCCCAGAAGATTCATGCAGGGGGTCTGGGCGAGTCCATCATGGCCCTGAACATAATGTTGATGAATGGTCTCATTAACCTGGCAGCCTGTACCATGTCAACAACAGCCCCAGTCCCTTGTGGGAAGCCCAGCTCAGCAATCTCATTCTCCTCCTATCCTGTGATTCACACACACGCACACACACAGACACACAGACACACACACACAGACACACAGACACACACACACAGACACACATGCACATGCACACGCACACACAAACATGCACACACGTGCACACACACGCACAGACACACAGACACACACACTCACAGACACACACACACAGACACACACACACAAACAGACACACACACATACACACACGCAGACATACACACACACACACAGACACACACACACACACTAAGGCCTCTAGCTCCCCAGTATACAATTTACCTTTACTCACCATGCCCCACATAATTTTTCTTTTCTCCCACAAACATGGAGCTGCTAGTATCAGTGTCACTCATACAGACAGAGATAGTGAGTCTCCCAAGAATCAGATAATTTACCCAAGTTCCAAGGGACTTCAAAACAATTGTGGCTGGCCCCAAAAGCCCTGGTCCTATCTCCAACTGTGCTTACTTTCCTAGACTTTTTAACAGTCAGCAAAGCCCTTTTCATACATTTTTTTCATTCCATCATCCAACCAACCCTATGGGGTAACCTTTATAGAAACTTGACAGATGGGTTTTAAATGTGTTTGTAAGAATAAAACTCAAACAACAGCAATTTTGGAAGAAAAAGATTGGAGAGCAGGGGAAAGAGCAGAGAGGCTAACTCAGCCAACCAGATATTAGAGTGTCCTGAAAATCATTGTTATCTACACAACGTGATGAAATGTCAAGTAGGGGCAGTGGGACAGATGATAGCATGAAATGGGAGGGGCTTCAGGGAGGGACAGGGAAGCAGAAGGAGAGACAGAGAGGAAACAGAATCACAAATATGAGGAGGCTATGATGGATTATTTTAAAATATAATGGGGTTATTTGTAATTTCTTATATGTTATATAAAAATAAGATTCTATCTCTCCCTTATACTATACACAAAAGGAATTTTCAATCATAGTAAAAGGTTAAATTTTCAGTATTTAAAAAAGAAACTGTTTGGTTAAAAGAAGATCTGAGTAGCACTAGGACCTCAGTGTATAGTGCAGAGTGATTATGCAGAAGCTCAGAAGCACAGACATGAGGGAGCTTAATGAATTTGTTTCTATTTGAAAAACATTGTTTTCATGGCAAACAAGAACAGTAGAAGACCCACAGTGTCCAAGTTCAACACTAGAATTGCACAATGAGAAGCTTCAACTTTTAGCATTTTGTGTACTGAAAAGTAATTGCATATACATTGAAACATCTGTGTGGAGTGAACATGAGGAAACATACGCCTCAAAATCATTGCTAGCATGTAGAGTCCTCCAGATCGACACTGTGGGTATAATTAAATAGTCTATAACGCCTGTGATCCAGCACACCAAATGCTTTTATAAGTGAGTTAGTCAGCTCCTTGTTACTATAACAAAACACTTGGGGTGGTTAACTTATAAAGAATAAGGGTTTGTAGGGGACATGGAACTGGACTTTCAAATGGTGCTGTTGCTTTGGGCCTCTGAAAAAGAAGCACGGGACAGAGAAAACTATTTGCTTCATGAAGCAGGAGGTAGGAAGGAAGAGGCAAATCTGATGATCTTTTTCAAAAGCACACATCTTTAAAAATAATGATAACAACCTGCCATTGTGTGATATAAAAGTTAAGGATATAGTTGTGTGAGTCCATTTGCTATAACAAATTGCATGACATAATGAATTTTTAAAAAAGAAAAGGTTCAGGCCGGGCATGGTGGCGCACACCTTTAATCCCAGCATTTGGGAGGCAGAGGCAGGCAGATTTCTAAGTTCGAGGCCAGGCTGGTTTACAGAATGAGTTCCAGGACAGCCAGGGCTACACAGAGAAACCCTGTCTCGAAAAATCAAAAAATAAAAAAAAAAAAATAAAATAAAAAAAGGTTTGTTTTGGCTCACTACTTCAAGAGTTTCACTCCATAGTCATTTATCTCTGTTGCTTTTGGATCTGTGGAGAATAAATGTACTAGAGGAGATCTGTTCATCTTATGATAGCTGGAAAGCAAGAGGGAGGGAAAGTGGTCCCCACAAGGAACTACCCCAATGGCTTAACTGCATCACAAAAGGCTGCTCTTCTTATACCTTTAACTCCCTGCCAGTAGTACCATCAACTAAGGACCAAGCTTTCAATGCCTGGGTCTTTAGGACACACTAAACATTCAAATCATACCAGAGGTAAAGAGAATAAAGAAGATGGAGGATTCATACTAGACAAAAAATAGTAAAGCAGTGTTGCCAGAAAGGATGAAAAGAATTAAATATCAGAGACTCAAGGATTTAAATAAAAAAGTAAGATCCAAGGCATAAAAACAAGTGTCAGAGACTGTGAGAGTCAGACTCAAGGCGTGGAGACCCATCCCTCATGCTGGACTGACAAACAGTTCAGTGACTCTAGGACTGAACTCAGAACAGCTTTTGAAGCAAACTAAAACAAACTAAAAGAGAGTAAAGAAGAGTCACCAACCCTATTCAACTTTCTCTCTCATCAGTCCACTTCCATCTTTATCCCAAAGCTAAGCTATGCAGCAGTTGTCTGTTAAGATGGGAAACACTCATGTGACTTGGTTATTCTCCTAATCAACCTCTTTCTGGCAATATGATCTCAGGTGGAATTGTTTTACACTTTTAAGATTCCAGATTTATAAGTCCTACTCCCAGGAAGTGTGGCTGCTATAAATACATTGACCACAAACACAGGCACAGTGCTTGGCATGGAGAAAATATTTACCAAATAAGAGTGGAGTGATAACAATCTCAATTTCTCTTCTTGTGGTTATCACAGCTCAGCTGATTGATGTCCCTGGAATTCTCCCTCAGTGGCATTGTAGAAATCTTGAATCTGGACCCCAGGCTTTCCCTCCAGTTGTTCTGTATTTTTTAAAGGATTTTTTTAAAGTTTATATGAGGATTAATGCCGTGAATGGCAAACCAAATTTTCTCCCTTTTGGTGTATTTATTTCCATGGTCCTCTAGAAAATCCTGTGACATTGTGGGGATGCAGCAGGATATCATAACTATAATGCAAGTGACATCATAACGATGTCAGGTCTTTGGTGGGTGTGGAACCTTCAGTAGTGCGTATGTGTGAGAGCTTGCTCTGATGCCTTAATTTCTGATACATCAGGACCAGACTAACTTCAATTTTGAGCATGTTTAATCATAAAGAGGCATTCCAGCCATCTGGAATCACAGCTGCCACACCCAGCTAATGAATTGAAATCATCCCATTTTCCAGGCTTACAATAAAGCATCTAGATAGAGAGTTCATGAGGATTTATCTGAAGTCAATGCTGTTTAGTATAAGATTCAAGCACTGGTCTTCCAGAGTCTTGATACACTGCTCGTGACCTTGTTCCCTGTGAATGATGGCAAGCAGGCATCTGAGAACACATCACAGCACCAGCAGGTGTCGTGAGGCCAAGATTTGAAGGCAGGCATCACAGGTCCTCCAACTGTCCAACCTCATATCAACCAGTTGATGTCTTTGAAGGTTTCTGCCTTTAATGCCCCCTTTGTGCTCTGAAAATAAAAATCGATCAATAAGAGAGCTAAGCCTGACAAGGCTGGCAATACTTGACCTGTTCTCTGTCATTCTTAAAGAGGCAAAATGGCAGTGTAATGACAAGATTTCTAACGGATCAAACTGCCAAGAAACTCACACATGCATGAAAGGGGATATTAGCTCTGTGATGAAAGGAGCTGGGATAGGGAGAGATGGCTTCCCACATCTAGCAACCAAACTCAGCAACTGTGTGCACATCCTTATGACTCTCTGTTCCCTCTCTATAGGTGTCTTCATAGGAAGCCCACCAGGACATATGACTCCAGGTAACTGAGTGTTGCCAATCACTGGTCAAGAAGACCGTCTCTGCCCCCTAGGGTGAGCCTCAGCATTCTTGTCCATACAGTGGGAATATCAACCACTAACAGGAAGACTATAGGCAGTCATCTAGCACAAACCCTAAGACAGAACCATCCTTCAATAAAGAGAGGCAGAATCACAGAGTGACATGGAAGCTGTGAAGATGTCACCCTTATCACCACTGTTAGGAAAAGCAAGCAGATTGATCACTGAAATCCCAAAGGCTCAGGAAGATGAGCACAGCAATGGCCATAGCTTTGCCTGTTTCCAGAGGGAAAATGAGAAAGACTGGTCACCTCCATCAAAAGGTTAGTAAGGATTAGCACATAAGGACTGCATTCAGTTAGCTCTCTCCCAACAGCAGCTCCCAAATCCTGAGCCAGTGTCAGTCACATCCACTTGGCACATCAACCATAATCCCCTGCCAGGCTGACCTTCATGTTCAAATTATCTTGACTCCTCTCTATCTAAAAAGAGCTTGAAACTCTGTCCATTTAGCAAAGTAATACCATTAGGTCATTGCTTAAAGTCTACAGCATTATAAATGCATATACTCTATACTCATATACTATACTATAGGTAGATATAGATACACATACTTTATATATAGATATATAGATATATAATAGCTTTCTGATCTAGAAGACATTATCCACTCCCCTAGTCTGAGCCTCAGTACTCTTGTCCATGCAGTGGGAATATCAAACACTAACAAGAAGACTATGGGAAGTCATTTAGCACAAACCCTAGGACATAATCAGGATATAAAGAGAAGAGGGGTCTTTTTTGCAGTGGACAGAGCTTAATATATAGGCTCATGAAAAGTGCTCAAAGTACAGAGAATGAGTCTCTGGCATGCTCAGTCCTAATTGGGATATTTCTCCCATACTTCCTCCCCACAAAGCTCAGAGAACATTATAGAAGAAGGGGCAGAAAGGTCATAAGAGCCAGGGATTGAGGTGGGGGCTGCTGCAAACCAGTGTCTTCTAGACACAACAGGGATGCTATACTAAGGAAATCACAGAGCTGCTGTGATTCCCTGAATAAGACCTGTACAAGATCAAGCCAGTCAGATATCTAGCATTACTGGGTGTCTTAGTCAGGATTCTACTGCTGTGAACAGACCCCATGACCAATGCAAGTTTTATAAAGGGCAACATTTGACTGGGGCTGGCTTACAGTTTCAGAGGTTCAGTCCATTATCATCAAGGTGGGAACATGGCGACATTCAGGCAGGCATGGTGCAGGCAGAGCTGAGAGTACTATATCTTCATCTGAAGGCCCCCAAACAGCTAGGACAAAGGTATTAAAGCCTACACCCACAAGGCCACACCTACTCCAACAAGGCCACACCTCCCCCAATAGTGCCACTCCCTGAGCAAATCATATACAAACCATCACACTGTGGGAGGAGATGACAAAGTGAGCTACCTGATGAGCTACTGATAGTTGAAGCCTGCTGGGGTGGGAACAGTAGGAATCTGTTTCCTTCAGGGGTATATCCCCTAGCAGGTCATCCATGCTCCAGTGGATGGCTCTACACCCAAGTGTGTGTAAGCAGTACTAACTAGACTCATTAAGTTAAGAGAGGAAGAGAAAGGAGATGAGGGAATGTGAGAGGAGTTAAAGTCGGGGGTGGGGGGGCTGAGTCAGGGATGGCTATGATCAAAATACCTTATATGCATGTAAGAAGCTCTCAAATGTGGGGCAAATGAGCCATGTACCTGGAGCAAGAGTGAGGTTGAGACATGGTCAAAAACCTTATTTTGAGACTGGCAGGAGTAAGGTTCTCTCCCTCCCTGCTCTGGGCCTGTATCCACTGTGCATGTATCCTTGTAGCCTCCACCTCTGATGCGCCCTTGGAACACCCGCCTCCTTTGAGGTAGTCACAGAGCCTGGTGGCCAAATTACAGGCTTTAAGCACATGGAGTTCCTCTTCCTGCAAATGAAGCATTCCTAGTACCTCAGTACCAATCATATACAGTCACCCCGAAAACCTGCACCTGCTCCCCAGATTTATATAAAGAAGAAAGAGTCCTGTGACTCTGGAAACCATCTTGAAGAAGGCTTATTTCTCCCCGGCACTCAAGCCAACGGAGTTCGCACAGACCCACCCCATGCACACAAGCTTCCTTCTTTTCATTCAGGCCTGGTGCACAGCAGTGCCTGAAACCCCGAAAGCAGAAGCAGAAGCAGAACTGCACTCAAGGAATAAACTAAAAACGTATTTGAAGGAAGGATAAGTTATGAGTTTATGCAGATCATAATTTGTAAGTGCAACCTGAGACTTCATTCAAACTCCTCCCTGGGAAGCCTTTGTGTTTCTCCTACAGGAACCCATTTCCGAGAGAATGGCCTGCACAGGAAATTTGGTCTTCACAGAACCAAGCCTGGTACAAGACATGACATTTTCTTAAAAACCTGGTTAAAATGCTGGCCTCACTTCAGCCTGTCAGGAGGTAACTTTGACCTAATTTTTATTATGCCCTGGAAACTCATGTAATGGTTGCCCATTTTTTTTTTATTCATTTGATTGTCATGTCTAAATAGAAAATATTCTTCGGGTTTATATGTGTTGAAATATATTGTACAAAACATTCATTGTACAAAATAGTGGACTTAATTATGACATTTGTGTATGGATCATGGACTTTGATCATATTCACCACCTAGTTACTTTTTTGTCCCCTTATCTCCAATCTTTTTTTTAGGAGATACCTCAAAAGAGACCATCCACATTTAATAGACACCCTACAATATCTTTGGCCTTTTGGTGGGTCTTTTCTAGTTTTTGTTGTTGTTTCGTTTTTGAGTAATCTAAAATGATGTGATATTTAAAATAAAAGATAGGAAATATTTTCTATTAAAGAGTAGGGCAGGGCATTTTCTTCATCCTCTCATCTGCTAATAGACATCCGAGCTGGTTCTATGTCTTTGTTACTGGGAATGGTACACCAACAAGCATCACCGTGCACTGTCTCTACACTAGCTTTGAGTGCTTTGGGTATCAATCCTCTGCAGTACAGAGGATTGTGTGGACTCTATTATAGTGGGCAAGACTTTTGCTCTATTTTACAGGTTGACAAAATTAGTCTTAGAGAAAGATGAGTAACTGACCAGGTGAGTCATCTTCAGGGCCAGCCATGCTGGTGGCTGATCCTGTGCTTTCTACCAACCATATGGTCCAGGTACCCAGAAGGACAAGTAAGTATGCCCCCAGAGTTTTGTCAGAAACATGCTTAAGTAAGAAACACTATCCATTAGACAGTGGGAATTAATGTGACTAACATTATAGTCACATCTCCTCCTGGGAACAGGTATGGTTGTGTCTATTGTAAGAAAAGTGTTTGAAAGTCAAATGTTTGGGAGCCAAAAGTGAGTTGGAAGAAGTGGAGTGAGGAGAAATGTTCATGAGACATGAGAAGCAGGTAGGCAAACCTTTCAGACATGAGCATTGAGGGTGTGGGTGAGCGAACAAAGAACATTGTTTTCTATAGGAGGTATGTGAGGCTGCCAGCAATCTATCAAATGTGTGATGTATGTGCTAGAGGTAGTATTCAAAAGTAAGATGAAGGATACAGCTCTTTGAAAAGGGTGTGATATCAGGACTGATGATACATGTAAGGGTGTGGACTTCGGTGGATGCTAAGAGTGTCTACAGTTCTATTGGGTGTATGTGTGACTAGAGACTGCATAAAAACCAATATCCTAGCATTCTTGGTCAACCTTGTAACACCAGCCATCTTAAAGGGCACAGACACTGACCATGGTTAGATTTCACATCTCCACTAGGCTCCAATGATAAAATGGTGCTGCTGCTTTAAGTAGCCACCTAGAAGAAAATGGAGCTAGAAAAACCTGTTATCAGTCTCTGGGTGCAGGGAAAATATTTGTGGCTTAAAAAAAGGCTTTGTTTGACTACCAATTACTCTTGCTTTGAAAATGCTTTGCTTGCATTTGATTAGGACTTAAAAGTGCAGCTTAATACTTTCGGTCTTGTCTGGAACTGTGATTTCCCTCTCGCCTCCAAATGAGGCTCTATAAATTCAAGGATCCTTCCTCCTGGCATTTTCTCACCTTGCAGGGGATTTGGGTTTGCAAGTGAGTAAGCCTGCCCTCTGCAGTGTGCTTCTTGTAAGTAAGATACTTGGGCAGTTACGTTTCAGCCATAAGATAGGGATGAAACATCTTGGACCACACTTTAAAAGACAAATCTAACTCCACCACTTCTCTTAATCCACTGTTCCTAATGGATAGAAACATGAGAATAGCATCAGTGTCATCTAAAATCCACCCTGTATATGTATGTTTGTATGTAGGTCAGGTACACATAGATATTGTGTGTAGGTTTATGTGCATACAGATATGTGCATGTGGAAGTTAAGTCAACCTTAAGTGTCATTCCTCTAGATGGCATCCAGATTTGATTTTTAAGACAGGAATTCTCACTGGCCTAGAACTCAGTTATTCAGTTAAGATCACTAGCCAGTAAGCTCCAAGGATCTGCTGTCTCTACCTCCCCAGTGCTGGATTCCTACCATGTATGTGCCTCTACATCTGGCTATGTTACATGTGTTCTGGGGATCAAACTCATGTCCTCTTACATGCATGGTTAGTATTGTAATGACTAAGGTATCTCTTCAGACTAAAGTTTTGATAGTCTTTGAGATCAGCCTATATCCTATATTTATCTCTCCTCCATGTGTCCTCTACTACAGACACAATTTCCCTTGGGTCTGCACATAGACTTAATGGCAGACCTCTGTCTCCACCTTTCTCTATACTTTAAAGAATTCTTCTAGCTTCAGTATCATCTGAGATATAAAGCTTTCCTTACCATTCAAGACAAATGCAACTGTACCCCCATCTACACAGTGTATGCGTGCTCAATTGTATCTTCCTAAATATGCTAATTTGTTTACTAACTATAGTGCTTTGCACATGTAATCTCAGTCTTCAGAAGGCTGAAGTAGAAATATTACATGTTAAAGGTTATCCTGGGCTTTACCACTGCCTCAAACTTTTAAAAATAATAAAAATATGACTTTTGTTCATTAGCCCGTTATCTCCTTGAGTGCATAAACATCATGTTATTCAATGCTATTCCGTTTCACATCTGCAAATCCTAAACAGGTCCAGCAAGCTTAAAATGTTCAAAATGGTAGTTGTAGCTGCCAAGCTTATCTCTCTGTGGCACTTTAGTTCTAGGTTCATAATCATGACACATTCAGCATTTTCCAATGATATTCGAAATAATCTCCTGGTAAAACATGGGTGGGCCACAGAATAGAGAAATTTCAGAGCAGGACTGGATGGGGTGGCCATTGCCAAATCCTAAGCACTGACAGCAAGCCCCAGACCACCAAGCAGCTTCACACCTGGCCCAGGACAGCAAGATGACTCTCCTGTTTTACATGATTTTTAATTAATTTTTAGTACATTGATTAGAGGGGTTCATTGTGACATTTCTTATCTTTATATTATAAAAAGGTAAGAAATGCTTCACTGAACTAGATGTGGGTAAAACATTTTCTTTGGTCTGTCATAGGTACCCAGCTGCTAAACACACACACACAGCTTTCATTCATGGGGACGCCAATGCCTATGCTCTGCCCTTCCTCTCTTTAGGCTCTTCCTGTCTTTAGACCTCTTTCTCCCATTCCACAAAGGGTTGTAAGAATGACTCTCCTTTGAGGAGAAAGAGTTTATTTTCTCCTTTGACGCCCTCCTTGCAAAGTAGACACATTTTATGGCAGACCTCTCCCTGCCTGCCCCAGGAGGTTGTAAAGACATATTAAATAATGAAGAAGGTGAGTTTTAATGACCTGCCCAGCTGCTGCCCTGTGCATGCCTTCCCTGCTGCTGGGTGGATATCTTTGTGGGTATAAAGCACTACTTGAGATATACTCTTTATAGGACTGAAGGTCACAGCCAAAATCTAAGTAGTGTTGTTTGAGATCTTTCCAATTGCAGCACAGAATAAACACTTTGATATGGACAAGATTTCCTTTTCTAATTAATTATTTATTTACATTCCAGCCATTGCTCCCTTTCTGCTCCCCCATCCCACAGTTCCTCATCCTATTCCTCCTCCCCCTTGCCTCCCAGAGGGTGCTCCTCCCCTACTAGACCTCCCTTTCCCCTGGGGCCTCAAGTCTGTTGAATATCAGGCACATCTCCCACTGGGACCAGATTTATTTTGCAGTGAAGTTTTTGCTGGCTTTGCTTGATGTCTGTTGCCCTCTGTGGATAAAGAAGATTAGAGGAACATGCTACAACAGAAAAGTAGGAAAATGTGTTTGGCCTCATCTTTCACAGTAGAAGATGCTTGGTAAGAAACACTGTCTCATTTTGTTGGGAAACATAAAGAAATGTGTACGCATTCCAGCTGGGTGCCTATGACAGACCAAAGAAAATGTTTTACCCACATCTAGTTCTGTGAAGCAATGGGTTGACTTGGGTCACTTACAGGAGCATGAATGACTCAAAGTCTCCTGTATCCAGAGAAAAACCTACCCTAGCATGACCAACAGTTTGTGAAAACTGCATCTTAGAGCTCACTGTACAACTTGAAGACAGTTCATCAAAGAAAATTCCCTTTCCCCCTGCAATTGTTTCTTTGTTTTATAACCTGTGGGAAAGGTCTGTCAATTTTACTAATTTCAGGGACTTCCTGAGCCTTGTGATTTGCATTGATTCCCTAAGCCTTATGAGCCTCACTCCAAGAAGAAATGTCTCACTTGGGAGAAAATAGCCACAAAACACATATCAATAGACTCCCAACTGAGGTAAAGCCAGCCAGAAGACATACATCTATGCTTCTTCCCATTGGTTTGCTCCAGTCATTAATCAAAATCCACTGTATACATAGTTCCATTTATTGATTCTTTCTCCCAACCTGATTTGAGACTGGTAACTGTTCTTCTCTTGAAGGCTAGGCTAGCAGTGCCACCCAGGATATTTCCCCAAACCTCAAGTAAAGTTCGAGATGCTCCTAACTGAATAGTTAGGATCCTGACAGACATATTCTGATCACGAGTGCCAGATGAAGTTTTGAACCCTGGCTCCTGCATATCTCAGTGTCCCTCAACTGGAGAATGAGATCTAAATAAACACTATCCCACTGGGCTCTTGACGTGCCAAGGTGAGGAATGTCACATTGTGGGAACTCTGGAAATACAGGGTCTCTTTCTCATTCCATTCCAACATGACCTCTTGTCTGGTAACAATGGGAGATACTGGATGATTTAAATGCTCTTGTCACTTACACAAGACAGAGAAAGGTAACAAAACCAAGTGGTAAATTTACTTGCACCCCAGACAGTAGCCTTTCCATGCTTGTCAATAAAATGCTTAAAGTGGGACTTGTTTTACCTGTGCTATGAAGGTCATCGACTGGCTTAGACCGACCAGAAGTGGCTCCTGCTGCTCACTGGGTTTTTAACCAGCACCCAGGGTCCATTGAACCACTGGGGACTCAGTGGGAATTCAATTCAATTGAATGGCTCTGGGATCTGCTTGGGTGACAGGGGGAAGGGGATAGCAGCAAAGAGTTCATGGTGAAGATGTTGATAAATGGGAGGTTTCACAACTCTGGCTCCCGCTCTTCCTCAGCCCCTCCTGATTTCTTTGTTTCTGGGACCTAATCCTCTTTGTAGTCCAGTGTTGTAGGTATCAGCCCACAGGTGGGAAGAAGGGTCCAGGAAGATGCTCTGCCTGTGCAACAAGGACCGTGAAGAAGGAGCCTTTTGCTGTAAGCCCAGCAAAGACATGAGACTTGAATTCCATCACTAGGGGATTTACATCTCTCTTGCATCTTTCAGGAATTTTTTTGAAAATGAAAAAAAGGCCATGGGCCCTGAGGATGGGAGAAGTGGAAACCTGAAACCGCAGTTTGCTTTTTTATGGCTTTTGCCCTCAAAAGTTCCACTTCTTGGTGGCTTGTGTCTCTAGCAGTACATTTCTGTTTCACAGAAACCTAGTTGTTTTCCCTCCCATGCAGTGAGTTTTTCTGTACCTATTATACCACAGAGAAGCTGAGGTATGCTGTTCTTACCCACTCCAATCATTAATTACAGAGGCCAAATCCTTGCTACAGACTAAACACTTAAACTCCTTTAGTCTAATCAAGAAAAGGAAGGGGAGTTAGCAAGTAGAACACTCAAAATCCAAATAAAAATTCCAAAACCCTTAGTGTCCATGGTCTCCACAGGTCTTGGGGCCCCTTGTGAAATCTGTAAACATTTGCCAGTGAGCATGTCCATTTTGTTCTAAGCTATTTACCCAATGGAGGAGGATGTTCCATCCACTAGCCAGTTTCTAAAACAGCAAGATCTCCTCAGTGAGAACGGGATGCAGAAATCAGTCTATCAGAATAAAGAGAGAATAAGAGGCTATGCAGCTAGAGGCACCTTTGCAAAGGCTCTTCAGTATATCAGAATTTGACCCAAAGTCCTCTCAAATACAGACAGCCATCCACAGCCAGCCCCTTAACCCTTCACTGATGACCAAATGTCTGTGAACAACTCTTTAGGAACCTTTTCATGGAGGCCCTTTCTGCCTACATTAGCATTCTAGTTACCTTTCTGTTGCTGTGATAAAGACCATGACCAAAAGCAAGGAGGAGAGCAAAGGGCTCATTTAGCTCACACATCCTGATCAGAGCCCGTCCTTGAAGGAAGCCAGAGCAGGAACTCAAGCAAAGCAGGAACCTGGAGGCCAGAGCTCAGACTGAGACCATGAAGAGAGGTACTAATTATTGCCCCTCTCTACTACTTGGCTGCTTTCTTATATACCCAGAACCACCTCCACAGAGTGGCTTCACCTACAATGGGCTGAGGCCTCTCCCCATTGATCACTAATTTCAAAAATAGGTGACCCCCTGGTCTTGCCTACAGACAAATCTAATAGAAGCATTCTCTCTATTTAGGTTTCCTTTCTCAGATAATCCTAGCTTGGGTCAAGTTAACAAAACCTAACAGACAGAATTAAGTATTTTTTCATGGCTGGGGCAAATGCCAGATAGAAAGGTCTTAAGGATGGAGTGGGCTTACTGGAGCTCACAGTTTCAAATGGTTTCACCCATTATGGCAAAAGTGGACTGGTAGAATGCCTTAGTTAATCATGCACACTAGGAACCAGAGAGGAGGCAGTCAATGATACTGTACCTAAAGGACTTGCCTCCAGGGGCCAAGCCCTCCAGCAAGATTCCCTCATTCTAAAGTTTCTACGGCCTTCCAAAATAACACCTTCATCCAGGGGCCCAGTATTTAAACTTTACATATCCAAACCCCAACACTGCCTCTTAGGGATTTTAAGTTTATATTTTAAAAAGTGAAATAAGAAAATAGTAACTGACGTATTTGTTCATCCTATTAAATGACCCTTCTTCTATTTGGGGATGACCACACTGGTATTACAGGGGTAGATGTGGGGAAAGCTAACAAAATTATAACATTTCATTATAAGTTATCTCATCACCTGGGCACAGTGGCACATAACGATAGTACTAGCTACCCAGGAGACTGAGGCAGGAGGATAGCTTGAGTCCAGGACTTCTAGGCTGTAGTGTGCTATATGGATGAGGTATCCTCACTAAGTTCAGCATCAAAGTGGTGAGTCCCCCTGGAGTTGGGGGACTGACAGGTTGCTAAGAAGGAAATTATGCATCACAATGATAAGTTTGCACAAAAGTCTATAACTCTTATTCTGTGTCCTCTTCCCCTATTGAGTTCTCCTGTAATCTGAGTGTCCCACAAGCAAGAGCATCGGAAAGAAATGGGCTAGTATATGTCTCAGGGAAGATTTTTGGAAGACTGACAGAAAGATTTTAAGAGCAAGAGGATGGGAGAAATACTGAGAAAGCAGTTCTTCCGAATGAGTTAGTGTCATTTCATGCATGAATAGTAGCTAGCACAAGTCCTATATAAGATGGAGCCAATCAGAAGTCCAGCATAGATGGGAGAGCAGCTCATGGGGCCCTAAGTCTAGATGAGGGGTGTTGGTAATTGAGGCAGTTGGGACAGGGAGAGTCTGTTTTAGATGTCTGTTCACAATTGGTGGTCCTGTACTCACGCACATAGGGGCATCATTGACTGGACTTAGTAGACTATAAAAGGAGAATACGACACTGAGAGGTAGATGTAGCAGAGGCATCTAGAATTGGAGCAGGTTGAGTTCAATGAATAGTGTATACATATGTGAATGAATAACAGTGTAGTGTGGGTAAGGAGGTGGCTGAATATGGTCTCATAGCACCACTTCCATAACCTCTTGTAACCATGTGATGATAACTTAATTTTCTTATCAGTTTCTTCATAATCTCATGCACAAGGAAGACATGATATTATCCATGTCATAGACTCACTGTGAGTGCCCATGAGCTGTGTGCAAAGCATTTCTCACACTACCTGGAACAGGGCCAGCATGCAAACCCCACAAGTCCTTTGAGCTTTGCTAAATTGTATTGTAATCGCTGCCATCACCACTTCTGCTTGTGACTTCCTCACAATCTGTAGCATGTGTATTCAATTTATAAATCCACAAAAGCTGCAGGCATCTCACCAATGTGCCACAGAGAACATGTTGCATAAATCCTAAGCATGCTGTTTAACTCCTTCACAAGGACACCAAAAAAAAGCATTAAACTCAGCATCTCACTAGACATAAAAAAAAAAAAAAATCAATGACCTTTCACACATGAAAGAAGATCAAATGAGGCAGGCATGAGCATCCACCTCAGGTCCTGGGTCCCTGGATAGGATGTAAATGCCCATCCTCCTCCTTCTCTGCTCCTCTGAACTCCTGATAACACCTCTGGCTGGCTCCCCTACTAGAGAAGATGCTAATCTGAGCCACATTCACTGCTGGATGTGCTACTGTGCCTTTATGGTCTGCATCCTTGAGTGGAACTCCCTATGGCTTTCCGCCCCCATACTGTCAGCACATCCAGACAGGAAGCAGCAGCAGGGGACCTCAGGAACCCTCCTTCAGGCAGAATCCACATTCCCCACCTAGCATTTTACTGCCATGCACTGGGGAGCATCGGGTGCTTACCCAGCTCTTTGACACGCAGTACTTTGTTTCTCATTTGGCTGTTGCTTTTTCTGCGTGCTATACTTTCCTCAGCCAGGCAGAGAAAAGCCCAAGTGTCAGGATAGAATTGGAGCATGTCTTAGTTTGGGTTCCCCCAGAAACAGACCCCCAAGACCATAATCTTCACAGAAGTTGTTTTACTGAAAGTTCACAGAGCACTGAATGGGAAGTGGAGACCCACCCCCACCTCCCATGCCCTCCCCCATACCCCCATCCCCACACAGGGGAAAGAAGGCTGGTGATAAAATGCGCTAGTGTCTAAACCAGCTTCTCCAACTGGAGTGAAGTTACAGCCTGCAGGAAACCTGTGCCAGACACTATGAACACATGCCTCACTATCAGAGAAGTGGGACACATTCACCTAACCCCATCAGATGCTGACTGAGGCCTACTGCCTGGGGATGTTAACTCCCTGGCACATTCGACCTGCTTTGTGTGTGATCTGAGTGGTTTCCCAGAAATGCCAACCTGTGATGCACATAACGTAATTCAAAGTCATTTGGAGTCCATTGAAACAGGAAGCTAGAGAAGGTTTACCACAGAACATCTCGAGAGGAGTCCCCCACGTTCTGACTCAGGAGAGGCGACACCCCAAATCACTCACGAGAAATGGTCATGCTACAAACTGCAAGAGGACTTTTAATTTGAGAGCACTCTCGGGCCTACGGTCATACACCACGCAGGGGTAGAGGACCGTGGCGCATGGAGTAGCTGGGTAAGGGGTTATTTAAAGGAAAAAAAACCACAACTCAAGGAGGTGGGCAGGGCGTTGTTGGAAAATACCAAAAATACCAGTTAAGAGTCACAAGGACTAATATCCACTTATCAGTGAGTACATATCATTTGAGTTCTTTTGTGATTGTGTTACCTCACTCAGGATGATGCCCTCCAGGTCCAACCATTTGCCTAGGAATTTCATAAATTTTTTCCTTTTAATAGCTGAGTAGTACTCCATTGTGTAAATGTACCACATTTTTTGTATCCATTCCTCTGTTGAGGGGCATCTGGGTTCTTTCCAGCTTCTGCAAAGCACATGAAATTGAAGAAGAATGAAGACCAAAGTGTGGACACTTTGCCCCTTAGAATTGAGAACAATCACCCATGGAGGGAGTTACAGAGACAAAGTTTGGAGCTGAGACAAAAGGATGGACCATCTAGAGACTGCCATATCCAGGGATCCATCCCATAATTAGCCTCCAAATGATGACACCATTGCATACATTAGCAAGCGTTTGCTGAAAGGACCCTGATATAGCTGTCTCTTGTGAACCTTGCAAACACATAAGTGGATGCTCACAGTCAGCTATTGGATGGATCACAGGGCCCCCGATGGAGGAGCTAGAGAAAGTATCCAAGGAGCTAAAGAGATCTGCAACCCTGTAGGTGCAACAACATTATGAACTAACCAATACCCCGGAGCTCTTGACTCTAGCTGCATATGTATCAAAAGATGGCCTAGTCAGCCATCACTGGAAAGAGAGGCCCATTGGACACGCAAACTTTATATGCCCCAGTACAGGGGAACGCCAGGGCCAAAAAGTGGGAATGGGTGGGTAGAGGAGTCGGGGGGAGGGTATGGGGGACTTTTGGGATAGCATTGGAAATGTAATTGAGGAAAATACGTAATAAAAAAAAATATTAAAAAAAAAAAAAAAAAGAAATGCAGGGACAAAAAATGGAGCAGCAACTGAAGGAACTGCCGACCAGTGACCAGGCCTAGCTTGGGATCCATCTCATGGACAGGCAGCAATTCCTGACACTATTACTGATGCTATGCTATGACAGGAGCCTAGCATGGATTTCCCCTGAGAGGCTCTACCAGTAGCTGACTGAGACAGATGTAGATACAGCCAATCATTGGATTGAGATTGGGGAACCCTATGAAAGAGTTAGAGGAAGGATTGAAAGAACTAAAGGGGATGGCAACCCCATAGGAAAATCAACATTGCCAACTAGCCTGGACCCCTGGGAGCTCCCAGAGACCAACCAAAGAACATATACAGGCTGGTCACCAGCACAGAGGACTGACTGTCTTGTTTGATCCCAGTGGGAGACAATGTGCCTAGTCCTGTAGAGACTTGATGCTCCAGAGAAGGTGCATGCCAGGGGCCAACCTCTCTGAGGTGAAGGGGAGGTGTGGGGAACTCTGAGGGGGGACCAGGAGGGTGCCAACATATTGTAAATAAATAAAATAATTAATTAAATTTTTTTTATTTTTAAAATGGAAAAAAAAAGAGTCACAAGGAAGTGCAAAGTCACAAGAGTCAAAGGAATACCTGGTAATTGTGCGGGTTATTTCTCAAGACAGTTTCTAAGAGCCCCTAACAATAGCACATTTGCATATCAGGTTCCAGCAATGGTCAGGGTGGGTCAGGGTGACTTTCTTTGAATGAACACTCCTTGAACCCAGGAAGTGGGTGAGTGGAGGAATGTTGCTATCTGTTTTATGATTAGCATACCTTGGAGCATTGAGTCACAGAGGTCACATTCTCAAGCCTGGGCCTAAAGGCCTAGAATTTTGCTTTTACATTATACTTTTTCACATCAAGAATATCTCATCTGATTTCCTTTGGTATTTCCCTTTTGGAAGATATAGTGGCTTGGATGTAAAATGTTCCCTAAAGCTTCAGATGTGTGAACCCTTGATTCCCAGCTGGTTTGGAAATGTTGTGGGAAAGGATAGAAACACAGTGGAGGAAACACACTTAGAGGAGGCCTGGAGGCATTATAGACTGCCCCTACTTCCTACTGACCCTTCTGCTTTCTGAGTCTAGGTATAGTGTGACCAGCCAGCTTCCTGCTTATCTCCCCATGCCTTCCATGACTTGGTGGACTCTATACCTAAGGAACTGTAAGCTGAAAGGATCCCTTTCTCCCTTAAATTGCTTCTGTTAGGGCATTTTTACTACAGCACTGTGAATTATTAATATAGAGACTATCTTAGCTGTGAACATCATATGAGGCCAGGTCCACCTTCTAAAGTTTCTACAACTTCCAAAACTAGCACTATCCTCTAGGGGCCCAGTATTCAAACGTTACTTATTCTAATCCTAACACTACCTCTTGAGGATTGCAAGTTTATATTTTGACTTAGAAATTGAAGTAAGTATAAGCCAACCAAGACCTTGAACTCTAGACCCTCAGCATCCAAGTTTAAGTCTTAACTCTGCCAATTACTGGATGGATGAAAATGACTTTACATCTTTGTTCCTTGGTGTCCTCATTTGCAAAATAAAAACAATGACAATCTGTAATTCCAAGGATGTGAATGCTATGCTATGTGGATACCCAATACCTGGCAAACATATTTCTCATAGTACCAGGGATAGGGGCACCTGGAGGTCCCTTACCTCCTCTAGAAATTCTTAAATCAAATAAAATTAGCATATGTGGAAAGAAACCATATAATTCTTAAATCTTTTTTAGCTATGGACTGATTGTTAGGGAGACTTCATCTCAAAACCCGTGTAATGTGAACTGGATCTGATCATTTCTAACATACTACCTTCCACAAACAGCCAGCTTTCTAAGAGACCAAATACTGCTTCCTGGTGGCTTCTGACTAGCAGAGCTTTACTGGACCGTCAAGAACAACTGCGTGCAGATGGCCTCCTGGATATGGAATCAGTTCCATAACAACTGCTAAAGACATCAAGCTAAAGGCCATTAATGACTCAGCTCTTCTGCTTCTAAGGGTAATAAAGAAAAGGGGAAAAGCTTTGATAGCATGAGCATCCCAAAGGAAGGATAGGCTTGTTGCCTTGGACTTTTTCCACATTAGCAAGGTTCAGCTTTCCTCAGACCCTAGGCACAGAAAATGAATACATCACCCTCCTCTCCCTGGTGTACTGGCCTCCTCGCTCACTCTCCTTCCTTTCTCTGAGATGATACTGATCTTTGGCAGAGCAGCACTTGCTCCCTTCTGGGTTTGTTGCCTTCATCAGAATTAGACTTGCCTTCTGAGACTTCCTGCTGAGAGAAAAATTGGCCCTGGCATCCACTCTGTTTACCCAGAGTTCTTAGATATGCACAGCTTCCTCCTCCCACTGCCAGCATGCCAAGTGTCACAGATTAAAGCCAAGCTTAATTAAGACCCAAACAGCATCCCTCCCATGCTCCGTGCTTGGGTACCTGGAGGAGCCTCATCCCAGAGAGTCTCATGAAAGATGAATCACATTGCTGTCTGTCTTCTCTTTCCTTAAGGCTTTCATTTTGGATGGGGGCAGGAGACTTGCAAAGCATAGAGACAGGACTAAGACATATACCCAACTGGATAAACCTAGATTTAAAATCTATAATTTGCTAACTCTGATCTAGATTGAGTTACATAACCTCTCTGAGTTTCCAAGTGCCTTGTCTATAAAATAGAAGGGAGGAAATAACAGGAATACATAATGCCTCACAGGTAAATTATAAATATGCCCAATACTAGAGCTTAATAAATAAATTGCTGTTTCTCCAATATATACACATGCTGTACTCCAGGCAGGGAACATAAGACTTCCTGCAGTGGTGAACATGGCCCCTTCCATCAAGGATCTCTTCTCCCAGAGGACTTCTTAGAAGTAATTTTTGGAAATCACTCCACATATCAAAATGCATCCCTAGGGTAAGGAACTCATCTTCAGCGTGACTCTCCAATCTTCCCACTTCCCAGATGGTCATAACTGCTGTAGAAAGACCTCAATTCTTGGGTACCATGTTTCTGAGGCTGTGCTGGCAATTTTCTATTGTAGAAAGAAGTTGTCATGGGCCAACTCTCATTACCTCCTAACTCAGACATCCTCAGGCAGATCGAATATGAAACTGACATATCAGCTTCTGGGTGTGTTTTTATCCCTCAACCTGAGGCAAAGGTTTACTGGCAACTACATCTGTCCTCCACATCTTGTCCCTTGATACCTCAGGTAACCAATGTTGAACATTCCAACCAGCATGGGAAACTGGATGCTTGCCCTCAAGAATGTGTAATTAGGACTTGAACTAAAACAACTCTGGAGGTTGCCCAAGAGTCATGGCATGAGCAAAGGGAAAATGGTTTGGGGAAAAAGAATGTGCTTCTCCCTGGTTTAGGGAGAAAAAATTAATGAGATGCACAGACTCCTAACAAGGTCAGAAAAGTCCTCTGTCTTGACATATCCCAGCCCCAAACTTACTAAAGTGTGGCCCTGAGGATCTCCATGATGCAGATGCTCTGTCAGGCTCCTGCCACTCACTTTATATTTCCTTATTTGATCTCCATCAGGATTGTGCTAACTACTACAGTTGCTCCTCAAAGACTCTGGACCTCAAGAATGATGTGTGACATCAACTAGTGCTTACTCCATTGCGTCCTTGTAGTAGTCCTTATCCACCATGCTAATTCATTTAACAAACACTTATCCAAGGCTTCCTGTTACCCGGGCACTAAACAACATTCAAAGTATGCAGAAGTGTGTGGTATTCCTTACCAGGTCATAAGTCTCCTGCATGGGGGACATGGACAGGTTTAAGTATCTCACGTAGAGAGACAGTATAGAGAGTAGATTAGAACTTGAACCTCCGAAGCTGGCTTACGTGAATACAATTTATGACTCTAACTTTCTACATTTGGCAAGCTACCTGCTGCTTCCTGGCCTCTAAAATGGGTTTAAAAGAAGGGTTGCTGCAATGATTCAGTGGAAGAATTCATCAGAAGCACTTACAATAGCATCTGTCACACAGTCAACATTTAGGAATGTGAGCTTGGGAAAAAATTACTTTTAAGCTCTGGTTCTATCTCTTGAAAGAAAGGTGCCTTGGTACCCTTGTAACAGATAAATAGCATGGCTGGCTTCTCTCTGACCAGCGTTTATCACATCTTAGACACTGTCACCACAGGAAGAAAATTGAGAATGATAACCCCAAGTCTTCCTAGTGCAAGCAAGTACATGGCAAACAGTGCGGTGGATCACAGGACCAGTTCTGGTAACAGAATCGAGCTTCCAGAGCTCAGCGCCGAGAGTTTCATGCTGAGTCTCATTCTCAAGGCTACATTCAGCTTTGGGGGAGAAATATTGGGCCATCCAGAGCCAGGCAATAATCAAAGCATCAATGCATTAAGGCAAAAATAGGTCGTATAACCTAGTAAGGAACTGTGAGTTGCAGAGATAGCCAAAAATCTCCACTTCAAAGAGATGCAGAGCAACACAGTCTGATCAGAGCTCAGAGGGTGCTAGGTTCTATAATGAGACCTCAGGGCTCTGCTGGATGCCCCAGCAGACTTCTGGGAAAAAGCTATAGCATCCCACTGTCCAGACTGAGATGCCACGGGTGGGGGATACAGGGGCGGAATTGTGGAGGGAAAGAAAACACATGGCACAATTAATGTTAACTGACTTTCCTGCAGCCAGAAGTAAACAGACCAACCTGCTGGACGATGTTAGCATGGCAATTGGGGTGGATCGGAGAGGCATGAAATTTCCTTTTAGTAGCATGTTATTGATAATTCAGAACGGTGTGGTAGGTAAATGAATGAAGTTGCCTCCCTGAGAACTTTTGAAGTTAAGGCAAATACTCTAGCTGAGCTTGCCTTGGGCACTTGTGGCAACTTTGTTATTTCCCAGGAGGTAGAAGCAAGACAACAAAGGCTTCTGAGAGCTGGTATTGCTTCCCTGCCTACTGGCCACTGCCCCTGTTTCAGTGACAGTATAGCAACCTGAGCATTCCTAGATTCCCTAATCCCTCTGTCAATGTCCCCAAACCCATCTCCCCATAGGACAGACAGTGCTGACCCTATTTATCCCTATCCTTTGATGAGCACTTATTATGTGGAAGATAGGACCGTAAGCTCTTTAACTTGCTATACCCAATGATCACCGGAGAAAGACATTAGCATCATCCATTATGCAAATGAGGATACAGAAATTTCAATAGCAATGACTGTTGCTGCATCACAAGTGACCCAAAACATAAAATGTGTAGCATTCACTTTACAACTTTCATGGGTGTGATGAGTTGGGAGTTTGAAGAGGGTATAGTAAAGACAATTTATCTTCAACATCAGATTGGGAGTCTAGAAGGTAAAACTCTATTGGCTGTGCAGACTCAAGTGGTTTATATCTGAAAATAACTGGACTTATCCTCATTTACACCTAACACTTGAGCTGAGTAATGGAAGACTCACCTAGTTAGAACAACAACTTGTGACTGCTGGCTTGCAACATGGCGATCTCTGAGTCAGTCAGCAACAGCTACCTGGCACTTTGTGGCCTCACTTGCAAATAAAAAAGGCCCATTTTGGGGGCTGGAGATATGGTTCAAAAGTTAAGAGCACTAACTGCTCTTCCAGAGGTCCTGAGTTCAATTCTCAGCAACACACATGGTAGCTCACAACCATCTTTAATGAGATCTGGTGCCCTATTCTGACCTGTAGGAATACATGCAGGCAGAACGCTGTATACATAACAAATAAATAAATCTTTTTTAAAAAAGGAAAGAAAAAAAGAAAAAGAAAAGAAAGGCAATAATCAAACAGCCAGGCAATAATCAAAGCATCAATGCATTAAGGCAAAAATAGATCGTGTAACCTAGTAAGGAACTCTGAATTGTAGAGATAGCCAAAAATCTCCACTTCAAAGAGATGCACCTCAAATACATATATATATTTGGTTTTTCGAGACAGGGCTTCTCTGTGTAGCCCTGGCTGTCCTAGAACTCACTTTGTAGACCAGGCTGGCCTCGAACTCAGAAATCTGCCTGCCTCTGCCTCCCAAGTGTTGGGATTAAAGGTATGCGCCACCACTACCCAGCTTCTTGTTTTATATTTTTGAAAATTTCATATATAAATACACTTTGTTCGCATCATTCCCACCCTCGCTCCTACTCTTCTATTCTTTCCACATTACCCAGAAACTCTTGAATTCATGGTCCCCTTGTCTATGGCTGCAACAATAATAACACATGTATATATAAATACAACCTACTGATATGCATATGTGCTTAGGACAAACTAGACTTAGACTAGACAGCTTTATCAAGGGGCTTTCATCTGGGGATGAAAACTGATTCTCCCTCTCTTATGAGATTTCCCACATCTACATTGAAATGTCAACTAGTATGGTCATCGTGCAGATCTTGTTTGAGCAATAATACTGCTGAGAGTTCATGGGTGCAATTTCCTGTCATGTCTAGAAAAGGATATCTTACAAGTGTCCTGAATCTCCAAGAACACATATTTTGATGGAGATAGCATCAAAGAACTTGAAATCCTCATTTTAATCCTGCAAATTAAAGTTCTTTCCTAAGACCATATACCCAAGAACCATCAGATGGGTGTAGAGATGATTGAGAGGTTAAACACCGGCTGCTATTGCAAAAGACCTAGGCTCCATTCCCAGCACCCACATGGAATCACAACCACTGGTAACTCCAGTCCCAGCAGATCCAATGCCTTCTTCTGACCTCCATTGGCATTGCATGCATGTGATACACAGACATGCATGAAGGCAAAACAAACACCCAACAGAAGACCTGAGAACTACATTTGAAACCTGATTTCTCTTTATACAACCCACCCCAAAATGTTATCATACGTATAAACAATTCACATGAAATACTTGTGTGTGTGCCATGGTTTTAATCTTATGCACACATGAAGATGTCAAAGGGAACAATATTTTTCCCTGCAAGGGTTCTTCTTCTATAGAGCCTCCACATTTTCACAAAGACAGGATTTTATTCAAAGCATCTGGCTGCAAATGTTCAATGACCTTCTTGAATCAAGTGGATGGATATGGCAGATTTTTGTCTGCCTGCCTGTCTGTCTGTCTGTCTTTTTCTTTCTTCATTGAGGATTACACCTAGGACCTCACATATGCAGGATAAGTACATTACATTGAGCTGCATCCTCATGCCTATTTTTACATTCTATTTTCAGACAAGTTCTCTCGGATTTGCCCAGACTGGCCTTGACATTACTAGGCTGCAGGAACCAGCCTCAAGAGACCTCGAGTAGCTAACTTGAGTAGCTAACTCATGTAGCAGGCCTGCAGTGCTGTGCCTGGATAACATCAGCTTCTTGGTTATGAGGAGCTAACTAGCATAAGGAGGACACTCTTGCTGATGGCCTTTAATGCATGAAGAATCTGTGCAAAGGGAGGCAATGTCAAGTTCAACAACATCATCCTTCTTTTGTACACACTTTGTGTATTCCTATTATGGCTCAACAGCCATATGACAAATTACATATCTAATTAGGGCCAGCCAGATGAAGAGGTACACGGAAATATTCATGGGCAGCATTTGAGGTTAAGCCTTGAGAACATGATGAAATACCATTACTAATCAAGTTGACGAGGTCAGCATTGCCCATTCTCTTTATCCTTCTCGTTCTTATTAGGATAATTTTACACTTCCTGTGCTTGGCAATTGAACAATGATTACATTGCTAAATACTACATGAGTTTTGACAAAACAAACCCCTGAGGAATCAAAATAAGTAATTTCTATTCAGCAGAAATCATTCTCAGATTAGTCTGCGTGCAATATTATACAACCCAATTATCTCAATATGCAGACATGTATAATAAATAAAGAGCACACACCATCTTGCATGAGCTGGGGTTCAGCAAGAGGCGGGGGAAGAAGTGATTCTCGCTAGAAGTGATTGTTTTTCTGGCTGGTGCCACCAAGAAAACAGGTGCAAGGGGAATCCAGACCTCTATCCTAGCGAACTACGTTTGAAAATGACTTTTAGCTCTGATCATGAAACAGAAATGTGTTTGCTTGTTTATTTAAAATAGTAACACATGGCTAGAAAGATAACTCTGTGGTTTGGTCTTGAAGACCTGATCAACCCCTAACCCCTCACTGCCCTTCAAAGAAAAAGATCTCTTTATAGCAAATGGAGAACATCACAGAAAACCAGGACACAACATAATGCACAGATCAATAGATCTTGGGCACCCAGCCCCTATAGGCACATCTGCAGCACAGCTCCTGTATCAATTACTCTGAGAGCAGCACCAAAGAGGGGGGCAAAGAGAGCTAGAATACCAGGATGTCTGCTGTGAGAGTGCCTCTTCTAAAAATGGCTACATGCATGAGACCTGAACAATGGTGATAGACATGCTGATACAGAGAAGAGCAAAAGCTTACCTGGCCCCCAAATAAAGAACGACAGGCAGCTAGTGACTGCTGAGAGCAGGAGACTGATCCTCGCCCAGGGGTGGGCCCCTAATTGGTTACCCAATATAACGTTGTCATCCCTGAACCCATGTATACACAAACAAACACAAATAGATATGTGGGATATGTGTGTGTGCATTATATATAAATATACACATATATACACACATAAACATATTAAGAATTTTTTTAAAAAGCTATCAGTTTTAACATGAGTGAGAAGCCATGAGGGATTAGAGGGAGGAAACTGAAAGAGAAAGTGACATAATTATATTTTAATTAAAATTTATTTTAAAAAAGCAAAGGGCCCAGTACAGTGGCACATGTCTTTAATTACAGCACTAAGAAGACAGAAGCAGTTTGATCTTTGTAAGTTCAAGACCAGTCTGAGCTTCAGCCAGAAGTGCATAATGGCCCTCTATTTCAAAAAAACAGACAAGAATAAAATTAAAACCAAATTAAATAGTAATGAAATAGTAATGAAAGCAGCAGCATTCATTGGGACTTTGTTCCATATGGCTCTGGGGGTCGGTCAGAGACAAATACAACACAAACACTGCTCCTTGGGCTTGTGTTGAACTTTGAATGTTTGTGCCTGAAACATACACCATGTTGGATTTGTACCTTCACAGATACTCCATTTAGCACATTCTTCTGCATTTGAAGGTTCTGATTGCCATCATCCACTCACCGTATAAATCCATTCATCCATTCACTCAAATTTAACATCTCTTAAATGTCTCCAGGAGCTTATCCTAAAGAAAAACACTGGGTTACAATGGTCATGAGAAGGAAGTCTACCACCGACTATCATGGAGGGCAGAGTCAGGTAAGAAAGGTCCTCTCTGCAAATGTAAAATGCAGCTAGACAGTTGTCAGGGTGTGGTGGCTTGAATGAAAATGGCCCCTATAGGCTCATATGTTTGGATACTTGGTCCCAGTTGGTGGAATTTAAGTCTCAGACCCCAAGGCATTCCCAATTCATATCTCTCTCTCTCTCTCTCTCTCTCTCTCTCTCTCTCTCTCTCTCTCTCTCTCTCTCTCCCATCTCCACCTCCATCCTCCCTCCCTTCTTCCTCCCCTCCCTCTCTCCCTCTCTGCCTGTGGTTCTGGATCAGTTGGAAACTCTCAGCACCATGCCCGCCTACCTGTCGCTGCCATGCTCTCTGTCATGATGATCACAGACTCTGGTCCTCAGTAATCATGCGTGTCCAACTAAACACTTTTCTTTTATAAGTTGCCTTAGTCATGTAGTCTGACTGAAGGTTCAGAGGTGCAGAGAGGCCAAGAGTTGAAGGGGAAGCAGAAAGTTGTTACGGAGGTGAGTGGAGTAGAGAGGAAAAGCGGTATACCTCAGTCTCCAGATGCTACCACAAAATATCAGTGGGTAGCTGGCAAATAATACACATTTATTGCTCACCACTCTGTGCGCTTGCAAGTTCAAGATCAAGATACAGTTTGAACAAGGGACCACATTCTACTTCATACATGGCTGACTTAGTCATCAAAACATAGGCAAAACAGTAAGGAAGCTCCCCAGGACCCTTCCATGACGCCATTGACCCTGTTTGTGAGTGCTTGAGTCCAAGGCCTCCCGAAGTCTCTGTCTCCAAACTCCATCTATTGGGAAATTTGATTTCAACAGATGGACTTGAAGGGGACAAAAGCAAGATATAATCCCTGTTCATCTTAGAACACTGAGGTAAGTGCTAGCAGTACTCCCACTTTATAGATGAGAAATTGCAGCTTAGAGATGAGATACATGGATGTACAACATCTGGTTGCACAGCCCAAGATGACAAAGCTGGGATTTGAACCCCAGACTAGAGCCAGCATGGAGCTTATCTCACACTACGGCTTCCATCTCAGAGCTGTTAACTGGCATTCACTTCCCTTTTGTAGTTGCCTTATGAGGCAGTGTTAAGGGTCCAGTTGACGGAATCTAAAATCATCTTGAAGACTGCCTTCTGCACTTGCCAGTGGGGGATGATGTTTGTTACTTTAGTTAACTGGAAAGGCCTGCCCACTGTGGGTTGCTTCACTCCCTCCTAGGACCCCTGAATGTCTAAGCTGAGAAACCATGAAGCTAAGCACAAGCACGTTTCCTGTTTGTGTTTCCTGATTGTGGATGGTGTATGATCAGCTGCTTAAGTTCCCGTTGCCCTGCCACCGCCATGATGGTGTATAGCTTGGACTATGAGCTGAAATCAACTCTTCCTTCCTTCCTTCCTTCCTTCCTTCCTTCCTTCCTTCCTTCCTTCCTTCCTTCCTTCCTTCCTTCTGCTATTGTTGGGGTATTTGACCCTAGCAACAGAAAAAGAAAACACACGGGAGAAGTATATACAGCAACCGAGATGTTACAAAGGGTGACCAGATTTAACCTTACCTTGCACGTGACCAACATTTACTTTTTGAGTCATCTGACACTCCTTTCACCCTGAGATTTACCTCCTGCTGCAGTCCAAGATATGAGCAAGGACAGAGAATTTTATGAAAAAAAAAAAAAAAAAAAGACCCAGTAAATGTGGAAGGAAGTGGAGCAGTATACAACCTTGCTGAACTGCCGGAGAGGTGCCTGATCTTCCAACAGCTTTGCTTCGCTATGTGCTACAGAGCTTCACCGGTTCTATTTTCCAAATAAAAGCTAAGGCCAAGTCTGAGCCCCTGGGTTATTTATTAGGCAAAGCAAGGCATTCAAGGTTCCAGTCAGTGAACAAAGAGACTGCATTGAGGATCTGCTCCTGATTAGATGAGCTCAAAGGAAGCCTTGTAAAACAGAAGCTTGGCACTGTAATTGAACAAGTGGTTCCAAGCAGAGCCAAGACATCAGCAGTGAAGGAGAAAGGGCCTCATGCAGCCAGCATTAGCTTTACAGGAAGAAAAAGGGCCCTGAGAGTCCACTTGCATTCATTCATTTAGTTAGCTATTATTTACTTTGTCTTTATTTTTTACTTATTTTTCTTTATTTATTATTTGTTTAAGATGTTCCATCTGAACCCCACAAAAATCTGGGTTATCCACAAAAAGAAAACAAAGTTAATATAAGAATTTTTAAGACTAGAGTAAAGATAATAAAAGGAAGAGACAGAAGACAAAGGACGAGTCGGAGTGAAGTTACACACAGTAGATGGGTGGCAAAGGTGCACGGCTCTTGCTAGAGG
Source organism: Mus caroli (assembly GCF_978045245.1). Taxonomy (NCBI): domain Eukaryota; kingdom Metazoa; phylum Chordata; class Mammalia; order Rodentia; family Muridae; genus Mus; species Mus caroli. The sequence goes on from NW_028227272.1 coordinate 4,773,007, forward strand.
CAAGGCTAACAGCTGGCTCTGAGCTGCCTGGAAGCCAAAGCAAAGAGAGACACTTTCCAGAAAATTTCAAACTAGCACCTGCTTGGATGAGATACACATTCCCTGGCACTAAAGTTTGAGAACAGTTTGCCTAATGGGGATTTTATTTCATAACCCCAGCCCTATCCCATTATAGACATAACTGGATTTCAATGCTAAAATTAACTATTTTAATGCTATTGTCTCACAATGAAATTTGTCAAAGAAATTTTCCATTAGAAAGGACCCAAAGTGAGCCCTTTTCAAAGACCCCTGGGTAACCTTTAATTATAATGTAAAGTTATAAATGGTGTTCTTATACAGTAGCACATATGTAGCAACCATCACTTTAAGAGTTCAAAATAGGGCCCAAGAAACATTGGCTTGGTGGATAGTTAGGCATCCTCGGACTTCTACTGAGGAAAGCTGTTTCTTTGGCACATATAGAAGAGTCTGCGGTTTGTTTCGTCTACATACTCAGAGCTAGACAGCGTGACAGGATGGTGCACATAGGAACAGGAGCTATGAGTAGTATTCCCCTAGAAAATGTCTCTATGTGAAAGTATTTCACCTGTTCCTAATCACACCTGAGAGATGAACAAACTGAGAGGCAAAGAGCTCACAGCTGTATTGCCCTGAACAGAGCCCACGCTTCTTGGCTTTCAATGGGCTGGAAGTATTATCTGTGACTGGGGTCATTAACAGTGACCAGACCAATCCCCAGTTCTCCCAGAACTGTTGTGGTTGGCTGGGGAAGATTGAACATGTGACCCAAGGCCACAGTAATCATTTCCCACTGAGGTTAAAGTTGAAAGTTTCTGCTCCATGGATACAGGATGACTTGTAGCCTTGCCTGAGGTAATGATTCCCCTCAGGGAGGAAAATGGCAGAGGAATTGGAGACGGTAGCTCAGGGAGACAGAAGCAAGAGGATCAGGAGGTCAAGGCCAACCATTACATGGAGAGCTTGAGGTCAGCCTAGGATACATGAGACCTTGCTTAAGGCATGGGGGAAGGCAAGGAGAAACAAGAGACTGTGATAGACAGAGACTGAGAGACAAAGCTCTGTCAATACATTTGAGGATGAAATCACACCCATTTTTTGATTTCTCACTTGAACAGATTAAACTTAAAATTTTACATTTTCTTTCCTTCTAATTTGGGTATCTGTCAGCTGCAATTGAACCTGTCTTGAACAAATACAACACTCATGTGTTTGGTTGGGGGTGATGTGGCAGTGAAGAGGATGTGGGTGTTTGGGGGGTGCATGTGTACGTATTTGTTTATGTATGCATGTATGTATGTATGTCTATAATAAATAAACTATCTGAGCCATGATCCATGTTTAGTGGCAACAAACTCCTTTTGTCTAAATACCAGAACCTCTAATGGAAATAGGTTCAGAATAATAATAAGGGTGAAAAAAGACATTTAAAGCAGATTCTGAAATCCCTGAAGAACCCCACTTAGTTGGGAAACGCTGACATAAGCCAAACCACAAAAGCACAAATGGCCCCACTATAATTAGTTTACCTTTCACTGTTATCTGAACTCAACTACTGAGGACTTTGGCTAAGCATTCCAAGAGGAATAAAAGCCCAGCTACTGCTACCACCACCGGAGTCCCTGCAGGTGTCCCCTTGACTTTGCTAAATTCATTCTGCATAGCTTTAGCAGCCTAGAAAATATCCAACATGGATATGGATCCCTTATGGACCCCAAATGCTGGATCACATTCTGGAGGAGCCCCTGTCAGCAGACTCTGAAATACAGCCGGTGCCTTGGTATTTAATGGATGCACAGGACTACTGGAACATTCATTAATGGAGCAGGAGCAAGGACCCTTATAGGTAGCAAGGCTGAATATAGTATATTGCTGCCTGTTAATTATTCTCCATTCCAGAGTTCTTTGCTGATGTAAACATACCAAAGGTGCATGCACACACGTGCATGGGCATCCCATCTCCACCTGACCCATGGATGATCAAATAACAACTGCACATGTGACTAAAATTCCAGGTCTCTCAGAACATCCTAAGTGGCCAAAAGTCTGCCAGACTTGACAAAAAGATCTGAAATAGCATCATCCTAATACCTATCTCCATTAAAATCAAACATCCATGGGAGAAAAACTGGGTTACATTGAATTAAAAACAACAACACAGAGGTAGCTCAAAGGGAAAAAAGTTGCCATGCAAGTAGTAAGATCTGAGTCTCCAGAACTCAGAACTCAGGTAAAGCTCGGTATGGTAATGAGCATCTGTAATCCCAATACTCCTGCTGTGAAATGGTGGGAGTCAGAGACAGAATAGTCCCCCTCCCCTGTCCCCAAGGAGCTCACAGGCTAGCCAGCTTGGCATACACAGTGATGGACAACAAGGATACCCTGCACAAAATGAAAAGCAAATCCCCAGCGTTGTTTTCTGACCTTTACAAGTGCACTGGAGGAGAGAGAAAGGAGAGAGTGGGAAGGTGGTAGAGACAGAGAGGGAGAGAAGGAAGGAGGGAAGGATGGAGGGAAGGAAGGAGATGGATGATAGAGACAGGGAGGAAGAGAAAGAGGGGAGAATAATCCAAGATCATAATTGTGATTCAAGGATAGACCGATGAGGCACGAGGGAGGGTAAATACATCACTGAGAGGTGGAAGTGAGGTTGGAAGACCCCTACTCTGTCTAATGTCTCTCTTGCCAAGGGATCATCTTCACATATAGAGGAAGCGGGGTGCCATATTGGCAGGCCCCAAGCTAAAATTTGGCAAAGATGTACAGTGTTTGAGAAAAACTAGCCCCCTTCTCCTTTATAAAGCAAGCCCCAAAGAAAGGGAAAGACCTGTGTGAGATAAAAGAGGTGAGGTAGAAGAGTTGAACCCTCCTAATGCCCAGCCTTGGCCTTTGCATTAAACTATTTCACTTCCCAATTAGGAGAATGAGAGAAAGAGGGAGAGGGGGAGGGGGAGGGGGAGGGAGAGGGGGAGGGGGAGAGGGAGAGAGAGGGGGAGGGGAGGGGAGGGGGAGGGGCAGGGGGAGGGGGAGGGGGAGGGGGAGAGGGAGAGGATTTTTGCAAGTTCTATGATTGGGACAACATGAGAGAAATTTCCAAGGACCTACATACCCTCAGTAAAGAAGCCATGTGAACACAGCCAGTGCTTTCACAGATGGGTCTTCAGACACAAAACCAGAAGATTTGGACCCAAGTTCTGACTTCCATACGATCTTTACCAAGCTTGGAACTTCAGCTCTCTCAACTGAAGAAGAAGAATATAGGTCCTCCATACTTCAGAGGGTTGCTGGAAGATTAATGGATGAAATGTCTGTAGTCCCCTAATGTGCTGGGTCAATGTTTCCACATTTTGTTTTTTTGAAATCCTTTTATACATCTCAGACTCCTGACCTTATACTTGGAGTCAAGCCACTTCCTTACCCCTTTTCAATTTCCCAGATAGTCTGTGCTCCAAAATGCTTATTAAATGAGGAGACCCACACCTAAATGTATTTGACAAATGCATCTACTTATTTTCATTTCTATTCTGCACGACACATGCCTGTCTGCTACTATCTTCACAATCATATCTTGTGAAGAATACCTGAAGGTACCTTTCTGATTGACTTCCTCAATCTATATGCAGATTTGTGCAAAGCCAGTAAATAATTTGTAACAATTTGCATTGAGTTTATGGCTTCTCTAATCCAACCCTGATCATTTGTAAATTGTTTCTATTCATGTGCGGATCAACTGTAATAAGATTGCTAATAAAAGAGTGGTTAATAACATTTATAATGTGTAGACAAGGCATAATTTAGAGGTAGGGATTTTTGACATAAGGGCTTTTCCAGGCTGTAGGCAAAAATAGATTAATAAAATTCTATTTGTTTTTATTTTACATTCCAAAGGATACCTTGTGGTAAAATAGGGTCTTGAAACCTATTTCTTCCTCCTGGCTTTCATTGCTGGTCTTGAATGATAGTGTTTTCTCATGGCTTGAGAAACTTTTCCAATAATGATTCTGCCTCTCAGCAAGTTGGTGTTAGTGGTTAGGAGGAATATGAGTAGTTTATATGCATTTATCTATTCATTTATTCATGAACTGTTATTTGAGTACCCAGTGTGTAGTAGTCACATAGCAGGTCACAGAAATGGGTGCAGCAGATCCAGTTCTATTGATGAAGTGACAAATTTGTACCAATCAAGCTTTACTTTGTTGTTTTCTGAGACAGGGCTCAGGTAGTCCAGGATGACTTCAAATGTGATACAGGGCTGAGGATAACCTTGAAATACTGATTTTCCTGCCTCCACCTCTCCTCAGGGGTTACAGGCATGGACCACCACACCCAGTTTCTTGTTTGTTTGTTTGTTTGTTTTAATGTGGTACTAGGGATCAAATCCAAGATGAGACTCATGCTAGGTAAGTACTCTACCATCTGTGCTTTTCATCCACCCTTTTGGGTAAATCTCTTAGTGCATGCTTACCATTCAGTCTTTGTTCTGGCTAAGTTTATGTCAGCCTAACACAAGCTATAGTCATCTGAGCAGAGGAACCTCAATTGAGAAAATGCTTCCATAAGATCAGGCTGTAGGTCATTTTCTTAATTAGTGATTGATATGGGAGGGCTCAGTCCACTGTGGGGTGCCACCCCTGGTCTGGGGTCCTGGGTTTTATAAGAAAGGAGACTGAGCAAGCCATGAGGAGCAAGCCAGTAAGCAGCACTCCCCCAGTGGTCTCTGCATCAGCTCCTCCCTCGCGGTCCCTGTCCTTTCTGCTTTTGATGATGAACTATTATATGTAACTGTGAGTGAAATAAACTCTTCCTTTTACAAGTTGCTTTGGGTCATAGTATGTCACCACAGCAACAGAAACTCTAAGACAGTCCTCTAGTATCTAATACATTGTGTATAGTTAATAAATGGTTACAAGGTAAATGAATATACAGGAGTTAAGCAGTTCTAGATCTTTCAAACACCATCCTTCCTATACATTCCTCTATTCATTTTAAGACCATAAGTGAAGGGAAAGGTCATTTGCTTGCTGGAACCCTAAAGGACTTTATTAGTCATGTACCATATGTCAGCTCACAATGCTCATGGAAAACTCTAAAGCAAATCTAACTCCACAAGGGAACTTTTATGATTTTTTTATAGATTATCCTTATTTCGAAGTATTTAGCAAGATGGATTCTAGCATTTTGTAAGTTGCAGTATGCATTTAAGATTAGTGCTATTGTTATTGTTTTGCAAATACTGAAGCTCTGAACCTCTGAAATAAGGCATGATATGAGGTTATGATTACAAAGTCATATCTTTGTCTCAGGTCAACACATCTCTTTGCAAGCAGTCATTCTCCTTTAGGCCTCTGGTGGAGGTAGTAGATAACACCAAATAGAAGTCCAAGGGTATTACAATAACTGAGACTCCTCCATGGGAGAGGAAATACAATAAGGAAAGAAGATGTGTTCCCCTTCTCAATAAAAAAAAAAAAAGGAAAAAAACCCTTTTGATATACACAGATGTTTCATCTTGCTTGAGCTGTTGTTGCTTCGTCTAAAACACAGTGCTCTCCTTCAGGAAAGCTAGCTGTGTGTATCTGACATTTCAGTCATCCACCCTTCTCACAACACTAGCTTGGTTCTTTCTTTTAGATTAAGTTCCATCAATTCCTCAAATGGAAGGATAGAATCCCTGATGCAGGAAAAGTCAGAAGGTACATGCTTGGAATAGAAAGCCCTTTGCTAGCATGGGCCAAACATGTCAAATATTTCATGGGAATATAGCTCTGTGGTCCCAAGTGACAGCTGTCAAAGGCCTGTTGTAGGCAGATGACCTCAATTTCCCCTTCTGTCAGTCAGGCCATCTTCCTGAGCCCCACATGTAATTCAGAAGCTGCCCATGCACTTCACATTCACCCTGCTTTGCCCCTGGGGTTCAGGGACCACAGCCAGTGGTGTCCAAGGCTGCCTTTCCCTTTCAATGCTTTTTATAGAATGAGGAGTGATTGAGAGTGGGAATTGCAGATCAAAAGGAGACAGTGAAATGTCATCAGCATTACATAATTTGTACTATCGCTTGTCAACACTGATCCCCTTAATGCTATCCCTCTGACAGATGAGCGAGGCAGGATTGTAGAATGCTAAGAAGTAAAAGGGGAGGATAAAAAGACAACCATGTTTGATTACCCTCTGCAGTCCAAAGGATTTGAAAGTCATGACACTGGTTATTACTGCCGTCTTTGGAGAGATGAACAGAAACTTAATCTATCTAATAAAATTGCCTCGAGAGATAAACTTAATCTAAACCTTCTTCTGCTATCTCTCAGTATAATCTAATGGATTTTTCTTGGTCTCCATTGCAGCACAAGACAGCTAGGCAGAAGATAGACCCACCACGTTAATTAATCTACTTCAGTCTTGTCAAATGGACATGGTATTTGGAAAAGGAGTTGGTGCTTTTGAATGCATTGGGACCCCATATTTAATAGAACTCATCAGATGGGTGCAAACACAGCCTTTCAGGTGAAAAAGAATACTCAATTGCCATGCCTTGTGATTTAGAGAACTTTCAGAGGGGTACAGTGGGGAAGTGGGAAGTCAGGGATAGCCAAATACATTGTTAAGAATCTCAAACCTATCCCAGGGACCAGTGGTTGAGAGTGGGGAGAATAATGCAGTCACTATAAACAGGAATGGGTCTAGACTCTGGGAAAGCTACTGCCCATTAAAAAAAGTCTACATAGCCTAATATTATGAGAACACACACTTGTCTTGTCTATGTTGACTGATACCTGTCTGAAAGAGGAGCTTGTTAGGAAAGGATGCTGGGTTTGGTCAGGTACCCATGTCTCTTTATCTAGGAAAAGCTTAGCTGTCCTAACCCTCCAAATTTTCAAGTTCTCTAGTCCCTTTGGCAGGTAATCAGGCTACACATAGAAGTCACAGCCTACAGACCAGAGGACTAACTAGTGTCAGAATTTATATGTCAAGATCTCTGCCCTCTGGACCCCGGGACTTCCTTTAGCTTTCTCTCTCCAGATCCATTTCCTCCTACTTAAGGTTGAAGGGAGGCTCTGAAAATGGAAGCCAATCTTTTTTAAAGCCCCCAGCTCCCACTGAAGGAAATCATACAGAGATGTGTGACAGCCACTCATGTGCAAAATAAGCAATTTATTTCTCCTGGCATTGAGGGGGTTGTCCCTACTGTCTGCTGACTGCTTCTCTAATACTTTGTTCCTTTTTATTTTCTTTCTAGCCTAGATCTTTATACATGGACATTAGTTGACACACATGCTCTGCCACATTAGCCCATGTTAGCACATTAACCTCCCAATAACACCACAGAATATGCACCTTCATATTATACCTAAGAAAACCCATTCTCTGCTGATTTACTGAACTATTCAGCCATAGGGTGTTTAGTGACTACTAAACAGAATGTGCTTAGTGGTGGTGCTGTTCTCTCATGTATAATGAAAGAGATAATGCTTACTCAAGAGGAGATGATCATACATGTATATAGACTCCAAGAGGTGGGCAGCTGATGTGAGGCAATGTCTTCCTAGTTAAGGCATTCTAGTCTGGAAGGAAGCTAAGGAGATTAAGATTTGGGAATCTAAAGGAAGTTTCCTTAATAGGAAGCAAACAATTCATAAGTCTCAGGAAGTTCCTGAAATTGACCAGATACACAAGACACCTCTTCAAGGTTATATAATAAGTAAGGCCTGCTGAAGAGACAAGACCAGCCAAGCTGCCTTGAAGGAGACTCTCCAAACTACAGTGCTTTCTGCAAGTCATACAGAGCTCCAGAGTTTCCGTTTTCCTAAGTCAATGTCCATACCAGGGTAGACTTTTCTGTAATGCAGCTATCATTGAGTGCTTCCTGCTCCTCTAAATAACCACGCTCACCCATGCCTGCACTCATGCGTGCACATGAGTGCTTGAGCATGCCTGCACACACACACACGCACACACACACACACACACACACACACATTCTCCTGTAAATAACCTCAATAAACTCATTGGTTCACCCATTTGCACCATCTGCACTAAGTACTCATTTGTTCACATCTCCCAAGGGAGTGAGTCATATAACAGCAATCCTGAGAGCCACCTGTGGAGTGTTCTCATACTCCAGCCATCATATGCATCCACATATAGGATAGGCTCTCTCCTGTCTCTTGATCAGAGTATGGACACTCCTGAACCTCAGTTGGCCCTCTATAAACTCGGGGTGAAATGGAGCAACATCCACATATACTTGTGCCCAGACCATAAGCACACAAGTGGTGGTATGTAGGAGTAGATGGACTAAACCTTTTTTATTTTTTTAAGGCATTTTTTTTCTAGTGCTTCCTAACAGGTGACAATCATCTGATTTTCTTTCTTATATCACTGGAGAATGACTCCCTTATCCCCTGGAATGGGAGGTATGCCCTGCCCTCCTCACCTTTCCAAAAGCAATACCTCTTTTGTCAAGATAAAGTCATCAGGTGACAATACTGTGCCATATAAAGAAAGCATCTCCATACAGATGAAGGAAGACACTTAAGCCCAGGGGTGCCCCTTCAGTTCCCTTGAGGAGCACAATCCCTCCTGTCACTTTCTTAGAATCTTCAATTTTTTTTCCATCACCTCATCCATTCTAGAACTTCCTTCCTGATGTTTTCATATACTGAATCTCCCAGAAGTGATAAATAGTGCATGAAAAGGCCAAACACTGTGGAGCACACCTGTAATACTTAGAATTGGAGGCAACATGATGAGGAGTTCAAGTCAACCTAGGCTACATGGGACTTTGTCTTCAAAAAGGAAAATCTTTATTTAAAAATCTATTGTGTTTATTTAGTGTGTGTGTGTGTGTGAGAGAGAGAGAGAGAGAGAGAGAGAGACATTTGTGCCAAAGTCAGAGTACTATATTTGTGGGAATCTGATCTCTCCTCCCACCCTATGGATACCAGAGATCAAACTTAAGGTAGTCAGGCTTGGTCACAGGTACCTTCACCTGCTGAGCCATCTCACCCCCCACCCCCCAAAATTAGTAAAGACAAATCTCCAAGCTCACTTTGCCCCTTTGGAAAGGAGATAGTTAAGTGAGCAGCGAACACAAAATTCAGTGTTCTCAAAGATAAGCCAGAAGGATTATAAAGAAGTCATTGAGAGACACAGACAGCTTGTTGTAACCACAGTGGGGGGCACAGAGGAGGACCACTGTGTAGAAGAGGTGGGAAGGAGGCAGAAGACTGTCTGCAAACATCAACCACTCTGGACAAGATAGACAGACACACAAGTGCAAGCCTTGTGAGTCCACCTGTTTAATTGTATGTTTTCTCCCTTAAAAATAGTTCTCATCAGTGTTATCAGGGTGGCCTCAAAATGACTTTCCCATTATTGCTTATAAACAAACCTTTATCACAGAGAGCTTGCCTGCTGAATTAAGACACCGAGGTAAGCAATCTACTGCTTCTGTCTAGCAGATCAGCTGTTTGTAGGAAGATAACAATACAAAAGTAACCACAACAATCAGCTACTGTAAATTAACTTAACTGTGTGAAATAATGCCTCCCCTATCAGATTAGCTTTCTGAATGACTTTATCCTTAAATTAAAGCTTGCCGGGGCTGAAAAGTAAATCATTTAAATGGTGCTGGGTTTTTCAGGTAATGTCTTAATATATTACTGTAATTTCAATCCGCCAAGGCATGCAGATGGCTTTGGTCTCTAGCTGCCTGTCTTTAAAAACCCTCTCCTGCACTGCCATTTTGTAATTACAGTGCTGCTCTGCTCCTGCCGCTGCAAGATTTCCCAGGGTGCACCAGCAGCCGCACCAGCAGCCAAGGCAATGTATCTTAAAATTATTATTCTTGTGTGGCCCTCGTAACATAAATGTAAATCTTTTATGCTAACGCTGTCAGAGGGTTAGCTCTGGGGCTCCAAGGTGTGCTGATGTAGAAATCACCCACCATCCATCAACCTTGGACCATTTGGGATCTGGCAAATAACTTGCTTTGGGGGGAGGGGAGGTTTTGTAAGCTGAATATTACTTTGGAGTCTGGGTGGTATCAAAAAGTCATCGCCTGCTTTCTTTAAGGGCAGGGGTGGGGGCTATCATACAAAGCAGCCTGTAGGGGTGAGCTTTACAGCCCAGCAGAGGTCCCTGTGAGCACCTGAAAGTCTGGTCACTAATTTTGCAGCGATGTGGGCTCTGTTGTAGACGTTGGAATAAGGTAGTTAGTCATGTCTTTGGAAACCATCCTGGAGATTAACCTCTTTAAGCACCTGTCTTGGGGAGCCTTGCAAAAGAATGCCTTGCTGTTCAGAGGTTGGGGGAGTATATATGTGGATGTCTGACCTTCTCATTTGTTTGGATCTGGGTCCACAGGCCTGGGGCCTCTAGGTCAGTCAAAAGCTTAGTGAAGGGAACTAGGCATCAGGGTGGTTTTATCAGGAACCGGAAGAAAAGGCATAAGAAAGCCCCAGAGGGACCCAAGAAAACAAGATCTAGCATTTAAATGCAAACAAACCCATGTACACTAAGCCCAAGGTGTCTGCACACAGAAGCATAGGGGACAAGTCTCTGGGAGGTAAATGTCTTTTTAAGTACATGAGAGCCATGAGATGGCTCAGTAAAGGCACTGCCAAGCCTGATGACCCTAGTTCAATCTCCAGGACCCTATGGTGGAAGGAGAGAACTAACCATCCGAAATTGTCCTCTGACTTCCACATGCATTCTACCACACACACACACCACAGCACACACACACAAACACACACACACACACACATGCACGCACTCGCGCACCCAAACATACAGAAATAAACAAATGTAATAAAAAAATTAATTATGAGAGTGGGGAAGTAACCCATAAGACCTTGGGAAACGATAATAGTGATAACACTGTGAATAATAATAAAACAATAATAATGAAACAATTACAATGCTCGCCTAGCAGTTATTACATGCAGGGCTCTGTTCTCGTAGATTTACATACTGCACATTCAATCTTTGCCAGCCAGTCTTTGAAGCTATGCTTTATAAACTAGGGGGAAAATGTTAGCAGAGCGATTTGGTCTTCCTAAAGAGAGGAAAGGGGACGACTCTGCTTTTGTTGCCCACTTATTGATAAGCACCGAAACTGGACAATGGGGAGCATAGCCACACCCAGTCTCAGGTTTGTCTTCAAAGGGCAGTAATTAAGTGATTTGTAGGATGGCCCAAAAAGGTGGCTCAGCAGTTAAGAGCACTCACTCACTGCTCTTTTGAAGGTCCTAAGTTCAAATCCCAGCAACCACATGGTGGGTCACAACCACCCATAATGAGATCTGATGCCTTCTTCTAGGGTGTCTGAAGACAGTTACAGTGTACTTACATACAATAAATAGGTAAATCTTTAAAAAAAAAAAAAGTCTGTAACCAGTAAATGTGCCCAGTAAATATATCCCTGGTTGGTTTGGTGGTGACGAAGAGGTCAAGCTGTATCAACATGTGAGTTCATTATCCAAAAGGGTGGGGTTTTATTGATAACAGTAAAAATAATCCCTCAACAGTGGAATGCACGGATGAACCAGCAAACTGCATTATGTAAATCAGCTCGTTTATTCCTCCTGAGAACAACGGTGGAGAGACACTGTTCCCATGGTTGCTTCTACAAAGAAGGAATGCAAGACACAAAAAGATCTACTTCTATACCACAGAGGAAAGGCTAGGGACACAATTTGGGTCCTAGAAGTTAGGCTGCTAATCTTTTTAGTATGTAGTTGCTTATGCCCATTGGCTGGGGGCAGGGTGTATACTCATGCCTGTGGGGGCTAGAGGTCAACATCAGGCCCTCCATCTTAGATTTTTTTAGATAAGGTGTCTCACTGAACCTGGAGATCACAGATTTAGTGAGGCTAGATGGCCAGCAAACCCCAGGGCTCCTCCTGTCTTCTCCTCCATAGCACTGGGGTTACAAGCTCAGGGCACCGTACTAGCTTCCACATGCATGCTGGAGATCCACTTTCCCACCTGTGCCAGCTTCCTTAGTATTTTATTTCTTCTCTCAATCTCTCTCTCTCTCTCTCTCTCTCTCTCTCTCTCTCTCTCTCTCTCTCTCTCTCTCTCTCTGTGTGTGTGTGTGTGTGTGTGTGTGTGTGTGTGTGTGTGTGTGTGTGTCCATAGAGGCAAAAGAAGTCAGATCTTGAGTTGGAGCAGACAGTTGTGAACTACTCAGCATGGGTAAGAAACCCAAGTCTGGCCCTCTGCAAGAGCAGTATGAATTCTTAACCACTGAGTCATCTTCCTAGCCCTTGCCAACCTTTTTAACTGTTGATCTACAGGACACTGAATGTGAAGTATCCATGGATGACAGTACAGTGAGGAATGGAGATGGCTCTTCCAGGGCACCTTCTAGTGCCAAGCTTTGTTCAAACTGATACGTATTGTTTAACTCAACCGTGTGACTCCTGGCTGTTGAAGTGTCAAATATTTGTATTGAGATGTATGAGAGAGATAGCTGCTCATTCTTGTCCTCTAGCTTTGGAATTGGTTCCACCCATCATTTCTAGCATTTATGAGACAACTCAGACATATGCATTTAGGGAAATGTATAAAACTGGATATATATATAAAGACAGATACACAGTCAAATGTGCACAACAGCATGTCCATTGACCATATACCTTATCCTACTCCAGTATTTTTATAATTTTTATTGATGCTGTACCCAGATTAATTTTCACAAGTGTTCTCTGGTTTGCACAATGGCAAAATCAACTACTGGAATTGGGTTCTAAGGTTTTGCTTTGGTTTGGTTTGGTTTGGTTGGGTTGGTTTGGTTTGGTTTGGTTTGGTTGGGTTGGGTTGGGTTTGGTTGGGTTTGGTTTGGTTTGGTTGGGTTGGGTTGGATTTGGTTTGGTTTGGTTTGGTTGGGTTGGGTTGGGTTGGGTTGGGTTAGTTGGAGTTTTTGTTTGTTTCATTTTGTTTGTTTTTACTTTCTTTTATTTTGTTTGTTTGTAGCTATGGTTTTAGATTTTATTTTAGTTTTAGTTTTGTTTGCTTTAAGATGGTCTTATTATATAACCTAGGCTGACTTTGAGATTGAACTTATCCTATCTCAGTAGTGGGATTTCAGGCCTGTACTACCATGCCTGGCATTCCTCACACTACACCCCATGACTCCATAACGATGCTGCTGCTTCTGTTTCTCAGGAAAATCCTAAATGCAGTCCACACATACCTCCCAACCCTACCATGAAAGCTTCAGCCAAATGGCTGAAGCATGGATAAGCACCCAGTGCCAAAATGGCTCACACTGAGATGAGGAGGAGGCTCTTCTCCTTGAAACTTGGAGTAAGTATTGGAATTAGGAACTTGAAGGTGAAAGGTCATGATACCGGGTAGTGATAAGACATGGACAGAAAGCCTCTGAAGGCCGAGACGAATAAACACATGGAGAGATGAAACACTAAGAGGAAAGACTTCCTCTCAGTGGATCTTAACTCCAGATCTTTAAACTTTTCTGGTCATTAGAGGGAGGGGGAGAGATCTTCTCTTTCTTACAAAGTTGTAGCATCAGAGAAGTCAACTCATTTGTCTATGGTCACACAACTCTCAAGTGGGAAAGACAGGCTCCAAGTCTGCAACTATAAAATTTCTTCCTTTGAATTTCCTATAGAACATGTTAGCCTCCAAAACATGCAACCAATAATAAGATAAATATGCACACATCTCTTTTTACCAACAGAACTAAAGGACCTTTGTGTCCATCCTGTACCCCATTTTTCTGACTTTTTGCTGCCCCATCTATAATGTGAACACTCATCTAAAAACAGTATTTATCAATTTTATATCTTTGGTACTAGTTAATCTTTTTTTTTTTTTTTGGTTACAATTTCCATTTTATTTTTACGTGTTGACTATGTTGCTTCTGGAACTTGTGAATTGAATTTGTGTAGTATATTTAAGTTAAAATATATCTATCCGTACACTACTTTTCAAAAATCTATTCTACCCCCCTCCATTTTTGTATTAATATAGCCTCTCTTAAGGACAAATGCTTGGAGTTTGACTCTTTTAGACATACGAATAAATATCCCATTTGATGAAATTTGATATAAAAAATTTATGAGCTTACAAGTTCAGTGTAAGGTGCTAGTTTATCTTAACTGTAAACTCAACACAACCTAGAGTCACCTAGGAAGAGGCTCTCAATGAAGAACTGTCTGTATTGGGCTGTCCTGTGGACATGTCTATGGATGGGAGGGGTGTCTTAGGTAAGCTGATGTGAGAAGTCTTACCTCCAGCGTGGGTGGCACCATTCCATAGACAAGGGCTCCTAAGCTATGTAAGAAAAGAAAAATCAAGATTAGCCCAAGTAAGCGAGTATGCATGAACTTAAATCCCTCTGCACTTGACCATGAATGTGATAAGACTCACTGTCTGAAGTTTTTGATTCAACTTCCCCACAGTAAAGAGCTATACTCCAGAGCTGTGAGCTGTGATAAACTTCCAAATTCTTTTTCCTTTAAGTTCCCTTTTGTCAGGATACTTTAGCACAGCAACAGAACTGAAACTAAAACATCTTTATCTAGAAGAAAAGCAGATGTATGTGCATCTTAAAATATTATAAATGTGTTCTACTCTGTTTTCTTATAAGATCATTCCATGTCAAACATGCAACTTTCTGTAGACACTGACTCTTCGAGATATGTCTATGTTAAGATGGGTTCCTGGAGACATAGACTTCTCCATGAAGGAGGAAGATTGTTGTAGAGGACAACATTATCCACACCTATGGCAGAGTGAGAGACCAAGGTGAGGGGGAGAAGAAACGTGGAATCACAATGTGGAAGCCTCTGTAGGGGCAAGGCCTTCAGTTTCTGGAAATGGAAACAAGTAAGCAAGTGCTTCATCCTGTTCTTCCTCCACTGAGCATCTGGACTGTGCTCTGGAAGAGGGTATGACCTTGTGCTGGTTTGCAGGGACAGAATGTGTGGTGTGAAGCAACTCAGAGATGAAGGGTTTGTTATGGCACATGGTTTCAGGAATTCATCCTGACAGGCATGGCAGCAGGAAGCTCCAGAGCTAGGACTCATGCCTCCTTCCATTTCTGCAGAACAGGAAGAATGAAGAGAGATGGTGTGGGAGATATGTGGTTGTTACATCTGTGACATCTGCCATCCAGTTTCCACCAGGGTTCGCTTGGATGATCCTGCTGGCTAGCTTGATTGTTCACGTCTCTCATGGATCTATGTGCATCCATCCTTCCTGAAGTTGAGCCCTAAGTAAAAGATCTTGACAGTTAGAAGAGGGTCATTCTTTGGTCCAGAGTAAATGAGTAGCTGTGCTCTTCTGTCAGAGACTCCAGATCAGCAGAACCTGATTACAAATGTCAAGCTCTACCTCCTAGCAATGGACTACATCCAGCTATCTCCCTCCTATTAAAGATTCCACAAGTTCCTGGAAAAGCACCACCAGCTGGAGACATGGCGTGCAAACCCAGAGACGACTCTGCAGCAGACATTTCACATTCTAACTACAAAAGACCTGAAGCCATGCAGCTTTCTCAGGCCAAAGACACCTCTGAGAGAGAAACATGGCAAGACCATGCAGCAGAAGGGAGAGTCATGGTCCTAAAGAGGTAGCTAAGAAGAGCCACCATCATCCATCACTGGCCACAGCCATTTCAAGGCTGAAGTCTTCAGGGAGAAGGCACTGCAAGCTCATTGTGGATACACCCAGAGACCAGCAGCTCTTAATCCCCCCTCTTCTCAATTATAATGTGCAAGCCAGCGAGGGAATGCCTTGTTTAAGATTTTCAGAGTAATAGGCTATTATTTTTAAGGAGAAGTAATCATCCCTGAGGGCCGCTGACCCGCAGGCTTCCCATTTTTCTCCTTCTTTTTAAAGCTCTTGTGACCCAAGGTACCAGAGCTGCAGCGTTATGTAAGATGCTCCAAGCACAGAGATTTTGAACTTGACTTGAAGTCTTTCTTTAATATTCAATAAAAAGTTGGAGATTTATTGGCCTATGGCAGAGACCAATTTCCTGTTACATGGACCAGAGAGGAGATTAAAAAAAGATTTTTAGAGCAGCGCCCATATTTCTTAAGAGAGGCAAAGAACGGAGCTCACCTAATTTTGCAGATCTGGCTGCTAGCACAGTTCTTTTCTTCAGGCTGATCTGAAATTAGAAGGCTGGAACGGAAATCCTGCAGTCTCCCCACAGGGACCATTTCACTTTTCCTTTGAGTAACAGCCCCGTAAGAATCGTCTTCACCACTCTAAGGTCAAGGTTGGAAGTGGCTGAGTGTGAAGAAGATTGAAGACTGTGCCACAGGCTCGGTGATGTACATCACTGTGCTTTCTGCAGCCAGAGGTGGGAGAAGTAATTCTAGCAGACTTCTGAATTGAAAAGCTCTGTTGCAAAGATGTGGGACAAGGCCACAGGAAATATGGCAGGCCACAGTGACAACAGGTTGGCATGAGCTATTAATTCCCAAAGTGTACCAGGATCAGGGTTAGGGATCGGAGTTTGAATTCTCGATTTGTCCATTATTGACTCTGTGACCTTGGGACTTAACCTTTCTGTGCTTGTCTGCAAAATACAAATTGCCTCTATGTTATTGCAAAATGGTTGTAGATAAAGTGCGAGAATACCTCCCTAGCCCCAAGGGGGTCCCAATAAATATTCAGAATGGGCTGGGAAGGGAGCACAGTTGGCAAAGTGCTTGTTTTGCAGTCATGATCTCCAGAAACTACATGTACATAAAAGGGCAGCATGGTGTGCACTTATGACTTCAGACAGTTGGTTCTCACTGGCCAGACAACCTAGGCTCCTTGGTGAACTCTGAGCCAATTAAAATCCCCATCTCAAAAGGGGATGTGTGTGGATGGTGTCAGAGGAATAACGCTCAAGCTTAACCTCTAGCCTCCCCATGCACATGCACATATACATTCTCAAACACTAGAGTGTACATGCACTCTCACACACACAGGAGCATGTGCACACATACACATATACAAATGCTCAGAATGTTAAGCTAGACTTGTTATTCTAATTTCCCATTGGTTCGAGACCAGTGCCAGGGTCTGGATGAACTTATTAAAGAGGCACTCCAGTGACATTGAAAAGCCAGAGATTGAGTTCAACTGAATCATCCCAAGATACACTAGGCTCTATCTAACCTAAGCCCCAGAGATGCATCTGTGAAGGAAGTTTGAGTCTGCAGGTAGAAAACCCATGGTTCTGAGCAGGAGGCAGAGGCATAAGACACAGCCAACCTGCCCAACTGCCACATTTGCAGGTATGTCCAATTCCAGAAGGAGTACAGAACAGGGAAATGCAGAACAGAATATGGAACAATTCCTCAATCTTTCTGGTGACATCTAGGCCCTACCTAATGCTCTCATCCCTATTGTCTACCTAAAGTTTTTTGTTTGTTTTTTTTATGTCTTAAGATGGCAACACTGCTAACTTTCCTTTCAATGCAGAATGGGAGTCATGAAGCCTGTTCAAGAGGACACTGAAAAATCACCCTAGAAACACGATGTTGGAATAAGGCTTTGAAAGATGAGAAGAGTTTGACAAGGCAAGTCAGATGGAGAGAAAGTCCAGGCAGAGTAAAAGTGCAAAGGCACAGAAGGTAGCAAGTATGAGTTTAAAAACCTGAAGTTCCCAGTGCTGTGGACTTGAGGCCAGAGACTTAGGGTAGAGATATAATAAGAGAAGAAAGCATCAGGGCCTAGATGTCACCATAATGAGTTTAGGAATTGTTCTATTTTTATTTCTGTTACTATGATAAATAAAAAATATATAAATACACTCTGACCAAAAGCAACTTATACTTCCAGATCACAGTCTGTCACTGAGGGAACTCAGGAAAGGTACCTGGCGATAGGACTGCTTGCTATTCCAGATAACATTACCTCTGACCAAGGAACTCATAACTAAGAGAGTGCAGCAAGAGCCATGGAGGAGGATGCTAACTAGCTGTCTTACTCATGGGCTCACACTTCCTTATACAGAGGAGCCCTGGACTACCTGCCTAGGAATGGTGCTGCCCACAGTGGCCTGGAACTTCCTATATTAATTAATAACTAAGATATTCACCCAAAGACATGTAAACAGGCCATTCTGTTCCTAGTAATCCTCACTTGAGGCTCCTCTTTCTCTCAGAGGCCTCTGGGCTGGGCCAAGTTGAAAATTAAAGCTAATAAGAGCATGTGTCCTGTAACCAGTAGGAATCCTGGCTGTATGTATCCCCAGATTTCCCCAGTCCATCCTGTTCTTGATCTTTCCCACATCACAGATCCCTGCTCAGTGTTCCAGGTCAGATTTTGGAACGTTTTCTTCATGTCATTAGGATATTTAAAAATAGCATGAGCCAGCTCCTCTGCTCTATAACAGTTGAAGATCAAGGAAGAAAGTCTCCTTTTATCCTGGCTGGTGAGTATGGGAGTCCAGAGGACCAGAGAGAAGGTCAAAGGATGTATGAAGAAGGAACTGTACAGGAGCAGCAATGGCAGGCACTCCTACATCTGAGTCAAAATCCATCCACTAGAGAACAGGGAAAACTACCGCAAAGACTGCTTTCAACTGTTCGGGAGTGGGAAATAGGAAATGGTTGAGATCCTTGAAACATTTCTCCCATAATCCCCAGCATTTTTTTTCTAACCCCATTGGCAAGAACTGGTTCACCTGTTTATCCCTAAACTCATCATCATGAGCAAGGAGTCATTCAATTACTGTGACTGGTTCACTCCTATCATGAACCCTTGTCCTACAAGTGAAAGAGCTAGTCTCCCACATTTCCTGAACATATCTCTGCCTAGAGACACTTAAACTACATGGGATTTTGTGAAAGAAAAGAGAGACATGGCTACCTGAAGGGAAGCCAATTGTCTCTACCCCAGGAAGTGATGGAAGTGTCTCAGTAGAGAGGAAAGAGGCAGCAGAAATTAGGACATGGGCTGAAGGCTAAGAAAACAATATTTTTATGCTGAGGAGTGGGCAAGACATCAGCCAAGTAGCCTGGAAGATGTAGGTATGTTGGTGGATACCTGAACCCAGTGCAGAGATGGGAGAAAGCCAGCCTGGCCTACATAGAAAATTCCAGGCTAGCCAGGGTCACATAGTGAGACCCTGTATTATAAAAGAACCAAAGGACACAGAATGTAACCAGCCAGGAAGAAGAAAGCAAGTGTGTCCTGCTGCTGTCATGGAGAAACAGAAAGAAAGAAGCATAAGGATAAGGGGATGCCATTTGTGAGAGTTTAGGCTTTGTAGCTGTGCCAAAAGGGTTGGGCTTAGGGTGGCAGTTAATGCCCAGAGGAATAACTTTTGACTAATAGAATTCCAGGCACAGAGGCTCCTGGCTGAGAGACCTTCCAACCTGGCTTGGAAACCAGACCTTCTAAATGTCTGCTCCAGCTGGAGCTGAATCTTGGGAAATTTCTATCCCAGAAGCTCTGGCAGAAACTGGTTTCAGGGAAAGTGCTTCTTTGGGATGCAGGGAGCTTTTTATCTTTCCCAGGCAGAAGAAAGCAACAACTTCTGGCAGAGGTGGCAGGGTTCTGGGAGAGCCTCCTCTCCCAGATTAGAATTAAGCAGAGCCTGTCAGCAGACTCACTGAACACCCCTCCCTGTGTCCTCACCCAGCTGGCCATAGTGGCTACTGCATGAACAGTTCTGAAAGGAGTGTGTTCCATGTGGATATTGCACAGTCTCGTGAGACCCCCCTCTGGGAGTTTGGAAAGTGCATCTGGTTGGAAGGTACCATCTAGGATAAATAAAACAGACAAACTGTCCTCAGCCCCAGCCACGTTTTCAGATTCCACCATTCACAAGAGCCCATCCATTTTCCTGTGTTTGAGCTAGTTGGATTTGGGCTTCTGTCTCATGTTTCAAAATTGTCCTGTCTATTACCCTGTGTCTGGCTCACTCTATCTGAGCCCTGGTTATTTCCATTCTCAAAATGGAAACAAATAGCATCCATCCTGCCTAGATCCTACATCTGACATGAAATTGTTTCTGCAAAATGTTGAGTGTTACAAGGATATAAGTCATCTCTGAGTACACAAGCCTGGTTATGTAGAAAGCGGCAGAGCTCTCGATGCAGCTCTGTCTATTCCTCCCCCATTGGTCTTTCCTCATTTCAACAGATGACAGAATCCAGTTGCTCTGTCTGAAACACATGAGGTCATTTTTAGTCCTGTACATTCTCTCCTGCACCATATGCAGTCCCTTGGCAAATATTTAACTTGGAAATGTGTCCCCAGTTCTCAACTCCTCACAAAGATCCCTGTCACCGGTAAGAATTAACCCACTCATAACGTGGCCATCCAACACAGCCCTCCCCCAGAGAAAGCCACAGCAATCAATCCCTGTAAACTGAGATTTGGCCTCTATGTCCCATCGCTCCAGCCACACCCTTTCAGCCCCATAACACCCTGGTCCCACCCTCTCAGCTCCTACCTTCCTCCCAAGTGTATTCCCACCCCATCCCCTTGCGTGTTTTCTTTTGTTTTTCTTTCTTTTTTTTTAATTAGGTATTTTCTTCACTTACATTTCAAATGCTATCCCAAAAGTCGCCCATACCCTCCCCACCCCACTCCCCTACTCACCCACTCCCACTTCTTGGCCCTGGTGTTCCCCTGTACTGAGGTATATAAAGTTTGCTTGTCCAATGGGCCTCTCTTCCCACTGATGGCCAACTAGGCCATCTTCTGCTACATATGCAGCTAGAGACACGAGCTCGGGGGGGATACTGGTTAGTTCATATTGTTGTTCCACCTATAGGGCTGCAGACCCCTTTAGCTCCTCGGGTACTTTCTCTAGCTCCTCCATTGGGGGCCCTGTGTTCCATCCAATAGCTGACTGTGAGCATCCACTTCTCACAGTGTTTGCTAGGCCCCGGCATAGTCTCATAAGAGACAGCTATATCAGGCTCCTTTCAGCAAAATCTTGCTGGCGTATGCAATGGTGTCTGCATTTGGAGGCTGATTATGGGATGGATCCCCGGGTATGGCAGTCTCTAGATGGTCCATCCTTTCACCTCAGCTCCAAGCTTTGTCTCTGTAACTCCTTCCATGGGTGTTTTGTTCCCAATTCTAAGAAGGGGCAAAGTGACCACATTTGGTCTTCGTTCTTCTTGAGTCGCATGTTTTCTTTACCTGACTGGAACACTTCTTCCACCAAATCCTGGCAGAATTCAATCCTCCAATAAGACTCCTCTCCTAAGTGGTACATACCCAGACGGTCCTGCTAAAGCAACAGAGGGAGACAAACATACCATAGACACATCTTCTTTGACACTTTGTCAAGCCGCTGCCCTGCTTTGTCAACTTTGCTCACTAGAGTATTACAAGTCAATACTATACTATTTATCTGCTAATGTCTTTTCCATCCAAAAAAAGAAAGACCAGGAAATTCTTCTGTCTTATTTACCATTTCACCACCTCCAAATCCTACAATACAATAACCAGGATGAACATTGTACATGGAACAAATATTTGAATTTATGCCCAAGTTGACTAGCTTTAAGAGAGCTGTGTGTGATTATGTATAAGTATATATAATTTTTCTTTGTTCACCGTAGATTCTACTAAACCATATTTCCACCAAGATCAAAAACGTGTTCTTTCCAATGTAACCAAACAATTTTATTTTCCCCCTAACCTGATGGAGACTACAAGAATAGATAGTTCCTGCAACCTGGACCTGAGTGTTGCCGTGTTCCCTAAGCTCTAGTGCTCTCAAGTACCATGAAACTTGGTTGTTTACTTCGCTGGAAAGATATGAATCCTAATGGCGCACGCCTTTCATCTCAGCACTGGGGAGGCAGAGGCAGGCGGATTTCTGAGTTCTAGGCCAGCCTGGTCTACAGAGAGAGCTCCAGGACAGCCAGGGCTACACAGAGAAACCCTGTCTTGAAAAAAAAAAAAAAAAGAATTCTAATTATTCCAAAATCGTCTCTGGTTAGTAGCATCATAGAACCACAGTCCCACCTGATCTCAAAAATGGCTGAGTTGAATATGTGTATTAGGTTCCCAGGGTAGATGCTTAACAACATCAGCTTCCTGTCAGGAAGGTGTGTGTGTGTGTGTGTGTGTGTGTGTGTGTGTGTGTGTGTGTGTGTGTGTGTGTAGGCAAATCATTTAATGAGTTTTCTAATCATTCTACTTGATTCATAAAAAACAATCATTGCTGAAATATTTGATATTATAGTCTGTGCTAGTCAGTGTGCTAAACACTTTATTATCTTGTAATTTAATTTAGGAAGAGAATCACAAGGGAAATAAAACTGCTATTCTCCAACCCCTCCCGCCCCAGCTGCCTAGGAAGGCAGCCCTATCTCAGTCTCCCACCCTCAGTAGACATCATATCTGCCAGCCTCTCCTCACTGTCACCACACACTAAAGCACCAAAAGCAGGAAGCAGAGTGTTGAGTGAGCCCTAGACTCTGTGCTTTCCTTCCCCCATCCTCCCATCCCCCCTCCCATTCCCACTCTCGTTGTATGATGAGCAGAGGATTTTTTTTTCTCATCTTAGTTGATTCTTCTGCTGTCTATGGTGCCTACCCTCATAGGAAGATTACAGCCATGCCTGTCGACCTCAGGAGGCATTACCTACCTACTTTGTCCAGGGCAATGTTAGCAGAACCATGAACACTCCTCTCTCTGCTGTGATTCTAAAAACTAGACCTGCCTCACTAAATCTGTTCTTCCTTCTTCAAGAGCTGAAACATCTCAGAGACATCTATGTTGGCAAAGTAAAAACCCTGGCTAGTCTACAATAGGCTAAAAGATGACCCTTCAAAGTCACTTGTTACTGAAGCACAACTTATCACACCCTGACTAACACACTACTTTAACAAGAATAGAGGCTTCAGAACCACTGAGTTCTGTGAGCTTGCTTGTTACCACTGCACATTCTAGCATGTCCTGACTGATGCACAACCTTGACAACACCCTGCTTAGATTAACAACAGTTTCAAACTACATTTCCCAATTTATGGGTCATCTTCCAAGTTTCTATGACATACTTTTGGATGTCATTATGACATTAGTCTCTGTTTGCATTATCAAACGAAAGTGACAGATAATAACTATCCCATGCTTTCCAGAACTTACAGCCTCCTTTCTGCGCTGGGTAGCACTGGGTAGCGCTACTGGTGCTTGTGAGAATGCTGATAATGATCAACACACAAACAGCTGAGATCCAATGAACTTCATTTGCAGATGCTGAGAGTTAGTTGCACATCACTTGCATATGTCACAAATATTATTATTCTTTGAACTTTCTTGAAAGAATTTTGACACATTTAAACACATTTTTAGCTAAAACACTATCCAAAAAAGGCATGGGCCATATGCCTTGGTCCAGTGTGATGATGCCTGACCTAGAGAAGATTTCAGAGTCCTGGGTGTGGCACTTGAAGAACCCTTTACAACATCATCCCAATGGCTTGCTCTACTCTGGGTTTATGATGCACTAAGCTACAAAGCCACCCTGATCATACACATGCACATTAATCTTAGGGCTGAGATCTCTGACACAACAAATATCACATTCTACATAGAAATTATTGCAATGTCTGTTTTAGTTGCTCTTTTAAGTTCCTGAAGACCGGGGCTGGTGAGATGGCTCAGTGGATAAGAGCACCCGACTGCTCTTCCGAAGGTCCAGAGTTCAAATCCCAGCAACCACATGGTGGCTCACAACCACCCGAAATAAGATCTGACGCCCTCTTCTGGTGTGTCTGAAGACAGCTACAGTGTACTTACATATAATAAATAATAAAAAAATAAATAATAAAAGTTCCTGAAGACCTTGAATGCATTCCTAGTCCTAGCCCCAGCCTCAGCCCTGGCCCCGTCCCCAGCCCCAGCCCTAGCCCTATCCCTATCCCTTACTGCTTGGCATGCTGAGGTAGTTTACAAATCTTGGCATTGTTAGTATTGGGGGCACAAATAACTCTTGGCTGTAGGATGTCCTTTGTACTGTACAGTGCTTAGAAGCATCCAACAGTTCTGCCTACCACTCCAACAGCACAGCCTTCCCAGTTGTACAGTGTGCCTAGAAGGAATAACTATACTCCATAATGCATCCAGGTGCATCAGACTGTTAAACCAAGGACACCAAAGAGACTGGAATCCTCCTGCCAGGATTATTGTCTTGGAAGAAGAAAATCATGGGCCAGCCAGAGTTGAAGCTTTTCTCTCTGAGAAGGTTGACAAACCTACAGGGACAGTGAGAGACCAATGTGTGTAGGACCACACTGACTACTATGCGTCCCCTAATTCTATAAACTTTAATCTCACTCAAACCCCTAAAATGGATTTGGGGAATGAGGGACTTCTTAAATATCTTTGTCCCTCTCTCCAATGTGACAACATTGAATAAATCTTTTTTCTTATTTTTAACATTGACATGGATGTTAGCTTGAATATGATAGCTGAAAGTGATTTCTTTGGACACAGACTGAGACCCCAAGTTCTGTAACAGTTGTGACAAACTGTTATAAAACAGAACTCCAGATATTGCCAAATTCCTTCCTACCACCTCACCCCGTGAAAACATTGTCATAACCATGTAACCCTGGGGCTCCCGGAAGGCAGGAGTCAACGCTCTTCATAAAGCTTCACTGAGCTGTGGTCTGGTGTATAGGTGACCTCCATCATATAACTGCTACGTGAAAACCATGAGCACAGCAATGAAAAGCATCGGTTCCATTAGCTTCTATCCAAACAATGTGTTTAAAGACCTAATTCTAGTAATTGTGTTTTCTTTTTTTTCCCTTTGCCATTGCATGGAAGCCAGTTTTGTAAAGTCTGAGCATCATAAAAGGACTATCTCGTGCATGCACTGTTTTATTTATGCTGCTCTCACAAGTGCTGTTAATGCTGCATCTGTTTTACTAGCAACCCCCTTTGTTTTATATAGCACTTTATATTTCCCTGAATGTGCAAAGACCTGAGATTTCTATGGTCTGCAAGTGGATAAATCACTGCATATGGATGGGGCGGGAAATGACAACAAAAAAATCTCCTGGAGTCATGGCTCAATTCTCTAGTGCATCCTGGGTGACATATGCTAACGAGAAGGTATAGCTGAAGCTGCTCACAGGAGAAGAGAGCAGAGAGAAAAACAGCACTCACTAGCATTATGGGATCTGTTGGGAAGATTGGATAATCAGCCCTTTCTTGCTCCACTCAGAGATGCTTGAAAGACATCCACACAGTCATCAGGACATGTCCAGTGTTCACAACATCTGGAACCCATCTGAGCAGAGTAGTTCCTGACCAATACCTCTGACTGGCCAGATTTGAATAGTAAACATGGCCTGTAACTGTGGTCTCACAGAAATGAGAATAGTAGAATTAGAATTTCTAGAATCTAGAGGAACAGAGGTAAGTCACATCGTGACCTTCAACCATAGAACCTGGGCTCCAAAACCAATTCTTTACCTTTACTAATTTGAAAAACTATGGACATTTATTTTCATCTCAGTGTGCCATAGTCTCTTTTTCTTTGAAAAACAACAACCACCACCACCACAATAATGGCCGCAACACCTCCATTCTGATAGAGAGATTGATAGAAAGATTAAGAGATGAATACATGAAAATGTGCTTAACAAAGTACAATAAAAAGAGACTGTAGCACACTGAGATTAAAATATATGTCCATTGGTTTCCAAACTGGTAAAGGCAAAATTAGTTTTGGAGCCCAGGCTCTATGGTTCAAGGTCACAATGTGACTTATCTCAGTAGGCATACAATAAATCTCACTCATTGTTAGCAAGACCCCTTGGGACTTAGCATAGTAACAGGGCTCAGTACCACCGGAAGTTACAAGAGTTAGCGTTTGGAGATTATTTAGCCCATTTCTTTCTGGTAAGAGCTATGAGCCCTGAATCACTACTGTATACACAAACATACAAACACACACACACACACATACACACACACACACACAATTTGAGCATAAAGGTGCTATGATACTTATCAACCAGGTGAAAAAATGAAGACAAATTTTAGTTCCCATGTGTTAAGCAACATGCACCAAGATTTGAGTTTCAGTTGAACAAACTGTTACCCCCTTAGCCATGGGAACACATTCGAAGGCCCTCATTAGAATGTGTTAGACTACGGATAGTAGGAACCTCTATCTATATCATGTATTTTCTTTTTGTTTCTTATACTTATTATTGTTATTGAGTATGTGTGCATGGGAGCACACACAACACACACATTTGGAGGTCAGAGGATGACGTTTTTGAGTCAGTTTCTCTTTATCTTTACATGGGTTCTGGGACTGAACTACTGCCAGTAGTTCATCATCTTGTGCATCAAGCACTTTTACTTCTCGAGCTTTCCTGCTGTCCCATGCCATACATTTTCTATAGAATCACACCAACTATACAGTTCAATGTATGTATTCTGTACAAGAAGATATTAGCAATGGTAAGTAACAAAATAGAAGAAGCTGAACTGTATGGTATAACTAAAGTTAGTGACAAATTATGAATTGTATATTCTAGAGTCTTCCATTTAATATTTGACCACAGGTAACTGGAACTCAGAAAGAAGGATGGCTATGCCCGTGTCACTAGAGAACAGATGGTCACTGAGGTCATTGACCTGTCTGGTTTGTATCTTACAGTACCTCAGCCTTCCAGCTCTGGGTCAGGAGGATGGCGAGGTGACGGAATGTCCTCATGGAACTGACAACTGAGTTAAGACCTACAGGAGAAGGAAGCAGAAGGACACCAGCACGTCTGTATGTCGCCCTGCGTTGTGTGTTTGTTGGTTGTCTTGTTTCATTTTGTTTTCTTTTGTTTTGTGTTTTCAGACGCAGTCACGAAGCGATCAGGTTTACTCACACCCTAGGGGAAGATGAGAAGACATGTGTATTAACATTGAAGGCCATCTTTTATTAGTATTTCTCTGCTTCTGCAGCAAGGGAGAAATATATTTATTTCAAACCCTAACAAGAGCTTGCTTTTGGACCCATTCCTTCCTGAGTACCCTATTTTGATAATCCTCCCCTGGAGAGCAAGTCGACCCAGACTACAATGATTGCCATGTTCTAAATTTAACTGACCGCATAGATGCATTACCTGCACGATCACAAGAGCCTTTGCTCTCTCGGCCTAGAGAAGCAGGATGTTTACGACCTGTTTATAAATGTCTGCATAAAATACAGCTTCAGAGGCTTGTCTGGGAGTGGGCTACCTGGAGTCAAGTGTGTCTTTTAAAATACAATGCATCACTTGTGAGAATGGTTCTGTAGTCTCTTTCCACTCCTAGCCCCTCTCAAATCCATTGCTCTCCCATAAATAACTATATGAGGTGATGGCTTGACCATGATTCTCATCATGCCCCACCTATATAGGATGTCTTCCCTGGTGGATTTTTGTTAAGAAACAAAATACAACTTTTATTGAGATCAATAAAAGATTAAGGTGACAAAGTGATTTATTGAGTATGGAGGAGGCTCATTTTTCCCTCACCATCGCCGCAGCTACTAGAAAGGATGTTTTTCTACCCTGGGTCTTCAGGAAAGTTAGGAGAAGTCGAGACTCATTTATCAAGTCAAAAGAGAGTGATTAAAAACCATAAGGGAACTGACAGAACACACATGAGCAAAAGTTGGTATTTTGCTAAAATACGCTGGCCACAGAGTGTGGAGAGATGAAGGGAACACATGGGGTCTTATGTGAAATGAAGCTTGGTGGGAGGTGGGAAGCTCTGGGTCAGACAGGTGCAAGCTGAGCTGAGGGCATGGAAAGAACTGAGCATGGGAACCAAAAAAACAAAAAACAAAAAAAAAAAAAAAACAAGCTGTGAGCTCCGGAGCCTGATCTTCACATGGTAAGGAAGAGCCAGGAATCCTCGGACTTCACAGAGGATTGCAAATGCAAGGTCTGCCTGGGCTACAGACTGGGCTCAAGGCAAGCTTACACAACTTATAAAGACCCTATCTCAAATATATACAAATTTTAAGAAAAAAAAAAAAAGGGCTAAGGTTAGCTCAGTGGTAGAGGGCTTGCCCATTGTGGTGGTTTGAATATGCTTGGGCCAGGGAGTGGCACTATTAGGAGGTATGGTTGTTGGAGTAGGTGTGGCCTTGTAGGAGGAAGTGTGTCACTGTGACGGTGAGCTTTGAGAGAGCTTCCTCCTAACTTCCTGGAAGCCAGTTTCCTCCTGTTTGCCTTCAGAACAAGATTTAAAACTCTCAGCTAGCTCCTCCAGCATCATGCCTGCCTGGAAACTGCCATGCTTCCTGCCATGATGATAACAGACTGAACCTCAGAACCTGTAAGCCAGCCCCAATTAAATGATGTCTATAATAAGAGTTGCCTTGGTCATGGTGTCTCTTTACAGCAATGGAAACCCTGACTTAGAAACCATGCCTTCTCCACAACATTCTGCCTGCAGGTAAGGTATCCTCACACCTCTTCCCTTCCAGAACACCAATATTCTAATTCTTTAAGGCAAACACAACACAACCCAACACATCTCACTCTCTTCTCCAGTGTCCTTTACATGGCTGACACCGTGAACAGCCTCCATAGGTTATCACAAGAAACACTGTGACTCTTGTTCAGTTCTGCGTTCTGAACCTCCAACCTGCGTGGGATGCAGTTGATCTTTTTAACACAGAAATCCATGAGCTAGCTGAATGCCAGGAAGAGCTGCATGGAGGGCCAGCATGGTGGTGGCATTGCGTTGTATGGGTGATCACTATTGCTGCTGTTTTCATTTTCACTCTTGCTGCTGCTAGGGTTTGCCATGCTGGAGACACAATTTAGGGCTGTGTGCATGCCAGTCAAGTGCTCTACCACTGGGCTACATCCCCAGTCATTTTTATTATGATTTCTGTCCGCCTTATGTTTTTGAGAAACAGTCTCTCTAAGTTGCACTAGCTAGCCCCAGACTCTCTTTGTAATCCAGGAAGGACTTGAACTTGAATCTTCCTGCCTAGACCTCAAGTAGCTGAGATTGCAAACTTGCATTATCAAGCATGGCAGGGATGGGTGTGTTATTATCTCCACTCTTCAGAAGAGAAACTTCAGGATCCAGAGCTTCACAGGATTCTGAGGCAGAGCTCTTGTCCTCAGTTTCCCTTTTCAGTCCATTTCTATAAAGAGCAGCATTACTCACCACATGCTGTCCCCACAAGACAAATATCAGAAGAAGATTTAAAAAGGACCTCCAGTGAGAGAAAGGCAGACTCAAAGTCAGTAACTGCACAAACCTGAAGGAAGGCCCAGCCTCTATGCTACTGTGAGGGGAAATTATGGCTTCCCATTTTCAGCCTCAAAGACGCATGCACCTCCTCAAGGCAGAAGGGAGGGGCAGAGAGCAGAGCTTCCAAGTTACCACTCATTGCAAGTCCCCATTAACTGTTTAATGAGTCGATTTTTAATTCTGACATAATGATACACAATGGCATGGTTACCCTCTGGATCAGCACTGCCATACACCCCCCTCTTGTGAAAGCTAAACTAACCAAGCATTGATTTTTTTTTCCTTAAGTAAGCCAACACAATTCCACTTCTAGGAATTCATCCTGCAGATAGATTTGCATTTGTGAGAAATGATGCTAGGGCTGCATTATTAATTATAGTCACGTCTGTAAGAGAAGAACATTCAGAACTGCCCAAAAGTCTATCAACAGGGGACTGGAAGGATAATAAATGCATGTTTTGGTAATTATATAATAGGCAGAGAGTATACAAACCCAAGTTATTCTTCATGTCCTGATGGGAAAGGATTCTAAAAAAGGTTAATAAAGAAAAGATGATAAAAGCCTGTCTGTATTTCTTGCCACTACAGGTAGGGATGGGTGCTGATGCATACATACAGACAAGCACACATGGATGGAGGTTACTGTACACATATAGACACATGCACAGGGATGGATGCTGTGCACATATCTAGACATACACACACAGATTTTATATATATATATATATATATATATGTGTGTGTGTGTGTGTGTGTGTGTGTGTGTGTGTGTGTGTGTGTATGTATAGAGTCATTCTAGAAAGACACTGAACAGCTAGAAGAAACAGTAGCTTCCTCGGAATAAAGATGCATTATGGGGGCTAAAAGGAGACAAGGTAAAGCAATGGGTAAAACAAGGACAGGTATTACATGTTTTCTTTCATACAAAGAATAGAGGTTTTAATACATATGAGTGTGACATGAAAGCAGACAAAGGACAATTTTGTTTGTAGGTGGGAAGTGAACTAGTTAGAGGTGCTCAGAGAGTGTGTGCATTGATATGGGCAAAATACAGTGGAGTAAGTGTACTAAAAAGTTGTAATGAAAGCCGTTGTTTTATATGCTAAGTAATAACAGCAATAAAGTCCATCCAGAATGCCCGTGTTCTCTTCCTAACTCCACTACTGACCAGGTAGTAGAAGAAGGTTGTGTGTGCCAGGCTGCAGGCCTTCATTCTTTACAAAGCATGTGTATGGCTAAGTTAACATGGATGATAATGAGGAAGGTAACGATTAATGTTGTCACCGTCTTCATGCCTGCTAGAAACATCAGGCAGAGGAAGTGAGCCCTCCACTGTAGAATGCAGGGCACAGTACAGGACAAGCTGCTAAAAGAAAAGCCAGGAACGCAGTCGAGAGAACTAGTATCATTGCAGGAAGTGGGAAGATGCCAGAGCAGCTGTGCTAGCCTCACAACTTCTGGGGGCAAGGCTGTAGGCCAGGAGCCAGTGTTGAGTGCCTTCCTCAACCACTTCCCACCTTATTGTTTTGAAACAATTGGAGCTTGCCAATTCAACTAGACTTGCTAGCCAGCAAGCTCCAGGAATACTCCTGTCTCTGCCTAGTATCTAAGAGCTGGAATTACAACAGGCACATCCCATCACACCAAAATTTTTGGCACAGATACTGGGGATCCAAACTCAGGTCCGCAGGCCTATGCAGGAAGCATTTTACTTAACGACCTGTCATCTTAGCTCCCAGTCCTATGTTGTCTAAGCACGTTCATTACGTGAAATAGGAAGCATGATCTTAGGAGGCTGTGTGCAAGTCTTGTTAGAAACTGAAAGCAAGAAGGCGCTGGTTTCAACACAGGTGATCCTTCTCCATTAGAGTGCTTATGGCACATGACTGCACACAGAGAGAAGTAGTCCCCAGAGGCACTTCAAGTCACACCTCCCACTCGAAACAAGGATGGCTGCTTCTTGTCACAGCAGTCCAAGCCTATAACACTCCTCCAGCAAGAAAATGGATGGCTAACGTCCATCCATAGGACATAGAAAGGTTGAGAAATTGTTGAGCATTCATAAGGCATGGGAACACACACACATACACACCAAGATAGCTGCATAGAAAGCACAATCAGAGGCATGTACCAACCTCTGCAGTCCTAGGCCAGCATCATCAAGAACAACTGACACACAGGCAGATACCACAAACCAACACAGGAGACACAAAGCTATTAAAAGACAATGAAAAAAAATAAAGCATTAAATGACTGCATAAGGGCATGCGTGGATGACTGACAGATGCCAAATATGCAACACAGAAGTGAGGCATGAAAGGTGTAGACTACAGTCATGAACAGATGCAGGTACTTAAGCAAACACAGGCACATACGCCACACAGTGCCTTGATTAAAAGGGAGGTTTCAACGACACAACAGCAAAGTCAGAAATGCTGCAGTGAGACTACTCAGCTTTCTCCCCTTTCTTGGCAGAAGAGAGGTACAGGGATAAAGTAGACTGCCCCCTCCCCAGCACCAACCGTATGTGGGTCTCTATCTGATATGGTTTGCTCTGCACAGAAGTGGTTCTGATTTAGATGATAGATAGAGACCATTTATACAGTTAAACACAGTAGGGGTCTAAATGCTGTTCCCCGCAGAACACCAGATGCGAAAAAATGAGCATTTGATTGTTCTCGTGCCCGTTTCTGACAAGCTAACAGATAAGAAACCATCCCACTGAATTCCCAGAAAACTGGAGAGCATGGATACAGAAAGCAATGTACAGGAAGGACTAGGATTTATTAAAGCAGATTTCTAAATATTAAAGAGATGGCAGCTGGCCGTGCTTTCCTCAGCAGACTTTGGAGGCGGGATATTACTTGATAACCAAGATGGATGAGCATAGCTTATCCTGGGGAGTTCTCAGACCCTACAACATCTGTGAAAGACTTCATGCAGGCATTAAACAGTCCCATTCACTTCTGTACACCAGGTATTTGGAACAGACGAGATCTCATTGCCTAAAATCATATATATCTTTCTTATAGCCACCTCCAAGACCACTATTAAAAACAACTCATTAACTAGAAATGGTTTAAAGCCTCCTAAAATTATCTCCTGAAACATGTAAACAAGAAAATATGCTCCCCATCACTAACTGTTAGAGAAATGCAAATTTAAATTAGTACAGTAATACTTCAGATCTATTAGGATGGGGAGTGTGTGTGTGTGTCTGTGTGTGTGTGTGTTTTCTGGTATGGAGATGTGTGTGCAGGTACACTTTAATGTGGAATGTGTTTGTATCCATGTAAAGATCAGAAGACTACCCTCATTCCTCAGATATTATCTGTCTGCCTCTTTCTTGAGATAATATCTCTTTGGCCTAAAACTCCCCCAGAAGGCTAGACTGGCTGGCCAGCAAGTCTTGAGGCAGCCAAATTGAAGTGGTTTGAATGACAATGGCCCACAATAGGCTCAAATATTTAAATGTGTGGTCCCCAGCTGGTGGAACTATTTGGGAAGAATTAGAAGGCATGACTTTGTTAGAGGAGATTGTCACTGTCTAATAGAAAACTACCAGTTTCTTATGAGTCCAAAGCAACGCATAAGTGGAGACTGTTTTCCTTCTTCTTCCTTCTTTCCTTCCTTCCTTACCAGCAGTTCGTGCTAGCTAAGGAGGAAACATGACCTTCATACACACACCGCTTCTACTCCAAACATTATATTGTTCCCTTCTTTTGAGTGTAGGTGGAATCCATAACTTGCTTCCACTCTGTCTCACAGAGTGGTGATGAGTGATGAGCTGTGTCTCCCATGAGCATGCTTATTGTGAATGATTCGATCTTGTTAACACACTGGAAGTTCCTCTGGTTGGATGAAGTAAGTAGGCATGCTGGAGTTCACATGTTAGAACTGGCAAGGCTGGACAGACAGTGCCAGTTTCAAGGGACTAGACTAGAGGCTACTAACAATGGGGCTAAAAGGACTGGACTCTCCCCTGAGCCCCCTACTAAACTTCCAGATAACCCAACCCTGGCTAACATCTGGCTTTCAGCCTTCCAAATCCTAGCAAAATCTCCAATAAGATTATACCTGGACCTCTCACACTGAGAAACCACAAGACAATAAATATGGGGTAAGTCTCAATATTTGTAGGTCATTCTTAGTAGAGAAAACTAACGTGGAACATCTAGGTTGGCAAAACAATATTCCTTGCCTCTAAACTACCCCCATTTACAGAGAGCCTTCTGGAAATAGGACTTATTTCTCACCCATGAACCCAGGAGATGAGATGTTTTGAGCCACCATTCTACCCAAGCGGCCCAAGATTTATGAATGGCTCTCACTTCCATTAGGCTGTGGGAAAGGGCCAGGGTGTTTCTCCTCGTGTTTAGAAGTCCATCTGTTTCCATTCCTTGTCAGCAGTTTGCATAAGTGAGTGGTTTTATTTCTTGTGAGAAAGAAAGGAAATGCACGAGCTGCCCCAGCAGTGGAAGATTTGTCAAATAAAGCTTTTAATAATGGGTCTGTTTGACAGTTTTATAGTTCTTCAACTTCCCGGCCATTTGAAGGTGGTAGGTTTTCAATAAAAATTAAGTCCTTTTCCAAGAGAAACTTGGTCCCCTGTTATTTTAAAACAACTAGTCCAGGGTGCACAGGAGCACCTTAATTCCACTACCAAAAGTAAATCTCCCTCCTTTTCCGTATTAATAACTCAGGCAATCCATCAGGCCGAGACGGACTGTGAGCTTTTCGCACCAGTATATCCAGGTGGCCTGATGAACCACATCCGTAACTAGACTTGCTGGGTGATCATTAGGCTGTTCCTGAAAATAAATGGCCTGGCCTTTCTGTAGCTTACTTAAGTGCACCAGGGAAGGGTTGGCAGGCTGGACGTTATTCTTTAATTTCCTGGGATTCTTCAAAAGTTTCTCTAAGTGGAAGGAAAGCCTCAGGGATGAGAAAGAAAACAGCATGTTAGAAGGGACTTAGGAGTCAGAGCCTTGACACCTTGCTTTTACAGCAAGCTCCCTCATTCTTATTCTCCTCTCTGTATGACCATGGGTCTCTCATCTGACTTCTAGGATTTTCCTTTCTCTGTCCACGGGAGAATAGTGTGGTCATTACTATCCCCACTGCTGTGAAAATGCATCAAAAAAACAGAAAGAAAGGGTGTGATGGTTTGAATTTGCTTAGCCCAGAGAGTGGCACTATTAGGAGGCATGGCCTTATTAGAGTAGGTGTGGCCTTGATGAAAGAAGTCACTATGGACCTGGGCTTTAAGACCCTCATCCCCTCATCCTAGCTGCCTGGAAGCCAGTCTTCTCCTAGCGGCCTTCGGATGAAGATGTAGAATTCTCAGCTCCTCCTGCACCATGTCTGCCTGGACAATGCAATGTTCCTGCCTTGATAATACTCGACTAAACCTCTGAACCTATAAGCCAGCCCCAATTAAATATTGTGCTTTTAAGAGTTGCCTTCGTTATGGTGTTTGTTCACAGCAGTAAAACCCTAACTAAGGCAAAGGGTTTATTTCATCTTATGGTTTGAGTAGATACAATCCATCTTGGTAAATGATGCATGGTCAGAGTCAGAGCATAACTAGCCAAGTGAAAATGGGTAAATGTTAGTGTTCAGTTGTCTTTTCTCAGTCTGTGCTTCCAGCCTACATGCAACTGTGCTGTGTACATTCAGTCTGGGCCTTCTGTCAGCAGTTCAACCTGGAAACACGCTCACAGATGTACCCAGACGTGTGTCTCCTAGGTGATTCAAAATCCATCCAAGTTGGCAGTGAAGATGAACCATAACAAATGGCACAAAGAAAGTGAATTCGTGGCATGGAAGTCAAGATTGTAGGACTGAAATCTCATCTCCATAGCCTATGACCAAGGGCCTTTTCTGAGTCTCTCTGCACACTTTGAAAACTCAAGATGCTTCATCTTTGCAAACAATTTAGCAACGTTCTCCTGATGATTACTGAGCATTTATTCCATATCAGTCATTTCATTATTCTTAATTATGATTGTGCTCCATTATCACAGTCAAGAAAAACATATTGGGCAGAAACCCACCAATTCTTCTTTGCTTTACTAAGACCCCTAACTGATAAAACCCAGGGGGCCCTTTATGGCACCTGTACTGGCTAGTTTGTGTCAACTTGACACAGCTGGAGTTATCACAGAAAAAGGAGCTTCAGTTGAGGAAGTGCCTCCATGAGATCCAACTGTAAGGCATTTTCTCAATTAGTGATCAAGGGGGAAAGGCCCCTTGTGGGTGGGAGCATCCCTAGGCTGGAAATCTTGGGTTCTATAAGAGAGCAGGCTGAGCAAGCCAGGGGAAGCAAGCCAGTAATGAACATCCCTCTATGGCCTCTGCATCAGCTCCTGCTTTCTGACCTGCTTGAGTTCCAGTCCTGACTTCCTTTGGTGATGAACAGCAGTATGGAAGTGTAAGCCAAATAAACTCTTTCCTCCCCAACTTGCTTCTTGGTCATGATGTTTGTGCAGGAATAGAAACCCTGACTAAGACAGCACCCAATGCTTTCATACAATACATATGATCAGGTCTGATGGCTCAGAGCATCAAATACTACTCCTGCTATGAAGGAAGCAGGGAATAATTCTGATGATGAAGAATCATGGGTAAAAATGAAGGCCCATTGATTTTTATTATCACAGAGCTAATTGACAATCTGCAACTACTTCCTTGATTAAAATGCACTGTTTATTGTAAACACAAAACTAATACCATAAAAGATATCAATTTTAAGGCATTAAAGAGGTGTTAGCTAGCTGTCACCAAGCCTTGACTCTAATCCTGTATATTCAGGCTCATCTTTCATTAGATCTGAGTTCTTTTTATCTTTAAGAGCTGTAACCATTAACAACTGAATAACACTTTCCCAGACCTGGATTCCCAATCTTCTCCAAGTTTCAAAGTCTGTGTGTAGCAATTGTCTCCTAATCAAAACATCCCACCATGTAGGGAAGCTCATTAAAACATAGAAGTCTTAAAGTAAGGGCTTATTATGACTCAGGGAGCAAACAACTCATACATATCAGGAAGTCTCTAAAGGTTAGCAGCTTTAACCTCTCAAACTATCTTTTAAAAACCTCAAATAGCTCCTAAGTTCCAGCTTTCGTGAGTTGTCACATACTGGAGTAAGCGTTCAGTGCTACAGCCACCTTTGAGTTGTCCACACACCTACTACATAAACCTTCACCTATGTGTCTATAACTAATGCCAATAAACTCATTACTTAATAAAGTTGGGCTTTGGTGGAATCACTACTTTGTTTTGTCACTGGTTTCCTGACAGGTGAGCATGTATTTATTCACATCTCAGTGTTACACAACAGTCTGAATCCCTCCCACATAAGGGCCCCTCTACAACATTGTCTAGCAACCACTTATTTTCTTGTTACTGTGAGTTTCAGTATGATCTAAATATCCCTTATTTATCAGGATGGGAAGGCAGTGAATTTACAGTTTTTATTACATTAAAATGACATTTTAATGAGATTTCTGAGCCTTAGGCATCCTAAAAAGCATACTGTACTTTTCCATCTCTCCTACCCTACTCATTTGTACGGGACACTGTGTCCTGCACCTGCTGTCTACAGGAGTGTTAACTCTGCTACATTGTCTGTTGCAACAGAGGAGCCTGTCTGGGACAGTGTGGCCCCATTTTAATCGCCCTCTGTCATTCCTCCTGGAATTTAATTTGGTTTTTTTTCCACTTCCCTTTGTTAGTCAAAATCACATCATAAAAGTTTCTCCAAGAGCAATCACTTTTTATTGGCACTGTGCCAATGAATGTTAGGAAGAAGCTGATAGAAAAAGGAATTTCTACTATCCTACGTACAACATAAATATTTGGCTTGCAACCGAGATTTTTCTTTCTGAAATGGGTTACTTTACTCTCTTCTCTGGAGAGGATGTGGGGGAGAGGTCCCCAGCTCCCTATTTCTGAAGGAGATCAGTTCATCAGTCCTTTTCACACGGAATTCCAGACATGAAAGTGTTTGGAGATTCCAGCAAGGCAGAGTTTCATAAGCTGTGGCCCATACACCACTTAAATCAGAACCTCCAGGCAAGCCTGATAAAAATTCAGATTCCAGCACTGAACCTCAGGCCAATTGAGCTCAGATCTCCAGTGGGCCAGCCTGAGAGTCTATCATTTTAACAGTTATGCAATGGTTCTCAAGTTTAGTGCAATCAGTTAAGACGGGAAGAGGGAAGAGAGAGTTCAAAGTAGACCTTTACTGGGTGAGGGGAAAGTAAATACTTGCTATCTTATCAGACACTTGAATTACAACCTTCCAGCTAAGGGACCGTCTCTATATTCTCACAGGAATGGATGGGCTCTCCATTTCATTTACCCTTCCTTTTTTTTTCTTTGTGACCAACACCTCAAATCCACCTGTGTGGATGTTTGTTTGTGTTTAGCCTTTCCAAAAGTTAGACACCAGAGCTAAGGGAAAATATTTACTGGCTTAAATTTTTGTTTAAATTGTGTGTGTGCTTGTCTCTGTGTGTGAGAGAGACCTTTCATATCTGTACAAATGAATGTAACCAATTATATATGGAATGTATTTGAGAGGCTGAAGAGATGTCACAGAAGGTTAGAGCACTCATGTCAAATGACTCACAACCCCAGAAAACTCCATCTCCAGGATTTCTGATGTACTCTTCTGGCTTCCACAGGTACCTGCATACATGTCACACACACACACACAAACACACATAAACACATATGTGGATACATATAACTAAAAACATTAGTTCTGAAACACTTAAGCAAATACTGTGACAAATTGATATGAGTGTACAAAGTGATTAATTGTATATCATTTTAATCATTATTCATATTTTTCTAAGACCAAAAGACACCATGCATTTGAAAATATAAGAAAATATTTCAGGAACAGTCAGGAGTAGTTGAAGGCACCCACAGACATAAAGGTGATTAAACTCCACAGAATGTATATTATGAGAAACTATGTAGAAAAGGAGGAAATGTCAGAATGAGCCAGAGGGTCCTGGGGTCTTAACGAAGAAAAGCCTACTTTGTCCCACCAGTTTGATATTTCCCAGGGCCTCCTTTAGACTCAAGTAGGAATATTACAGATTTTGTTCAAAGAACCCTGGAAATGTTCCCAACCTCAACCATCTCATACATTTCAACCTGCTACTTCCAAAATTCTTCCTAACTTTGGCCTCAACCTGGCTTTCATTGCTAATTAAAATAACTCTGTAGCCAGCATCAAGCCTGCCATTTCTTTCCTTCAGTGGCTTCCCAGGGATACAACCTAAAACTGGCTCCTACTTGGCCATTCATTTTCCCAAAAAACGGTCACACCTAATAGTGGAATTCCCATTGCTGTGGCAGAAAGCCAGGAAAACTGTTTACAGGGGGTAATTATGGTTCTGCCCCTCAGGTTTCAACCCAAAATTAGCTGGGTCCATTGCTTTGTGCAGACTATCATAACTGCAGCAGCATACAAGGAGAGAGCAAGAGAGAGAGAGAGAGAGAGAGAGAGAGAGAGAGAGAGAGAGAGCAAATGTGGGGGGGGGTCGGGGAGAGAAGATAACATGAGAGAAAGATGAGAGAATAAGGGAAGGAATCAAAGACAAAGCAAGTTTCTCCAGAGAAGATCTCGAATGACCCACTTCTTCCTGTCACAGGTCTTCTAGAGTCCCAACAGAAGAATCTGTTCTTTGCTTAAGGCCACTCACATTCCTGTCTACTGAGTTCTATTCAGAGCCTCCTCTCTTACCCTAATTTAGCTATCACTTCTTTCCCTTGGACCCCTCTGACTACACTGAGTTCATCCAAATAACCCAGGATTATCTATTCTAAACCCAGCTGGGTGTCCATGCTAATCTCATCTCCCACCTTAATCCCTCATTTGCAACAGAATAATTCATTCACAGCTTCCAGAGTCTTGGGTGTAGCTAACTTTAACAGACTATTATTCTGCCCACCACAACTTATATCTGTAAGCACCTCTGTGAGAACTATTCAAACCAAGCCACTCCTTAAATAATTTAGAAATCATGTGCCAAATATCACCTTGCCCCAGGTAGCAGATTCTAAGATAGAGGTCAGAAGGCTGGACACTCAACTGATGCTATAGGGATTAACACTTGATAAAAGGTAGATAAAGAGGAAGGATTTGAAGAAATGGAGCATTGAGCTATAAAGTGGAGTGAATGAGAGACTTGGAGGATGCCACTCTGCAGATGAGATGTCTGTCCAGAGTGTCCCCAGCTTGTCTGGTGAGACACTGGAGAATGTCACTCTGGGCAAGGCAGGTTCTCTCATCCAAGACCATCCTCCAAGAGGACTGGCAGTTGAAGGCTAACTTGGGAAATATTTTCGGCAGCAAGGAAGCAAGTTCACTGGTTCTGTTGGCAGAGAATCTGGGGTTTGCTCTTACAGGTTCTTAGGCAATTAGTGACACAGTTAAAAAAAAACTCAAATGACAACCTAGCATAATCCCCATCAGAAAGACTTCATCTAGCAACTGATGAGAACAGATGCAGAGACCCACAAGCAAACATCAAGTAGAGCTCAACAGGTGTTGGGGGAGTTCTGTAGGGGCCCAAGGGTTCAAAGACACCAGGAGAACACAGCCCACAGAATCAACTAAGCAGGGCTCATAGAGGCTCACAAAGACTGAAGCAGCAGTCACAGAGCCCTCATAGGTCTGTGCGAGGTCTTCTGCATTATGTTATGATTGTATAGCTTGAGGTTGTTGTTGGTTTCCTAACACTGGGAGCAGGGTCTATCTCTTATTCTTTTGCCTGCTTTGGGGACCCTTTTTCTCCTATTGGGTTGCCTTGTCCAGCCTTTATATGAGAAGGTGTGCCTAGTCTTATTGTAACTTGATAGACTATGTTTGATTGATGTCTCTGGGAGGCCTGCTCTTTTATGAAAGGAAATGGAGGAGGAGTGGATCTGGGGAAAAAAAGAGATGGAGGGAAGGGACTGGGAGGAGAGGAGGGAGGGGAAACTGCAGTCAGCATATAATATATTAAAGAAGAATAAATAAGAAAAAAACTCAGACAAAGGCTGAGTTATGAAAACAATTTTATAAAAATTTTAGAGAAAAACGACAGGGCAGGCAAACTGAAAATCCTGCAGTTGCCAGGAGGGGGATGAGAAAAAGGCCTAGATTTAAAGTAGTTGGACAGGTCAGAACAATAATGATACAGCCCAGAGTGCAGAGAAAGCACGCTTAGGGGTGCTGACCACAGAACTAAATTCAGAGGGCACCTGACTCCACGCTCTTGTGTCCCAGGGCAAAGAATTACATTTGCGATATGTGTTTAAAAATAGAAACAGAAGGCTAGGCATGGTTGTACATGCCTTTTATTCTAGCTGGCAGGTCTCTGTGAATTTGAGGCCAGCATAGTCTACAGAGTGAGTCCCAAGATAGTCAGAGCTGCATAGTGAGACCCATGTCCCCTCCAAAATTGAAAGAGAGCTTATTAAGAATAGAAAAGTAGAGACTAAAGAGACGGCTCAGCAGTTAGAGCATGGCTGGGCTTTCAGAGGACCTGGTTTTAATTCCTCACTCCTGCATGGTGGCTCATTACCATCTTCAAATCCAGTTCTATGGATCCAACTTCCTCCTCACGACTCCGATCGCACTAGGCATGTGTGTGATACAGATACATATTTAGGTAAGACATTCATACACATAAAATAATGATAAAATATGTTCTTTAAAGATCATGTTTCTTTTAAAAAGATAAACTAAAAAAGCAACCATACTGTTGTGCTTTTATAGGTAAGGTCCCCTGTCATATCCAAAGACACTAATGACAGACAGTACAAGATCACATTCAAGGGTAGATGGAGAAATTTCACATGGTCCCACACTGGAATGAAGAACTACAGGTCGTCAATGGCTGCTGAGAGAATCCATTTTATATGGAATGGACTGGGCACATGCATGTGAGTGTGTATGTGTGTGTGTGTGTGTGTGTGTGTGTGTGTGTGTGTGTGTGTAGCAGAAGTATCCCTGGAGTTACAGGTGGTTTTCAGCCACCTGAAGTGGGTACCAGAACCAAACCCCAGTCTTCTGAAGTTGAGTTTGTTGTTTGTCTGTCTGTCTGACTGTCTGTTTTTTTTTGTTTTGTTTTTTGTTTTGTTTTTTTTTTGTTTTTTTTTTCAGGAAGGGTCTGTGACACTTGAATGGGAACTAAAAAGAACACATCAATAATAATCAAGAAGAGGATATCACTTTGAGTGTGAATGGAGGATGCAGGAAGGGTTAGACACATGGGAAGGGTTGGAGGGAGAACAGGGAAGGGGTAACGATATAATTATACTTAAATTAAGTTTTTCATCAAAACAGATACATCAAGATTAACATGTGAAAGAAGCCACACAGAGAGAGAGAGAATGGAAGTGCTTCCTTCCCCTGACATCATCAAAACAAAGCCCACAAAACCCAAAAGAGACCGGAGCTTGCTACAAATGGCCGTATGCTGCACACTCAGATGCTTTCTGGACTCCTCCCTCAGCTTGCCATCCCATAGCTATTTTAGAACATGCTTTTTTCCTTCCTTAATAGCTTGGCTATTTCTGTTCCGTGCATGACATAGAGGGTACGACTTTTTTTCCACCTCCTCCTGACAGCCACCAGGATTGTCACCTCACCTAGCCTATGTTTTTTCTTATACTCTAAGAAATTGTATTTGAACTTCTTTGGGAACTATTTGTGAATATTTTGATTAATGAGACTAAGAACCCTGAAATAAAACACCAATCCCTCCAATAACTATCTTATTCCGTAGCCTAGACTACCAAGCTCAAGTGCATGATCCTCCTGCCTCGGTCTACCCCAAGCTGGGATTGTAGCTATCACCGTCATGCTGGAACAGTTTTCTTTACCACATCAGCCTCCTTCTTCCTGTTCAAAACTTCATCTCCATCCCAGGCTTCCTTCCTTTTTTCCTGGATATTTCTCTCTTCTCTGTCTGTTTCTCGTCTGCCTTATAAATGAACCCTATTATCCCGCACGCTTCCTTCCCTTACTTAGCCATTTATTTCCAGGCTGACAGCGAAAACACAACCTGACTTTCCCAGAGCAAAGCAGACAGTTTTGAACCACAGCTGACATAGGTTAAGCTCTGCTAAACTCTCCGACATGAGGATTATAAATTAAAGGTCAATCCATTCTTTCACATGGCTGCTATCGAAGAAAAGAAAAAAAGAATAACTTGCAATGTACTAGATTCAGATGAATTGCAGTCTTATGTCAAGGCTACAAAAGAAATGCCAGTGTTAAAATAAAGATCTGTTTCCAACAGCGTCCTTGGACAGGGCCTGACCCTGATGATTCAACCAGAGTCCCCTTAATCAGACATTTGTTCTTTCTCCTACCCTAGCTCAGCTGGTCACTAGGGAGCCCCAGACTCACTCACTCCACAGTACACGCCCACTCCTGCCCCAGTTCACACCCATTACCCTGCCAGTTCCCTGTTCAGCCCATGGCAGGCAAGCCCTATGTGACCCCCAAGCAGATTCTGCAAAGCTTCTCCAAGAAGTAGATTTCTACCTCCCCAGTGCAAAAGTACTCAGACTAGCATAGAACTGACCCCCTCCACCCCACCCCACCCCAGGTCAGCAGCCAAGAGTGAGAATTGGCCCTGTTAGCACCAGAAAAGACTAATGAGGGACCTAGCACTGCCAAATCCAGAGACATGCTGCCACCCTGGGTTAAGCTGCTTGACTTAACCACAGCACAGACCCAGCCAGGAATTCACAGCTGATGGTTAACTTCCATCTGTGTCGTACAAAGCACCAGCATGCTCATTGTCTCATTCTGCTCACCAGCAAGCCTGTCAGGTAAGAGAGGCGTGGTAGTTGTGTGTATAGCAATTTTATTTGTGTTTCTATTGGGAGCATACAATGCCTCCACAATGAACACATGATATGGGAGAGAGTTGTGAACCAAACAGACCAGAGAACCAGATCTAACCCCCAGATCATGCAAAATGTACCCACAATCCAGAAACAGTGGAAGGAATTGTTTCCCTTCTCCTTGTAGGACACATTCCAGGCTTAGTAATCTACCTCCAATGGAGCCAAAGCCACTTGTCCCCATTTTCACAACTACCTTCTATTCACTGCCATTTCTCCCTCTTAGTACTTATTGCCTACCTACACCATGGCTCAGGTCATCACCTACCTACACCATAGCTCAGGTCATCACCTACCTATACCATGACTCAGGTTATCACCTACCTATACCAGGGCTCAGGTCATCTCCTACCTACACCATGGCTCAGGTTATCACCTACCTATATCATGGCTCAGGTCATCACCTACCTATACCATGGCTCAGGTTATCACCTACCTATATCATGG
The DNA here is from genome assembly GCF_978045245.1 of Mus caroli. Classification (NCBI taxonomy): domain Eukaryota; kingdom Metazoa; phylum Chordata; class Mammalia; order Rodentia; family Muridae; genus Mus; species Mus caroli. The sequence continues at coordinate 4,816,618 of NW_028227272.1, forward strand.
CTCAGGTCATCACCTACCTATACCATGGCTCAGGTCATCACCTACCTATACCATGGCTCAGGTCATCACCTACCTACACCATGGCTCAGGTCATCACCTACCTACACCATGGCTCAGGTCATCACCTACCTACACCATGGCTCAGGTCATCACCTACTTAACACCATGACTCAGGAATTTGTTTTGTTATTGGAAGCCAAAGAAAACAGAATTTATCTTTCCTAGGTCTTCCAAAGCCTCACCCCATCCTGTTTCTTTGAGATGACTTAAGTATAAAACGTTCCCCCAGACACACAGGCTCATATGTCTGAAGAATAGAACCCCAGATAATGGTTCTGTTTTGGAAAGCTATGGATTCTTAAGGAGGTATGGCCGAGCTGATGGATATCCACTACAGAGGTGGGTCTTTTAGAGCTATATCACATACCCATTAGTGTCCAATCTTACTGCTTTCTAGCCTCCAACATGTGAACAAGTCATTCCACAAGATGCTGCTGCCATGGGGACCAGGCTCAATTCAGCAGCCATGCCTTCTCCACCATGACAGATTGAAACTGTAAGTCATATCTCCTATAAGTTAGGCATACTTTCCCAGCATGAAAAGGGTAACTAACATATTTCTTCTTTATCCTTGGAGGTATATTTATCTGTCTGCAGTCAACTAATCTCATTTGTCTAACTGCTACACTGTAGAAAATACAAATGTCTCCTTCTTCAGAGGTATGGCCACTGGTTGGTTTCCCATGCTTGACTGGGTGGCCCCACAATTATGCACATTCAGAAAAGTATCAATTGAACGCAGTAGGTGTGGGGGTTTGAATAGCTTGGCCCTCATAGACTCATGTGTTTGAATGCTTGGCCCATGGGGAGTGGCACTATTAGGAGGTGTGGCCTTGTTGGGGAAGGTGTGACCTTGTTGGAGGAAGTGTGTCACTGTGGAGGTGGGCTTTGAGGTTTCCTCCTATGCTCAAGCTCCACCCAGTGTGGAAGAGAGCTTACTACTTGTTACCTTGAGCAAGCTCCTCCTGCCCCATGTCTGCCTGGACACCGCCATGCTTCCTGCCATGACGATAATGAACTAAACCCTTAAAACTGTAAGCCAGCTCCAATTACATGTTTTCTTTTATAAGATTTATCTTGGACATGTTGTCTCTTCACAGCAATAAAATCCTAAGACAGTAGGTTACTAAAAAAATAAGTAAAAATTAATTTAATTCACCCTTTGTAGTGATGATAGAAAGGGACAGAGGACTCCTCCCTTCCCACAGATTTTGATCATTTATAGCTGAAAATGTGAAAGACACAAGTGAGGGCAGAGGGAGATGTAAATAAGCTCCACAATCAGCAAGATCACGTGACAATAACACAAGGTTCCCTCTTGTTTTCAATATGTTTAAACCAAAGAAGAAGCACACCACACATCAATTTCCACCCTACTTTTAGTTTCTCACTTAATTCTTATGGTAGCATACCTGCCCCACCCTGGTGTCATTAAACGTCACTTGACAAGTTGGTTGATGTTGTCTGTCAACTTGAAAAATTCTAAAACCATCTATGAGACAAATCCCTCCAGTGTGTTTCTGAGGAAGCTTCCAGATTAGGTTAACAGAAGTAGGAGGACCCACCCTAAATACAGGTTGCACCATCCCACAGTCTGAAGTCCCAGATGAATGAAAAGGAGAAAGTAAACTGAGTACCAACTTTCTTCTTTCTGCTTTTCAACTCCAGACACAATATGTCCAGTTGCCTCATGTTCCTGTTGTCTCACTTTCCCCATCCTGACAGACTGTGCCCTCAAACTGTGAGCCAAAATAAGCCATTCCTTCCTTAAGTGTCTTTGTCTGGTCTTTGTCATAGCAATCAGAAAAGTAATACAGTAGCTGTGACCAGCTACTGCACACAAAATGTGCTTATTGTTCCCCCCCCCTTTTTTTTTTTTGCCATATTGTTACCAAACTTGGGAATCACATCCTGTGGCCCAAGAAGCCACATCTGACCATGGATGCTTAATAGCAGTGCAGAGAGTCAGATTAATAGGAAAAAGCAGGAAACGGGAATGTTTTCAATGTAGGGAAGACACCATAAAATGCAAAGACTCTCCCATGTCTGTCTTCCGGAGACCTGACATGAGAGTATGGTTTATTTACAAAGGAATAAATATGCATAACTAAGCTCCTAGCAAGATGTCATTCCTGCCTGGGGCAGAATCTCTTCTGCAAGGGCAGCTGACTAGCTGCAAATCTTTCTCCAAGAGATGTTTCTCCTCTGGAAGGTATCAGGGCTTCAGCCATTTCTTCTCAAAGCAAGAGACTCCTAGAAAAAAATTAAACTCCAGGAGTCCATTCTTTCAAGAGTCAGATGGCCAAAGAGGAGAGCACACATGTCTCTCATAAATATATATTTAAATGTCTCTTTAAATATATATTTATTCCTGCCATACAGGTCAGTTACAGACATATGCACCCAAACATATGTAAACATGCATACATAAACACATGCATGCCACTCAAATACAGACATACTCACATCTTTAGTTGTTCCACTATTTCCTTCTGAGAAGTACATCAGGAAAAGGGAGTGAAAAGATAATAGAAGAGAGGAAGAAAGGAAGGGAGGCAGGGAACCCAAGAGCTCTCCCTGAAGTATCTCATAGAATCCTTGGTCAAATGCGAAGGGTGTGAGTTGCCTCCCATTGGGCGGTTGAGTAACGTATGGTTCAGAAAGGCTAACAGAAATCCCAGGGATACTCAAAGAGCAAGAGGCAAGACAATGACAATTACATTTACTAAATGATCTCCTAAGAGCTGAATCTATGAGCTCCATGTAGCAACCAAAGTATTAGACTCATCAAGAAGAAATTTGGGGCATGGAGCTGGGCTCTGGGCAGTCAATGCTGCTTTCTCTCAAGACCACCTCTCTTAACTCTGTGGTGAACCACCCAACATGTAGTAGGAAACACGGGCCTGAGCTCTGCTTTCTGACCAACCCTTGCAGATATTAAGCAAGGTTAGCTGTGGCCCCATAGCCGAGGTTGAGACTATGAGAAGGGAAAGATGTGTCTGGCGTTGAGGTTAGTTTTGTTTCTGTCATCTTGTCCCTGCACCTTTTCTTCATATCCTCTTCTCTCTGTGGGGAAGGTGCAGAGGCTTAGAAACCTTTTCCTCCATGCATTGAGTCCAGGTCTACTCAGACTGTTCTAATCTCATGAGGGTGAGGTGACACCTTTGCTTTTCCCCTCTTCCCCAGCTGCAGGTTAACTAGGGTCTTACTGTCCACAGTCTCCAAAACTAACAACCAAGAAATAGTATGTCTCAAACAGATTTTGTTTCAACAACAATAATAACTGGATATTCTACTTAAAATACAATCCAGTGCGGCTGGTAAGATGGGTTGGCGGTGCTGAGAGCACTTGATGAACTAAAGTGAGAATCTGCATTGGAATGCCCATAACTCATGTAAAAAGTGGGACATATAGGGGGGCTTATAACCCCATCCTTGAGCAGGGAACAAAACCAGAGAATTCACAGGATTGGCTGGTTACCAGCCTAGGTTTAGTGACCCTTCTTCAACAGAACACAGAAAGTAAGAGAGCCCATACAGAGCCTTCTCCTCTGGCCTCTACTTAGGTGAACAGGTATGAGAGCCTGCATATATGCATTACACGTACACATACCAAAACCACATATACATATCACAGGACAGTAAAGGGACTAGGCTCTGCATTTTAGACTACTGTCCCCACATGGTTCTAGTAGGTAAGTACATTTTCAGACACTTTGGTTTAGAAATATTTTAGGAAGACAAGAAAAGCAAAGGTGTCACCTCACCCTCCTGAGATTAGAACAGTCTGAGAACCATATGGGCACGGCATCATAGTAATAATGTCTGCATCCCTACGAGGATACCACGATTGCCTCTCTTCTCTGTCTAGGTTAGCAGGTAGATTTGATATGCAAATATGAAGATGCAGGCAGCCAAGATGAACAGAAAATGATCCAGAGCTTTGTGTTTTTATTAATGTGTTTAATTAATTGAGAATGAATTAGAGAATATACTAAGAAAGACCTGAAGTCATTGCTTCTTCCAAATAAACAACTACTTTTTCTATATTAACATTAAACCAATGCCCCTCCCCCCTGCTTCTTGGTATTGCTGTTGCTGTTGTTGCTGTTGTTGTTGTTGTTATTGTTGTTGTTTGGAGATTTTTTGTATTTCTTTCAAGATGCTGGAGCTGAAACTTGGGGCATTGTGCATGTTCAGAAAGCACTCTACCACTGAGCTTGTTTTTTGAGACAGGGTCTCATTATATAGTCCAGGCTAGCCTTGAACTCATGATCTTGCCTCAGCCTCCAAGGTGCTAGGAAACAGGTCTGTGGTGCCTTCTTCCTGGTAGTCTTTCATGGTAAATGTGAAAATTTAGCATATTAGTATTGATTATTTCTTCTTCTTCTTCTCCTCCTCCTCCTCCTCTTTTTTCTCCTCCTCCTCCTCCTCCTCCTCCTCCTTCTTCTTCTTCTTCTTCTTCTTCTTCTTCTTCTTCTTCTTTTGGATTTCAAGACAGGGTTTCTCTGTGTAGCCTTGGCTGTCCTGGAACTCACTCTGTAGACCAGGCTGGCCTCAAACTCAGAAATCAGCCTGTCTCTGCCTCCCAAGTGCTGGGATTAAAGGCATGTGCCACCACTGCCCGGCTTGATTATTTCTTGTACCAATATAACATGACTGGCTTTCTAGACCACTATGCAACAGGGTTAGAAAATGTGTGCCTTCCAGATGTTGATGAGTCCTCTTCCTCCCATCACAATCTCCATATAATCTTACCTGTCGCTTCTTCTGAATAATGGCAACAGGATTTTTTCCCCAGGATCTTGGGAAGTCGTGTCAAGATTTTGGTTGGAGTAGTGTGAGCTTGTATGTAAATTCGGAGTCACTAGTACCTGGACATCCCTTCACCTTCTCATTCAAAACAGAATTACACTTTCAAATACATTCCACCCTCAAATACATACAACTTGTATATATTTGCTTATACAAACAACACACAATTAGTGCTGCCTTCTCTGTCTTGCAGTTGAGGATAAATCTTTTTTTCTGCTTTGAATTCTTATTAATTATTAATTATAGTTTAAAGGCTTCGCTGTGAATTTTAGTCTATCAACTTTTTAAAATCTGCTACTGAGTTGAGTGTCTTTAGGATTCTGGTGTCAGCCAGGAATTCACTTTCTAGTAGAAACCCCTGATATTTCTGTTTCATGTCTCAGTGTATTGTTTCAAACCACTCCAGACTATCTCAAATGAAGAAAGATCTTAAGGAATTTATAATTTTAATGCTGGGGGTGGGGGCCTATGCATTTCTCTATTATCCAAGTTGTTGACTGCTTATTTTAAATTAATACTTTATCATGTTGGAGAAATATCCATTATTGATGTTGTTGTCCACATCCATCATTCCAAAAGGTTTGAGGCTGAAGCAGGAAGATTATAAATTGGAGGACAACCTGGACTACATAGGGAGACCCTGTCAGAGAAAAAGAGGTTCCACTTGCTCTTAAATGTTGGCTGGTATACAGTTTTATCTACTGGTTTCTTCCTTTACATTTAATCTACTCTAGTGTTTCTTATACTTAAAATGTTAACCATACCAATGCAATCAAACATAATTAGCCTAGTAGTTACAGAGACAGAGAGAGGGAAGGAAGGAGGGAGGGAAGCAGGGAGGGAGGGAGGGAGGGGGAGAGAGAGAGAGAGAGAGAGAGAGAGAGAGAGAGAGAGAGAAGAAACAGCTAAGGAAAAGAGGGGATTCAGAAGAAGAGGGATTAATTGGATTTGCATGCAATCAAATGCATTATGTGCATGCCTGAAGTTGTCAGGGAATAGATTAAAATACAGAATACAGCATCACACTCAAGTTAATCTTAGACATACTTATACATATATTTCTTTTTTTTTAATTAGGTATTTTCCTCAATTACATTTCCAATGCTATCCAAAAAGTCCCCAATACACTCCCCCCCCCAGTCCCCCACCCACCCACCCCCACCCCTTGGCCCTGGCATTCCCCTGTACTGGGGCATATAAAGTTAGCAAGTCCAATGGGCCTCTCTTTCCAGTGATGGCCAACTAGGCCATCTTTTGATACAAATGCAGCTAGAGTCAAGAGCTCTGGGGTACTGGTTAGTTCATAATAATGTTCCACCTATGGGTTTACATATATTTCTAGAATAAGATTTTTCTTTTGATATTTAGCATTGTGGGAGAACACAGTAGACCTCACAATTGTTTTGTTTTTAAATTACTGGCATTACTATTATTTATCAGAGACCAAAATTAAATAGTGCTTGTTTACACTTGAAGAAAAAGACGTTAATGTAATTCTTTTTTTTTTTCCACAGTACAAAGGGGGCTGAAGAGATGCTCATTGGTTAAAACGCTTGCCATACAGGCATGAGGAGTAGAGTTTGGATCCCCAGAACCCATGTAAATTTTGGGTGAGTTCATTGGCTCACTAATAATCCCACCCTCTGTCAGAGACAGTGGATCCCCAGAAGAAGCCATATCAGTGAGCTCTGGGTTTGATTGAGAAAGCCTGCCTCAATGAGTGTAGTAGAAGCAAGATGGAGGGTGATTGCCAACATTTAAGCTCAGGTCTCTACATATATGTGCACACTCATACCTAAACACCCTCACACAAGGGCACTCACACACATATATAAAACATTCAAGCCCGTGAAACACACACACACAAAATGAACAAATTTAAAAAATGTGTACCAACATTCACAATGAACTTTATTGCCAGTCTTTCAGTGCTCAAATATCCTTGTGTTGTTGCCTGTGCCTTGGACAGCTCTCTGCCTGACCCTACCTGCTCTTGGGATTTGGGGGTGAGTTGGTGCACAGCCAATGAGATTCCAGGAGCAGGTGAGGAAAAACTACAGCAAGCTCATCTGAGCACTGCTGTAAGCTCCTTTAATACCCACCACCCATGCCCCCATTGGTCCCAAGAAAGTATTCTAAACAGCAGTTCCTGATTGGCTGGAATTACAGAAATCCTTGCTCTCTCAGGCAGTCCTCAATTAGATCCTCCTGCAGGAGATGCTTTTGCAGCTGCATGGCCCCCAGCATTTACATAGAGGCAGCCCTGCTGTTACTGCTACACTTGAGTTACCTGTTTTTTGATAGCCACCTGAATAGCTGGAATGCATCACAAGGTGCTGGTTTAAAGAAACAAGCTGGAGCTCACCAGCCACCATGCAGAGGCAGGAGAGTGGGGAGGCACCACTATGATGAGCAAGTATGTGATAAAGAGATGGGCAAGAAAGAGAATCAGAATTGTTTGTACACGATGAAGAAAAGAGAAGAGAAACTGGAAACACAAGGGTGGTAAGGAGCTTGAACTACCACCAAAGGTCATGCCTGGGTCTGTAACCCTGAAGCAGCAGGGATCTATGTTGATGTCTGTGAGCCATGTTACCACCAAAGGTGCTGTGGATGTCCCTGGTCTGGGCTGCCACCTAGGGCCATGGTGATGTCTGAAGGCTGGCTCCACCCCTCACTAGCTGCAACACAAGAGAAAGCAAACCTGTGCACTTTGCCTGGGCTGTACTGGAGAGCTAGCCCTGGTGACAAGTGTGCAGGAGTGCCAGCCTGAGGCTGTGAGAATGCTGGCCCCGCCCCCCACCTGGGCAGAGTAGGAGAGCTGGCCCTGGTGGCTATGGTGCAGAAGAACTGGCAGGCTGGCCAACACAGCTACCATCCAGGTCCAGAGCCAGAGTTTTTAAGTTGGCTCATCTGACATCCACCCCATCTATGAACTGCTGGAGTTTGTGAAGGGACTGATCCTGCGGATCCAAAACTGCAGGATCTCCATGACACAGGATAGCTGAGAGGCGTCTTGGTCAGGATCCAGTATTGATGATGTAGCAGAAGACAGAGGCCTGGAACCATACCAATGACCCATTGCAATGATCATTTGCAAGTAAAGCTGTTTGGGCAAAAGGGTATAGTGTGTGAGACACTGTTATGTGCTGCACCTTCCACAGTAAGATGTTTTTGGGTTTTTGTTTATTTGATGCTGCTGCTGCTGCTGCTGCTGATGATGATGATGATGATGATGATGACATTTGTTTTCTTTTCTTTTGCAGGGAGGTCCTGAGTGTAGAAGGCAGATGTGGAGGAACAGGGAAATGAGTGGAATTGGGTGCATAATGTGAAATTCACAAAGAACCAATAAAACAAACAAAGAAAAAGAAATAGGCTGCATTTTACCCTGCATCACTGTATATCCTACAGTAAACCACTGCCTGAGCATAAATATACAAAAATATTCTATAAAATATTTTCCAGCAGTGATCTATCACTAAAAACACAAAGATTCACAAAGGATGGGTCACTCTGTTGCATGTGGTGACTGAGATGTGGAGGGAAGAGGGAAGAAAATTTATTCTAAGAGCTTACAGTACCAAGCTTGCCTATCTGGACATCAGGTAATTTCACAGTCCTCAGTTCCACTCTGCCAGTATTGTCCCTCAAGGAATACCTTGCAGGTGTTGACAGTAATCCCTTGTTTCTCTGTCTTCTTGGGGTCCCCGTAATACAAAGTTGGAAGCCATTGAGTCCAACACCACTTCCAGGCCAGCTTTCAGTAGAATGAAGCATTTTGAGAGTTATTGACAGTTTAGAAGACTGAGCCTTGGAACCAGACAGACCTTGGTCTGTGTATCACCTGAGGGACATCTTATTTCAGCAAACTGAAAACCCAACGTAAAGCAGCTTAAACAATACCATTCACATTTCTACACGGCTACAATACTCAGACTCAGGAAGACAAATCCTGAGTATAACTGTCCGAATGTGGATCCAAGCTTTTAATGTTTACATATATGGGGAAGGTTGAATCATGAAACTAGAAATGGGTCATGAACCCACACACCTATGGTCACTTGATCTTTGACAAGGGAGCAAAAACCATCCAGTGGAAAAAAGACAGCATTTTCAACAAATGGTGCTGGCATAACTGGCAGTTATCATGTAGAAGAATGCGAATTGATCCATTCCTATCTCTTGTACTAAGGTCAAATCTAAGTGGATTAAGGAACTCCACATAAAACCAGAGACACTGAAACTTATAGAGGAGAAAGTAGGGAAAACCCTCGAAAATATGGGTACAGGGGAAAAATTCCTGAATAGAACAGCAATGGCTTGTGCTGTAAGATCAAGAATCTACAAATGGGACCTAATAAAATTGCAAAGCTTCTGCAAGGCAAAAGACACCATCAATAAGACAAAACGGCCACCAACAGATTGAGAAAGTATCTTTACCTATCCTAAATCAGATAGGGGACTAATATCCAATATATATAAAGAACTCAAGAAGGTGGACTCCAGAAAATCAAATAACCCCATTAAAAAATGGGGCTCAGTGCTAAACAAAGAATTCTCACCTGAGGAATATCGAATGGCTGAGAAGCACCTGAAAAAATGTTCAACATCCTTAATCATCAGGGAAATGCAAATCAAAACAACCCTGAGATTCCACCTCACACCAGTCAGAATGGCTAAAATGAAAAATTCAGGTAACAGCAGATGCTGGCGAGGATGTGGAGAAAGAGGGACACTCCTCCATTGTTGGTGGGATTGCAAGCTTGTACAACCACTCTGGAAATCAGTCTGGCGGTTCCTCAGAAAACTGGATATAGTACTACCGGAGGATCCTGCAATACCTCTCCTGGGCATATGTCCAGATGTTCCAACGGGTAAGAAGGACACATGCTCCACTATGTTCATAGCAGCCTTATATATAATAGCCAGAAGCTGGAAAGAACCTAGATGCCCCTCAACAGAGGAATGGATACAGAAAATGTGGTACATTTACACAATGGAGTACTACTCAGCTATTAAAAAGAATGAATTTATGAAATTCCTAGGCAAATGGATGGACCTGGAGGGTATCATCCTCAGTGAGGTAACACAATCACAAAGGAACTCACACAATATGTACTCACGTATAAGTGGATATTAGCCCAGAAACTTAGGATACCCAAGATATAAGATACAATTTGCTAAAGGCATGAAACTCAAGAAGAACGAAGACCAAAGTGTGGACACTTTGCCCCTTCTTAGAATTGGGAACAAAACACCCATGGAAGGAGTTACAGAGACAAAGTTTGGAGCTGTGTCAAAAGGATGGACCATCTAGAGACTGCCATATCCAGGTTTCCATCCCATAATCAGCTTCCAAATGCTGACACCATTGCATATACTAGCAAGATTTTGCTGAAAGGACCCAGATATAGCTGTCTCTTGTGAGACTATGCCAGGGCCTAGCAAACACAGAAGTGGATGCTCACAGTCAGCTATTGGATGGATCACAGGGCCCCCAATGGAGGAGCTAGAGAAAGTACCCAAGGAGCTAAAGGGATCTGCAACCCTATAGGTAGAACAACATTATGAACTAACCAGTACCCCGGAGCTCTTGACTCTAGCTGCATATGTATCAAAAGATGGCCTAATCGGCCATCACTGGAAATAGAGGCCCATTGGACTTGCAAACTTTATATGCCCCAGTACAGGGGAACCCCAGGGCCAATAAGTGACAGTGGGTGGGTAGGGAAGTGGGTGGGAGGGCATGGGGGACTTTTGGGATAGAATTGGAAATTTAAATGATGAAAATACCTAATAAAAAGTATAAAAAAAAAAAAAGAAATGGGTCATGAAATAGTAAAGGGGTGCTTAGGAAAGCAGGCAGACCAACTAAACACATGTGCACAAAAGCAGAAAGAGGGTCACTCTGGGTAGAAGGGTAGAAAGAGAAAGCAAGTAGGAGAGACGGAGGAAAAGATCAACAACAAAAGTGTCCTCTGAAACGCCATAATGAAATATTATATTCTGTATCCAAAATTAAAGATAAATATAAAAAACCCACAAGAGATCTTTAGGTAAGGCTCATGCTAGCTTCAACCAAAGACTTGACATCTGCTCCATCCCCATCATTTCTTTGCTCTCCCAAATCCCTTCAGAGCATCCAACAGGAGACACTGGCCTGGGCAGCAAAATGGCTCCCAGACACTCACACGCGTGACTTCAGACCACAACTTCCAAAGAAAGAAGGGGGAATTTTCTGAGAACTTCTGCAGGAAAGGGAATTTTTTATATATTCCTCCAAGAATCTCAACCTCCTAAGAAGATTGCAATTCAGGAAGCTAGGTCAGAGTTCACCTAAAGACAGTCATGGATATCCAGATAGTGAGGCCTGTGGCATATCTGGTTTGTATCACGTGCTTGCATAATTCTTGGTCAGAAGGCTCAGGTTATTTCCAAAAGAGGAGATGGGAAAGACGAACTAGCAGGGCCCACAGAGACTGATTCCTGCTCCATGCCTTGAGTAGCTATTTGGACTCCATTACTCATCTTCCTTGTACTCACAGTGTGACTATTAGGGTTGGGGAGATGGCTTTGTCAGGAAAGTGCTTGCTACACTAGCATGCAGGCCTGAGTTTAGCTCCTCAGGACCCGTGTACAAAGCTTGACATGTCAGAGAACACTTGTGAGCTCAGCACTGGAGAAGTAAAAATGGAGAATCCCTGGGGCTCACCAGCCAGTCAGTCAAGCCAAACTGGCAGCTTACTGGTTTGGTGAGACAGTTTATCTTAAAAAATAAGATAGAGAGTAATTAAAAAAGGCATCTAACATTAAGCTGTGCACATGCATGCATACATACACACACAAGCACACACACACACTAATATGTGCACACCAAAGAAAGAAAAATCTGTGGCTACTATTTCTCCACAGGATTCACTCCGTACCAAATAGGGTGGCAGGTGTGAAGTGCCCCCGACAGTGACTATTCAAGAAATACAGACTTAGTCACCACCATCATTTCTTGATCTCCATGCCTCTTACTTAGGAAAGCCTAGTCCGTGAAATGAGAGACCATCTTTCTGCACACTCCCAGCCTGTATGGTTGAGCCAGAATGGAAGAGGAAAGTGTACCCTCTGAAGTTCACTGTGGAGTTAACATGGCTCCGTAGGAAAACCAGCAGGCTGAGCAGGAATCTCTGTACACCTTGGAGGCCAGCGGAAATCCATAGGCATGTGCCCCATAATATATTCTACCAGTGCTGTAAGTGATAAAGGAGCAGATGTTGAAGAAGGATCCTGCCCCTGGCGATATCTGTTAATTGATGTGGTGTGTGCTTTTATGGGAGCTTGATTACGGTGTTTTATTTCTGGCTATCAGAGAAACCTTAGACTACACAGGTTCAGTACATCCTTCTAAAAGAACTTTAGGGAAATTACTGGAGTCATTATCAAAATGTCTGTGCCAGCAAAGTAGTAACTGCTCTATTTAGTCTTTCAAAAGGGTCAGGACTCAACACAAATGGTCCATTTAAAAGAGGATTCAAGCCTGTAATCCCAGCACTCTGGAGGCTGAGGCAGGAGGATCATGAGTTTGAGGCCAGCCTGAGCTATGGATCTCTGCCTCAAAAGGCAAAAAAGGCAGAGTAAAGAAAGGATCACTTTTTATAAAAATTTTCCTGCGTTACAGCCCAGAAAGATGACTCAGCAAATAAAGGCATTTATCGCCTGACACCCTGAGCTTAATCTCCAGAGCCCACATCAAGGAAAGAAATAACAGACTTCTGCAACCCATCCTCTGACACACACATGCACTCCCACTCACACAGACAGACAGACAGACGGACAGACAGACAGGCAGGCAGGCAGGCAGGCAGGCAGGCAGGCAGGCAGGCAGGCAGATGTTTTAAAGTTCTACATTAGGTTTTTGTAGCTTTGGCCAAAACATCTACAGGAACAACTTGAAGGTTGGAAGGGTTTGTTGCTCATGGTCTCAGAGGTTTCAACCCATTGTGGTGAGGAAGAAATGGCCAAGCAGAGTGTCTCATATCTCAGCAGCCAGGAAACAGGTATGCCTGCCCTGGTAGCCTCCCCCTTCCTCCCATTCCACTTCACCTGAGCCCCAAGCTGTGAGATGGAGATACTCACCCTCAAAGCAGGTCTTAGCACCTCAGATGATCCTTTCTGGGGATGCTTCTAAGGGGTATGTTCCAAGGTATGCTTTACTAACCTAGATGGGAGGACAGGAGATAATCAAAACTAGCCACCATAGACTTAATCTTGCAAATTTGATGTGAGCCTTGTAGATACACAAAAGGTCACAGAGTTAGGTAAGCACAGACACACCCAAATAACATTCATTTCTACCTTTTAGAAATGTTTAACAATAATAAAAAGGAAATAAGGATATATGTATGTTTGAGAGAGAGAGAGAGAGAGAGGAATGATAGATGATAGTTAGATGATAGACAGTCAGACAGACAGACAGACAGATAAAAGGGAGATACATAGACAAAAGCACATTTTTCTCACGTATCTATCAACCTGGCCACCTGCACATCCCATGTAATAGCTGATTCAGCAAAATAAGGCCAGCTGTACAATTGCCCTTGAATGATTCTCGGGCCAGAGGCTTAAATATATAAGCAGTACCCATGGCACAAGAGTTATAATGCCTCTTGTCAGCTTCCAACTTGTGGATTCAGTTGATCCTCACTTTGGAAAGAAACAGAAAATCTATCAAACCGACAACATCCATCAGTCCTCTGTGCTTCATCCTGTCCTCAGGGAGAATGGTCCACGGAGGATGGGGAGGATGGTCCAGGGGCATAATTAAGGAGAGCTTTCTTCCTAATGACCACTGAGACAATGAAAATAACAGCCCTTAGGTTTCTTTTCTTCTTTATGAATGAATAAATGTTTTTTGTGAATGTATCCCACATTACTTCTTTATTCATCTGTTGGTGGAAGCCTGACTCCACAGCTTGGCTGTGTGGAATTGCCAAATGAAAACAAGTATCCCTAGCTTACATAGATGTGAGAAAAAAGTCTCCACTCATAAGTGAGATGGAGAAAATCCACGGTTGTTTTATCTTCAGGTTTTCACAGAACTGCCATACGGCTTCCCATGGTGGCTGCACTAATGTACATTCTAGAGGTGACAGTGTTAATGAAATAAGACAGACTCAGAGACACAGATATCAGGTGTTTTCTCTCATATGTGGAAGCTGGGAGGGAAAATGGACATGAAGTAAGATGGGAAAATTATAGGAGTTATGGAAGAAGACTCTAATCCAAGTGTCCTGTGCAAATGTGTGTGGTGAAGCCCTGTGTGAAATTAATATGTGCCAATAACATGGTAAGGACATGAAATTAGAAAGAGGAGTATTGGGTAAGAAGAGGGGAAACAGGTGGGGAAGGGGTGAAACGAGTAATGGAACAAATGTGATCAAAACCCATAACATGCACTTATGAAAATGTCAAAAGGAAAGATAGATTTTGTGAAATCACCACACATTAATAAGAAATTATTAATTTCCTTAGAGCCAGCTGACACCATGTTAAGTTCTGTATACACATCATGGCACCCACATGTTCAAGATGAGAAACAGGACCATAGTTTTATGTTTATAAAAAGATAAAGAGGGGGGAGGGTATGATCTATGGAGGTGTGGTGAGGTATGGGGGAAGGGGGTGCCTCAGCAGACCATGCTGAGGCATCCATTCCCCCTTAGAGTCCAGCCACATGATGGTATAGTATAGACTAGTTTATTAAGAGCATGGGGAGGGGAGTTAAGAGGGTAGTAGAGGCAGAGAAAGAGAGCAGAGAAGTAGAGAAGTAGAGCAGAGGCCGGCCATGAGCACGTGGAGAGAGGGGGGAAGGAAATGAGGAGTGAGGGGGGAGGGAGAACAGAGAAAGACAAGAGAACAAGAGAGGAGCAAGAGAGCAGGCAGCAAGCAGCCCCTTTTAATAGTGAGTCTGGCATTCCTGGCTATTGCCAGGTAACTGTGGGGTGGAGCTTAGACAGAATGCTAACACATAGGGTCTGGAAATGAAGACCTGAGTCCAAATCTCCAGTATTCAAACAAAGAGTAGGCATGGTGGCACACATCCCTAATCCCAGTGCTAGAAAGGCAGAGTCAGGAGGATACCCAGTAGCTAGTCTTTTCCAATCAGTGAGGTTCAGATTCTGTCTGAAAAAAATAAGGTAGAGACATCCATCATAATTTCAGGTCTCCACACTTCCATTCACTGAGTATCTCCTCGGTCTCTCTGTCTCTGTCTCTGTCTCTGTCTCTGTCTCTCTCTCTCTCTCTCTCTCTCTCTCTCTCTCTTTCTCTCTCTCTCGTTTGTGTATGTGTATGTGTGTGTAGAATGTTCAATTACATTCATTTTGAGCCTAATAACCAATCTGCCAGTAATTTTCAATCTGCCTGTAATTTTCATTCATCTGGCCCTGTCCTCTAGATAATAAGTTGAATTCTGCTTCAGCAAGTCACCCGTACATGTCTGTATGAGTCCTCCAGAGCTACTGTAACACAATGGCACACACTGGGTGGCTAGGATACTGGAATTAAACTGCCTTACAGTTCTGAAGCCTACAAGTGTAGTAATAAGAAATTGACAGAAATAGATTTTCCACTGTTTCTCTCAGCTTGAAAATTGTTCCTTCTTTGTGCCTGGTACCTATACCTTTCTTATTGGTTCATCAGTTTATCGCAGGTTCAGCCCAGTAACACGATCTTGTTCTGCTATGAGCCATGAATGATCAGCTGATGTGTTGATGCCTTGGTCCCCAACTGGTAGCAGGGTTTGGAAGAGTCAGAACCTTTAGAGAATGAAGTTCAGTTGGAGGTAGTAGGTTATTTGGGACATACTCTTTTAGACTATTCAAGCCTAGTAGCTTCTCTGCCCCTTTCCCTCTTCCCTATCCCTTCTCTCCCTTCCTCCTCTTTCCTGTCTTCCCTCTCCTATCTTTATCCCCCTCCTTCTTCTCCATTCCTCTTCTTCCTGGTTACCATGGAGATAGAAAGATGTTTTTCCACCCTGTTCTTCTGACTTAACTAACACTTTCCTAAAAGCAGCTAAGCCAAATGACTTATAAGCTGAATCCATTGACCCACCACATGTCAAAATGTCCCTTTTTCTCCTTTAAATGGATTTTTCCTCAGGTATTTTGTCATAGTGGCAGAGAGATGACAAATATGCTATATCCAAATAGAGATTCTGGGTTTGGGATGTTTAGAATTTGAACATGGGGCTTTTAAGGGATCTAATTCAGCCTCTAATGAAGTCACCAAAGAGTTTCTTCCTCCACGTCCACAATCTCAACATTTCAAAACCAGTGCATTCAAGTATTTTTTAATTTCTAGAATATTCTTTATCAAGATATAAAGGCATAAGATTTCCCCAATGGAAGGAGATATGACTTAGGAGAAAATCTCATACTATCTCCGATTTCAAAACAAATATAGGTCTGAGGAGATGCTCAGTGGCTAAAGCATTTGCTGTGCAAACATAAGGACCCAACCAAGTTCAATCCCCAGAACCTATGTAAAAGGTGGGCATGATGATGAGTCTTTATTCCCAGCACTTCTATAGACAGATGATAGGAGGAGACAGGAGAACTCCCCCAGAAGCTAGTGGGCCAGCTAGCCTGGAGTACTCAGTGGATATCAATGAAATCCTATCTCAAACAAGGTGGAAAGTAGGAGCCAGCATCTGACCTCCACATAAGCACTATGGCACATGTGCTCCCACACACATCAAACATGTGTTGTACATGCATCATTCATGCAAGAAAAGAAAAAAAAAAACAAAATGAAAGGGAGGGAGGGAGGGAGGGAGGAAGGAAGGAAGGAAGGAAGGAAGGAAGGAAGGAAGGAAGGAAGGAAGGAAGGAAGGAAGAACATGGTGCCTCCAGAAAATATGATGCCTCTTGGAATCAAGAAAACCTTTTTTTAAATGGAGTGGAAGACAGATACAGAATAGACAGTTTGGGGGTAAATTTCAAGTCTCCCAAAATTATATGGATGTAAAGTATCGTAAAGTATCTTAGCTTTGATTCCTCCTGTGACAGTTTAAAAGACTCACAGTGGTGGCTTTGAGAGCTGGCAAGGTTCTTTCACCCCTAGACTTATGCCACCTCTAGGTTAGTACCACAGTGTCTCTACTTTTCAGTGAAACCATCTTCCATCTGCCCATTGTTCCTCTCTACTAGAGATACACCCAAGTTACTTCTTTTCGGTCTCACCTTAAGGGAGTATCAGAAGCTTCACTTCATGTCCTTGGGATGCAGGAAGGTGGCCAGATTTCAAGTCGTAGTGTCCACAGGCATCATTTCAACTGAGAAAGGGGTGGTGCTCACTGATGAGCTAATTTAGTATCCACCGCCAAGGTACCCAGTAGTTAAACAGATTAAATTAATTCTCCTTAGAGCAGCAATTTTCAACGTTGGCTGCACATTGTGTTCACCTCGGGAGCTTTAAAAAAATAGTGATGGCTGAGTCCCACCCCAAGATTCTGGTTTAATTGGTCTGGGGTGCAGCCCAGGTACCAGGATATTTTAGAGCTCTCCAGGTTGTACAAATTGCAAGTGAGCAGAGAACACTTACCTTAGTGTGGTGATTCTCCAAATCCAGTCCCTGGGGCAGCTGCATCAACGTCACCTGGCCATTATTTAAAATGCAGCTTCTTGGATTCCATTCCAGATCTCTCAAATGAGAATCTCTGGCACAGGCTTAGAGGGTGGGGGCAGTTGCTAAGGCATGAGAGAGGTTAAGGATCAGAGTTCTGGTGGTCTCAGATGCCAGGCTTCCTTCACTCGGTTCTTATGAAATTCACTCAAAGCTGAAGACCCTTGGCTTCACATTCAAGCTCATCCTTATCTTTGCTCCAAGGCCTAACACTCACTTGGCCTAGAAAGAATGTCATCAACTGTGTTAATTACTTCTTTCACTACTGTGACAAAGGTCCCAGGTCCCAGACTGAAGCAACTTAAGAGGGAATTGTTTCCCCCCAAGGTTTCTAAAGGTTGAGTCCTCTGTGGCCAGGTGGGTATTTTGAGTTCTCAGCAGTGGGATCCAAGGCTAGGATTTTCTGGTATTCCTCACACCTCAACAGATCAGGAGACAGAGTAGAGAGTGCTGGCATTCAGCTGGTTTCCTTTCATTCTTTTAATTTTGAAATAGTTATTTTACCTTCTTAAGATTTAGAGAGTGTGTGTGTGTGTGTGTGTGTGTGTGTGTGTGTGTGTGTGTGTGTTGACTGCATGTGTCTGTACACCTTGTGCGTACATTGCCCAAGGACCAGAGGACAGTGTGTCAGATCTCTTGAAACTGGAGTTCCAAGTAGTTGTGAGCTGCTAAGTAGGTGCTGAGATTTGAACCCGTGTATTCTGGAAGAGCAGTCATCACTGAGCTTCTGCTTCTCCCGTCTGCTTCAGCCTGGTTCTACATCCCATGGGGTATGACACTCATAGTCAGCATGAGACTTCCCTCCTTGGGAATCCTCTGGAAATCACACTCCCAGACACAACCAGAGGTGTGTCTCCTGGGTCCTTTTAAATCTGCTCAGGTCAACAATCAGGGTAAACCATCACAGTGCCCAGGCCTGTGCTGCAGCTGATCATGGTGTCTGTCTTCCTGGAAGACTCATGTTAACACCCTTATTTGCAGTCAAATGCTCTACTACCAAGCCCCTCCTGACATGCACTTAAGATGAAAAGACCTTGCTTCACAAATCCAACTCCATCTCAGCCCAGCAGTTCTAATGACTGTACCGCTGAACAGTTCTAGATCAGAATTGCGCTATTGGGGACCCCCCTGTGTGTGCACAGAGGCAGAGGACAATGCTGGATGTCCCACTCTATCTCATTCTTCCTATTCCTGTGGGGCACAGCCTTTCACTGAACCAGAAGCTAGACTGGCAGCCAGCAAGCCCCAGTGGTCCCAGGGTCTCTGTCCCTCACAGTGGTAATCTTACAGGTACATAAGGCCATGACCAGATTTTTAATTTGGTGCTAAAAATTCAAACTCAGATCTTCACTCTTGTGTAGCCACCATACCTATCCACTGCTCCATCTCCCAGCTCACGAATCAATCTTTCTGGGGGGAGGGGTTGTTTTGTTTTTTGTTTTGGTTCAGTTTTTGGTTTCTTTTCGAAACAGGGTTTCTCTTTATAGTCCTGGCTGTCCTGGAACTCACTTTGTAGACCAGGCTGGCCTCAAACTCAGAAATCCACCTGCCTCTGCCTCCCAAGTGCTGGGATCAAAGGCATGCACCACCACTGCCTGGCCAGATCAAACTTTCTTATCAAAGTCATGTGCCCCATATGTCCAATCCCACTAATACATGGAACCTAATCATGAATATTGATCCCATCTTCCCTCAAACTAATATTTCATCTGCTTACCTGCATACCAGCTTTTTCTCCTGCATAGGTAGACCTTTTAAAATGAAATTTAAAAATTGTATTGGTATAGGTTTATTGTCTTTTTATTTTATTTATTTACATTTCAAATGTTGTCCCCCTTCCCAGCCCCTCCTCCACAAGCCTCCACCCCTCTTCCCCTTTGCCTCTAAGAGGGTGCTCCCCCATCCCCCCACTCACTCCCACCTTCCCCCTCTAGTGCATCAAGCCTCCACAGCGCATCCCCTCCCACTGAGACCAGACAAGGCAGTTCTCTGCTACGTATATAGTGGGGGACCACGGGCCAGCCCATGTATGCTCTTTGGTTGGTGGCTTAGTCTCTGGGAGCTCAAATAGCTCCCACTCATTTTCAAAACCTTAGAGCATTGGAGGGGACAAAAAAGAAAATAAAAACCATGACACCGGCTTCTCAGACACAACCCCTGTCAGCCTCAGCCTTACTTTCTTCTTAGGTTTTCTTTTCTTCCTTTATTGTGGAGTTCATTATTTTTTGTCAACTACTCCTGAGCATGAGGTCTTCCCTGGAGTAGTTGATATTCTGAGCATCATTCTCTTGGAGGAAACTGATTTTCCCTCTCCCAACAGGTATAAATAACAGAATTGTTGTTAACTTTTACCAAGTGGCGAAGATTACACTCATTCATTTGTTCATTCTTTAGTATAACAAAATAAAGTAAAATAAAACAAGATAAAAACAAAAACAAAGCCTATAACATTGAAATCAGACAGGCAGACCCACAGAAGGAAATAAGCCCAGTAGAAAGCACAAGAGTCAGAGAGCCCTGGTGTCAGAATACAACTTGTCAACAGCCTGGGTTGTTTGGAGATTCCTATGGGGCCCTTTTACCAACAATTAGATGTAACTCAATACTAAAAGCTTTATTTGGTGACAAGAGATCGTCAGGTTGGGGCTCCATATCTCCCACTGCTTGCTGACTTCATTTAGATCACCTTCATGAATGTATATGTTTTAGGAGGTTTCTACTGTGTTAGGTTTCTATACTACACATCAGATAGCTTTTAATTTCAGCTGTCTCACCTCATTTGCCCTTACATTCCCTTTTCCCCCTCCCATCCCAGATTGATCCTCCAATTGCAGATCCTCCCATCCAACCATGAATTCTATTTCCCTTTTCTATTCCCATCCCAGATTGATCCTCCAATTGCAGATCCTCCCATCCAACCATGAATTCTATTTCCCTTTTCCCCCTCCCATCCCAGATTGATCCTCCAATTGCAGATCCTCCCATCCAACCATGAATTCTATTTCCCTTTTCTATTCCCATCCCAGATTGATCCTCCAATTGCAGATCCTCCCATCCAACCATGAATTCTATTTCCCTTTTCTATTCCCATCCCAGATTGACCCTCCAATTGCAGATCCTCCCATCCAACCATGAATTCTATTTCCCTTTTCTATTCCCATCCCAGATTGATCCTCCAATTGCAGATCCTCCCATCCAACCATGAATTCTATTTCCCTTTTCTATTCCCATCCCAGATTGATCCTCCAATTGCAGATCCTCCCATCCAACCATGAATTCTATTTCCCTTTTCTATTCCCATCCCAGATTGATCCTCCAATTGCAGATCCTCCCATCCAACCATGAATTCTATTTCCCTTTTCTAATGAGATCTGTTTCCTCTAGTCCCTTACTCTATACCTACCCTCTGTAATTCTATGAGTTGTAGCTTGGTTATCATTGAATTAACATCTAGTATCCACATATAAAAGAATACATGCCATACTGTCTTTCTGAGTCTGGGATACCTCACTCAGGATGATTTTTTTTTCCTAGTTCCATCTATTTTCCTACAAATTTCATGTCTTTTAAATAGCTGAATAATATTTCTTTGTGAAAATGTACACTTTCTTTATCCATTCCTCTGTTGAGGGACGTAGAGGTTGTTTCCAGTTTCTGGCTGCTATGAAGAGAGCAACAATGAAAAAAGTTGACCAAGTGTCTCTGAATTACATCTTTTCCTCTCCCCTTTCTCACCGTCAAACTTTCCCAAATAACTCTCCTGTCTCTTTTTCAAATTCATAGTTTATTTTTCACTAAGTATTGTTACATACATATAAACATATCTAAATTTCTACATGTACAAGTACGACCTGCTCAATCTGTATAATGTTATTTGTGTGAATGTTTTCCTTTTTTCTCCTCATTTAATAATTTATCTTGTTCCAAAATGTATAGCAAGATGATTTTTGAAGGGACAAAAACACAAGTCATAAGATGTACCTTACTCATTGAAATATTGGCTTCAATACTTCAATGCTCCACAGTGAAACAGTGGTGGAGGTGAGTGTGTGTATGTGTGTGGTGTGTATATGTTTTGTGTGTGAGTGTATATGCGTGAGTGTGTTTGTGAGAGTGACTTGTGAGTTTGTGGGAGTATGTGTGTGTATGTGTGTGTGTGACTGTGTAGCTGTGTGGCTGTGAATATGTGAGAGTGTGTGTGTGTGTGTGTGTGTGTGTGTGTGTGTAGTGAGAGAGAGAGAGAGAGAAAGAGGGAGGGAGGGAGGGAGGGAGGGAGGGAGGGAGAGAGAGAGAGACTCTGTATTGGGGGTTCACATGTCATGCAATGTGAGTGAAGTCAAAAACAGCCTCAGATACTGGCTCTCACCCCACATTATTATTTGCCGTGGCCATACCAGGCTGGCTTCTCTATAGGAGCCATGGGGGTTACAAAGGTAGCCCTTGCTAATTGTCTGAAGGGTTTTAGTATTATGACATCTATATTCATGCACATACTACACCTCAGTCATATTCACCCCTCCATTGCTGGATCCTCTCCCTCTTCCCATCTGCATCGCTAGGGGTCTTCCTTTTCCTTTCAATCTCTCTTTTCTACGGATTCAGCACAGCAAAGGAAACACCAGGATAGGCCTTTGTGAGAGCAAGTTATCTCATGGAACAAAATGATCTACAGTTCCTCCATTTTCCTACAATGAAACTTCAGCCTACTCTTATGCCTGAGTAAAATTCCAGTGTGTGTGTGTGTGTGTCTGTGTGTGTGTGTGTGTCTGTGTGTGTGTCTGTGTGTGTCTGTGTGTGTATGTGTAGATGTGTCTGTGTGTATGTGCATGTGTGTGTATATGTATGTATGTATGTGTCTGTGTGTGTGTCTTTGTATGTGTAGATGTGTGTGTGTGTGTGCGGGTATGTGTGTATGTCTGTGAGTGTGTCTGTGTGTAGATGTGTGTATGTGCATGTATGTGTTTAGATGTGTGTATGTGTATTGCATGTGTGTGTAAGTGTGTATGTCTCTGTGTGTGTGTGTCTGTATATGTGTATGTGTGTTCTTTCTCCATTCATCTGTTGATGGACAACTAAGCTTGTTTCAGCAGCCACATGGCTGAGGTTTTATGGATGCAGCATCTCTATCATGTCTAGAAGATACTATCTTGCAGCAGCCATCCTGGTCCTCTAACGTTCCCTGGGGAATAGAGGTTGTAATGTAGATGTCCTGACTGGGCTGGGAACCTCAGCCTCACTTCTTCTCAGCGTTTTATACAGCTATGGTATCCTCCACATGTTCTAAAAGGCACGTCTTTGCTGAGAGGTGAGAATTGTATCTATTGAATTTATCTATGGGTTTAAGGATGAGTGCTATGCTGATGGGGATGTGGGAAACTCCACAAAGTCCTGATCCTAGAGGAAGAGCTACAGGCAGTCAGTTGTGGCTGAAGGAATAAGTTTTCTCTGGGTGAGACCTCTGATAGGTTATCCAATCCCAGGTAGTCAGCCCTAAAAACATGCACATGCTTGCAACACTAAATAGACTCAAAAGGGTGCTTTATTATGCTTTATTCTTACATTTTTATTGAATTCCATATGTGAGTACACTGTAGTTACAATATTTTTCCCTCTTTCTTCATGCTCCAATACCTTTTTTCTCTTGCCACTCCTGTTTGGATTCATGACATGGATACAGTATATTAATGTATGGAATCCTGTAAAGGATATGTTAAAATATAAGAACAAAGTATAATGATATATAAATATGAAAATGCTCTAACAAAGCCCATTCATTACCTTGTATGTTAACTAAAACTTAATTATAAAATATTTTAAAATAAGGGGTTTGATACGCATGCTGCCATCTTGGATTCTATACAACACATTAGGTAAATGACCATTTGTAAAGTATATGTGCCAGTCTGTAGATGTAACTTAGTGGGTGGAGTGCAGGCACTTATGTTCACCAGCATTGCATACAGCAAACAGGTTGGTGCACGCCTGCAATGCCAACACTAGGGAGATGGAAGCAGGAGGATCTTTAAGGTCATTCGAGTTACATAACACATTTCAAGCCAGTCTGGGCCACCTGGGACCCTGGCCTTTAAATAAGAAAACAGAAATGACATAGGCATAAAATAAACAATGATTCTGTGGTTCAGGGCACTTGTTGCTCTTCCAAAGGACCCAGGTTCAATCGTCAGGGCTCATACAGTGGCTCATAACTATCTACCACTCCAGTCCCAGGGGATCTGACACCCTCTGCTAGCCTCTGAGGCCACCTCACCCCCATGCTGTATAGACATATATGGAAACAAAACACCAATGCACACAAAATTTTTTAAAGAAATTTTAAGTGACATATGTCCTAGTAGTTCATTAAACTTCATATACAAAAGCTGAACTTTCAGCTTTTCAACTAACTGTACAATAGCAGTAAGCCATGGTATAAGTAGTTACAAACATTCTGATCCGTTCTCAGCTCAAAATGCTCGGCAGTGACAGTGAGCCTTAGCAACCAGTCATCCTTGTGGATACAAGACCAAACAACCAACATCTATGTGTGCTTAAGTACTACTTAGATTATGATATATCCAACTTGCAATGAGTCTGTTGATAAAGTAACTTCATTGTAGTTCAAGGAGCATGTGTGTGTACACAGGTAAACCTTAATGCATTTGCCTCAGACATGCGCTTTGTGTGAATGCAGTGTGTACATGTACGTGTAGGAGGTTGTAACTTCAAATAGTAAAATTTTCTTATGCCAAAGGAATAAAAAACAAAATTAAATTTTGACTGCATGAAAGGATCTTGGGGTCATTCTTAGTGTCTTTCTCTCTGTATACATTTTCCACGCTTTCTGATTTTTCCACAGTGTGACTGTACCGACTTCTTGAGCATTAGGACACAGTATTTTTATTATATGCATGGGAAAGGAGAAGGAAAGCTATAAACGATAATGGGGCCGAGCCCCTGATCTGTTGTGTATCTCAATCATTCTTCATGGACTGAGAGTTGTCCCCATCTTACTGCAAACTCTTCACAGTGGCATTAGTGATGCCTACATAACAGCATGCAAATGAAGTGATTTAATCCTCTGTTGTATGTAATTAGGAAATAATTGAGTTCTTTCCATTTCTCATACTATTATCAGCAACAGTGCTGGGTGGTTTTGTGCATAAGTCTTAGCTACCTCTCTCTGCACTTTCATGCCTGTTCTAGGCATCTTAGCATGCAAATGCCTTGCTTGCCCTTTCACTTCTCACACCTGGAACCTCTTACAAGCCTGAGCTAGGTATTATCCAAACCTTTTGTTTACCATTCCTATCTCTCCCAATCCACTAGGCTCTAATTCTGAAGCTGGAAACCTGTCTTCAGCTTCAGCAAGCATCTACAAGGCTTCAACTCAAGCAGTGCTGTCGCTGCACTGCACATTTCTCTTAAAACAGAGCCTCGTAAAAGCACTTCGAGCAGCTGTGCACGTTCATCACTAGAGCAATAAATGATGCTGCTGCTGCGATTCATCAAATGTTCAGAGTAATCGTGTCACTGGGTGCTCCCAAGTCCTACTGATGCCTCAGAAATTCTCTCTCTCTCTCTCTCTCTCTCTCTCTCTCTCTCTCTCACACACACACACACACACACACACACACACACACACACACACAGTGGCTTCAAATCAATTGGGCATGAGCCTTTTTTTAAAGACCAGCAGTTCTTACACAATATCAAACAAGTCACAATCCCAGCACAGATGGAGGAGGTCCGTCACACCCCACCTGTACCCGAGGAGCTTTGCAGTTAAAGGCTGAGAGAGTTGGGAAAGTCAGATTTTCTTTTTTTCTCATGGACTGGCCCATGTTAGGAACTTAACATGTTCCAGTGGATAGTCCTCCTCGCCTGAACATAAAGATAGCATTGACTGAATCCAGTGGGCTATGAAAAGAAGACAGGAAACATGTGGGGGATGTAGGGGAGGGAGGTGTACATTGGAAGTAGTGAAATGTGCAGGGGATTTAGGGGAGAGTAGTGGGTGTTGGAAACAGAATAGGGGGGTCAATATGATGGTCAAAACACTTTGTATACAGTAACAACTTCTCAAAGAGTGCGAACAAAGGTAAATAAAAACTTGATTCTTTATTAAGTGTATGGAGGTTTTGCTTGCATGTATTTATGTACACCACATGCATATACTGACTATGGAGGCCAGATATGGGTGTTGGATCCACTAGCAGTTGAGTTCCAGATGGCATGAGCCATCATATGGGTGCTGGGAGTTGAACTACTGTGCTTTTTATCAAAAACAACAGAGGCTGGAGAAATTGGTTCTGAAGTTAAGAGCTCACACTGCTCTTCTACAGGACTGGAGTTTGGTTCCCAGTTCCTGTACACAGCAGCTCACAACTGCCTGAAACTTCAGCTCCAGAGGATCTGGTGCCCTCTTCTGCCCTCTGAGAGTAACTACAGTCATGTGTATATACCACACATAAACACACAGAATTTAAAATTAATAAGGTAAATCTAAAAAACCGATAATTCTCTATGTGTTACAATATCCCACTTTTGTTAATCATAATGTGGAAGATATGGACACAGGGGTTCTAGAGTTCAAGGCTATCCTAAGCTATATAAAACTTTGTCTCAAACACACACACATATCACGCACACACTTAAACAAACAAACAATTATGATGGTTGTGATTTTTAGTTCTTTAGCAAACACGTAAAGCATCACACAGGGGCACAGTAAGAGGTTCCAGCCATCCATACACTACTAGCTAAGCCTATATAGTAGAATTCCAGGATTCCTCTCTCTGGTTAGACATATATAGAGAACTTCAAGTGACAATATATACGGAGGCTTAATGAAAATGAAGGGTTTTATGTAGAGATCAGAAGACAGAACTGGAATAAGTCTTTGGTGATATTATTTTAAATATGTTTCTCAGCATTTCTGAGCCTTGTGTCTCTTGATTGTACAATGTACCATAAATCATTTGTATGTGTTTTTAGAATACCTGCTATGCACCCTGCATGCAAGACACAGTGTGAACTTTCCAGGTAGGACACCTTTCTTTGTATACCATTAGACAATTGCACAGCCCTTCTGAGCTTCCACTTTCCATCTACAAAATGAGGGATTTTCCACTACACCAGTGGTTTTCAGTCCTAGCTCCAAAATAAAATCACCAGGATCATTTTAAAACATCCAGATGTCCAGGCTTTGTGCCCAGAGATACTGGTTTAATTTGTCTGAGTCTCTGCTCTTGGCATTACCACCTTTTAAGTTCTCTCAGATGATTCTAATACAAAAATTTCATTGAAAAACACTGTATCCAATGGGAAGCACCTTGCAAAACAGTAGCCTGGGCCCTTATTTTAAAAAAAGTAATTTGAATAGACATTCAAACTACCTGTTTTCCTGCAGAAGTATCCTGAGATAGTACTTGAAATGTAACAATTAATCCTTCATCAGAAAATTGTGAAAATATTCAGCCTCTGTTTTAAGGGGAAACTCACTAAAACAAGTTTTTATTACTCTGACGTTGTTCAACAAACTCTTGTGTGCTGCCATGCTTTTGGTAGGACACTTATCCCCAAGTTGAAAAAAATAATCTAGAGGGAAAAGTATCAATTTTATTTTGTGAAAATACTTGATGGAGTTAATGAGTATGTGTTTTTAATAGTTCCCCTGGGAAATGCTATACAGTAAATATAATTGAAAGTAGGAGATGGAGCTGATTATTCATCAAGCATAGATTTTAAGAATCCAATTATGAAAAGAATGATGCAATGTAGAACACAGAATGACTGCTAACAAAGCAACACATTTGCTCAAGTGTTTTAGAGAGCTCTCAAGTCTGCAAGATTGATAAAAATTACCGCACCAATCTCTTACTCAGCCTTTGTTATTTGCTATGTCTGATCCTCATAAAAAGAATAGAATACATCCTCACTTCAGAATTCTTGAAGAGAGAAAAATAGCTCATATTCTCTGAAAAGGCTGGACTATAAAATAATGAAGAGCAAGGCCGGGAGTCATAGACCCATAGTCCCAGATACTTGGGGGACTGTGACAGAAGGATTGCAAATTAAAGCTATTCCTGGGTGATTTCAAGGCAAGCCTTGGCAGTTTAATAACACCATCTCTCAAAATTAAAAACAGCATAAAGAAACTTGAAGGTAGAAATGCATGGCGAAGAGGTTGTCTAGCATGTGAGTCCTTAGGTTCAGTCCCCAACCAACATTTGCAAAAAAAGATATTTGAGAGAGAGAGAGAGAGAGAGAGAGAGAGAGAGAGAGAGAGAGAGAGAGAGATGAAACACTGGTTTTTCAAGACACTGAACATCAGGCAGCTGAAGAGAATAAGGCCTGTAAGACAAAACACCAGTGAGAAAAGCCCTGGGGCTTCCCAAGCATTAGTCTTAAAAGATGTCCACAAATGAGGATTCCAGAGTTGAATGGTAAAGTTCCAGGCAGATCAAGGTAGCTGGAGGTTACAGGTCAGGGAACTGGAAGGAGATTTACAGAGGTCTCTCAAAGTGCTATGTAGCACATAGGCTTGAGAAACATCTCAAAGTCAAGACCAAACACTTCTATAAGCCAAACTAAGCACCTATCATTTAAAGTACACAGTTTGACATACTAATGAGGAGCATCACTATATGGATATGTAAATACATGTATATATATATATATATATATATATATATATATATATAGAGAGAGAGAGAGAGAGAGATGTGTATATGTGTTAGTTATTCTTAACATTATTCCTGACTCATATAACCAATCTTAGTCACGACCCAAGAAACAAAAGCTACTTCCAAAACCAACTGCACTCCAGAACACCTCAGAGATCTATATAGAAACACAAAAGCAATCTAGAGACCAGAACAACCAGCATCCCATCAAACAAGTCAGCAATACAAACACAAAAGAGAGCACAGCACATGAAGAAGGGAAAAGGAATCAATAAAGGCAGCCTGACTCATATTAGACACAGCAGTTTAAAATTAGAAGACAAAGCCATCATTACAATTGTAGTTCAAGTCAGACTTGGTGGTATAGTCATGTAAATTCAGCGATGTGGGAGGCTGAGGCAGGAGGATTACAAGTGTAAGGCCCCAGGAACAGATTGAGTAAAAAATAAAATAAATAAAAAATAAATTCCGTGCAACTTAGTGAGACTCTGAATTAAAATAAAAATTTAAAAGGAGGCTAGAGATAGCTCAGTAGTAGGATGCTTGACTAACATGTACAAAGTCATGTGTTTAATCCCCAGCACCACATGAGAAAAGCACAGAGCTGTATTTCACATATTCAGAGTCAGGTAGAATCAGAGAAGACACTGCAAAAGATCTAAAACTAAGTGCACATAGAACAGGACTCCCCAAAAATAACAGTCCAGAGTTTCAAGATGCAAGTGTCTGCACTACAAGTCAACCTCAGGCAACCTCACATATTCAAAACTGAAGGACCCAACGAATAGAAAGTTGAAAGAAACATCTTTAGAGAAAATTAATGGTCCAAAAGTTTGGAAGTCTGATGAAAACTATAGGCTCAAATCCAACAATTTCAACAAACTATGTTAGGAAGGAAGGAAGGAAGGGAGGGAGGGAGGGAGGGAGGGAGGGAGGGAGGAGGGAAGGAAGGGAGGGAGGGAGGGAGGGAGGGAGGGAGGGACGGAGGGAGGGAGGGAGGAGGGAAGGAAGGGAGGGAGGGAGGGAGGGAGGAGGGAGGGAGGGAGAGGGAGGGAGAGGGAGGGAGGGGGGAAGGAGGGAGGGAGAATATAACAAAACATAATAATCAAATTTATCAGAACCTTGATAAAGACAAATTTAATTAAAATAATTAAACAAACAACTAGATTGAAAAGATGGCTCAGCTTGCTGCCAAGCCTAATTGCCAATTTCAGTCTCCAAGATGCACAGAGTAAAAGGAGAGAACTGACTCACTGGATGTCCTCTGACCTCCACACAGCCACTGTACACATGTGCACACAATGTGAATACATGAAGAAATAAATAAAGAAATGAAGAGGCCGGGCGTGGTGGCACACGCCTTTAATCCCAGCACTCGGGAGGCAGAGGCAGGCGGATTTCTGAGTTCGAGGCCAGCCTGGTCTACAAAGTGAGTTCCAGGACAGCCAGGGCTACACAGAGAAACCCTGTCTCGAAAAACCAAAAAAAAAAAAAAAAAAAAAAAAAAAAAAAAAAAGAAATGAAGAGATAGAGTAAAACATCTTGTAAAATGAAGGAGAATAAAAAAGAATGGTGACAACAAAACACCCATGGAAGGAGTTACAGAGACAAAGTTTGGAGCTGTGATGAAAGGATGGACCATCTAGAGACTGCCATATCCAGGGATCCATCCCATAATCAGCTTCCAAACGCTGACACCATTGCATACACTAGCAAGATTTTGCTGAAAGGACCCAGATATAGCTGTCTCTTGTGAGACTATGCCGGGGCATAGCAAACACAGAAGTGGATGCTCACAGTCAGCTATTGGATGGATCACAGGGCTCCCAATGGAGAAGCTAGAGAAAGTACCCAAGGAGTTAAAGGGATCTGCAACCCTATAGGGGGAACAACAATATGAACTAACCAGTACCCGGAGCTCTTGTCTCTAGCTGCATATGTATCGAAAGATGGCCTAGTCGGCCATCACTGGAAAGAGAGGCCCATTGGACTTGCAAACTTTATATGCCCCAATACAGGGGAATGCCAGGGCCAAAAGAATGGGAATGGGTGGGTAGGGAAGTGGGGTGGGGTATGGGGGACTTTTGGGATAGCTTTGGAAATGTAATTGAGGAAAATACGTAATAAAAAAATATTAAAAATTTAAAAAAAAGAATGGTGACAGGTCTCTCTCCAGACAGAAACAACACAGACAGAGATACAGTGGCCACAACAGTCAAAGAAAATGCAAAATGTAAAAAGATACTAACACAAAACATCCAGGAAATCCAGAACACAATGAGAAGACCAAACCTACAGATAATAGGAGTAGATGAGAATGAAGATTTTCAACTTAAAGGGCAAGCAAATATCTTCAACAAAATTATAGAAGAAAACTTCCCAAACCTAAAGAAAGAGATGCCCATGAACATAGAAGAAGCCTACAGAACTCCAAATAGACTGCTCCAGAAAAGAAATTCTTCCCAACACATAATAATCAGAACAACAAATGCACTAAATAAAGATAGAATACTAAAAGCAATAAGGTAAAAAGTCAAGTAACATATAAAGGCAGGCCTATTAGATTTACACCAGACTTCTCACCAGAGACTATGAAATCAAGAAGATCCTGGACAGATCTCATACAGACCCTAAGAGACCACAAATGCCAACCCAGACTATTATATCCAGCAAAACACTCAATTACCATAGATGAAGAAACCAAAGTATTCCATGACAAAACCAAATTTACACAATATCTTTCTATGAATCCATCCCTCCAAAGGATAATACAGGGAAAACACCAACACAATGACAGAAACCACACCCTAGAAAAAGCAAGAAAGTAATCCTTCAACAAACCTAAAAGAAGACAGCTGCAAGAATAGAATCCCAATTTTAACAACAAAAATAACAGGAAGCAACAATTACTTTTTCTTTAATTTCTCTTAACATAAATAGACTCAATTCCCCAATAAAAAGAAATAGACTGATAGACTGACTACATAAACAGGACTCAACATTTTGTTGCTTACAGGAAACCCACCTCAGGGAAAAGGACAGACACTACCTCAGAGTGAAAGTCTGGAAAACAATTTTCCAAGCAAATGGTCTGAAGAAACAAGCTGGAGTAGCCATTCTTATATCGAATAAAATTGACTTCCAACCCAAAGTTATCAAAAAAGACAAGGAGGGACACTTCATACTCATCAAAGGTAAAATCTACCAAGATGAACTCTCAATTCTGAACATCTATGCTCCAAATACAAGGGCAGCCACATTCATTAAAGAAACGTTAGTAAAGTTCAAAGCACACATTGCACCTCACACAATAATAGTGGGAGACTTCAACATCCCACTCTCACCAATGGACAGATCCTGGAAACAGAAGCTAAACAGAGATACATGGACACTAACAGAAGTTATGAAACAAATGGATTTAATTGATATCTACAGAACATTTTATCCTAAAAGAAAAGGATATACCTTCTTCTCAGCTCCACATGGTACCTCCTCCAAAATTGACCATATAATTGGGCACAAAACAGGACTCAACAGATATAAAAATATTGAAATTATCCCATTCATCCTATCTGATCACCACAGACTAAGGCTGATCTTCAATAACAACATAAATAATAGAAAGCCAACATTCACATGGAAACTGAACAACTCAATGATTCCTTGGTCAAGGATGAAATAAAGAAAGAAATTAAAGACTTTTTAGAGTTTAATGAAAATGAAGCCACAACATACCCAAACTTATGGGACACAATGAAGGCAGTCCTGAGAGGAAAACTCATAGCCCTGAGTGCCTCCAAAGAAACACTAGAGAGAGCATACACTAGCAGAATGACAGCACACCTAGAAGCTCTAGAACTAAAGGAAGCAGATTCACCCAAGAGGAGTAGACTACAGGAAGTAATCAAACTCAGGGCTGAAATCAACCAAGTGGAAACAAAAAGAACTATTCAAGGAATCAACCAAATCAGGAGCTGGTTCTTTGAGAAAATCAACAAGATAGATAAACCCTTACCCAGACTAACTAGAGGGCACAGGGACGGTACCCTAATTAACAAAATCAAAAATGAAAAAGGAAACATAACAACAGAACCTGAGGAGATCCAAAACATCATCAGATCCTACTACAGAAGGCTATACTCAACAAAACTAGAAAACCTGGATGAAATGGACAATTTCCTAGACAGATACCAGACCAAAGTTAAATCAGGATCAGATTAATGATCTAAACAGTCCCATTAGCCCTAAAGAAATAGAAACAGTCATCAATAGACTCCCAACCAAAAAAAGCCCAGGACCAGATGGGTTTAGTACAGAGTTCTATCAGACCTTCAAAGAAGACCTAATTCCAACTCTTCTCAAACTATTCCACAAAATAGAAACAGAAGGTACTCTACCCAATTCATTCTATGAAGCCACAATTACTCTGCTACCTAAACCACACAAAGATCCAAAAAAGAAAGAGAACTTCAGACCAATTTCCCTTATGAATATTGATGCAAAATTACTCAATAAAATCCTCACAAACCGAATCCAAGAACACATCAAAACGATCATCCATTATGACCAAGTAGGCTTCATCCCAGGGATGCAGGGATGGTTTAATATACGGAAATCCATCAATATAATCCACTATATAAACAAACCCAAAGACAAAAACCACATGATCATCTCATTAAATGCTGAGAAAGCATTTGACAAAATCCAACACCCATTCATGATAAAAGTTTTGGAAAGATCAGGAATTCAAGGCCCATACCTAAATATAATAAAAGCAATCTACTGCAAACCAGTAGCCTATATCAGACTAAAAGGAGAGAAACTCGAAGCCATCCCACTAAAATCAGGGACTAGACAAGGCTGCCCACTCTCTCCCTACCTATTCACTATAGTACTTGAAGTTCTGGCCAGAGCAATTCGACAACAAAAGGAGATCAAGGGGATACAAATTGGAAAGGAAGAAGTCAAAATATCACTATTTGCAGATGATATGGTAGTATATATAAGTGACCCTAAAAATTCCACCACAGAACTCCTAAACCTGATAAACAGCTTCAGTGCAGTAGCTGGATATAAAATTAAATCAAATAAATCAATGGCCTTTTTCTACACAAATGATAAACGGACTGAGAAAGAACTTAGTGAAACAACACCCTTCACAATAGTCACAAATAATATAAAATATCTTGGTGTGTCTCTAACTAAGCAAGTGAAAGATCTGTATGATAAGAAAGTCAAGTCTCTGAAGAAAGAAATTGAAGAATATCTCAGAAGATGGAAAGATCTCCCATGCTCATGGATCGGCAGGTTTAATATAGTAAAAATGGCTATCCTGCCAAAAGCAATCTACAGATACAATGCAATCCCCATCAAAATCCCAACTCAATTCTTTACTGAAATAGAAAGGGAAATTTGCAAATTCATCTGGAAAAAAAAAACCTAGGATACCAAAAACTATTCTCAACAATAAAAGAACCTCTGGTGGAATCACCATGCCTCACATTAAGCTGTACTACAGAGCAACTGTGATAAAAACTGCATGGTACTGGTACAGTGACAGACAGGTAGATCAATGGAATAGAATTGAAGACCCAGAAATGAATCCACACAGCTATGGTCACTTGATCTTTGATAAGGGAGCTAAAACCATCCAGTGGAAAAAAGACAGCATTTTCAACAAATGATCCTGGCACAACTGTCGGTTAGCATGTAGAAGAATGCGAATTGATCC
The DNA here is from genome assembly GCF_978045245.1 of Mus caroli. Classification (NCBI taxonomy): domain Eukaryota; kingdom Metazoa; phylum Chordata; class Mammalia; order Rodentia; family Muridae; genus Mus; species Mus caroli. The sequence goes on from NW_028227272.1 coordinate 4,850,587, forward strand.
ATTCTTATCTCCTTGTACAAAGCTCAAGTCTATGTGGATCAAGGACCTCCACATGAGACCAGATACATTGAAATTAATAGAGGAGAAAGCGGGGGAAAGCCTCGAAGATATGGGCACAGGGGGAAAATTCCTAAACAGAACAGCAATGGCTTGAGCTGTAAGATCAAGAATTGACAAATGGGACCTCATAAAATTGCAAAGCTTCTGTAAGGCAAAAGACACTGTCAATAAGACAAAAAGGCCACCAACAGATTGGGAAAGGATTTTTGCCAATCCTAAATCTGATAAGGGACTAATATCCAATATATACAAAGAGCTCAAGAAGCTGGACTCCAGAAATTCAAATAACCCCATTAAAAAATGGGGTTCAGAGCTAAAAAAAAGAATTCTCAACTGAGGAATACCGAATGACTGAGAAGCACCTTAAAAAAAAATGTTCAACATCCTTAATCATCAGGGAAATGCAAATCAAAACAACCCTGAGAGTCTACCTCTCACACCAGTCAGAATGGCTAAGATCAAAAATTCAGGTGACAGCAGATGCTGACGAGGATGTGGAGAAAGAGGAACACTCCTACACTCCTGGTGGGATTGCAACCTTTTACAACCACTCTGGAAGTCAGTCTGGAGGTTCCTCAGAAAATTGAATATAATATTACTGGAAGATCCAGCAATACCTCTCCTGGGCATATATCCAGAAGAAGTTCCAACTGGTAATAAGAACACATTCCCCGCTATGTTCATAGCAGCCTTATTATAATAGCCAGAAGCTGGAAAGAAACCAGATGTCCCTCAACAGAAGAATGAATACAGAAAATGTGGTACATTTACACAATGGAGTACTACTCAGCTATTAAAAACAATGGATTTATGAAATTCTTGGAAAAATGGATGTATCTGGAGGATATCATCCTTAGTGAGGTAACCCAATCACAAAAGAAGTCATTAGATATGCACTCACTGATAAGTGGATATTAGCCCAGAAACATAGAGCACCCAAGATACAATTTGCAAAACACAAGAAAATCAAGAAGAGGGAAGACCAATGGGTGGATACTTCATTCCTCCTTAGAATAGGGAACAAAATACCCCTGAAAGGAATTACAGAGACAAAGTTTGGAGCTAAGGCGAAAGGATGGACTATCCAGAGACTACCCTACCCGGGGATCCATCCCATAATCAGCCACCAAACCCAGACACTATTGCATATGGCAGAAAGATTTTGCTGAAGGGACCCTGTTATAGCTGTCTCGTATCAGGCTATGCCCCAGTACAGGGGAATGCCAGGGCCAAGAAGCGGGAATGAGTGGGTAGGGGAGAATGGCGGAGGGAGGGTATAGGGAACTTTGGGGATAGCATTTGAAATGTATATAAAGAAAAAACCTAATAATAAATAAATATATACTCCCCTGAGAGATATCAATTACCACTCTCTTCAGTAAGAGGTGGGACCAAAAAAGTGCCTGCTTCATGTACACCAGAATTGTGGTTGGCAGGTCTTGAGCAGGCAACCAAAGCTGCTGTGAGCTCATGAGTGTGGTACCCATGTCATGTTCAGAAGACTATTTCATCACCCACATCTTCCAGCTCTAACATTTTCTCTGTCTCCTCTTCTATGATGCTATGGGAACCACACTGAAGTAATGTGTGTGTGTGTGTGTGTGTGTGTGTGTGTGTGTGTGTGTGTGTGTGTTTAGATTTGTGGTATGCATCTCCAGCAACAATTAGGGGCGAGAGGAGTTCATGTTCTTCACGAATGTATTAGAAAGAAGGAAGGTCCTTAATCGACATCCCTAGGAAAAACAAAACAGAAAAGAAAAGAAACAAAGTGAGCAGAAAAAAGAAAATAAATGTGTTATTTGGCTTTATCAGAGCTGTGTCAAAACACTGAATATCAATTACTTTGAGGGAGGAATTGTTTCCTTGGCTCAAGACCCAAACGCTCTGTCAGTGGTTGCCTTGGCTCAAGGTCCAGATGCTCAGTCAGTGGTTGCCTTGTCCTGTGCACCTGGAGAGAACATGATGGTGGGGATATCATGCTGCAGAAGTTCCTCACCTCCTGGTAGACCAGAAGGAGGGAGAGAAACAGTAGCAAGATACCTGCAAGCATAACCACTGTAACTGCCTTCCCTAGCTAGGCTGCACCTCCTCAAATAAAGTTTCCTCCAGCTCTCAAAGTAGTGCCACCTGCTGGGGACTAAGCCTTCAATATATGAATCATTTAGGAAGAGAGGTAGCATTTTGTATGCAAACCACAATAATAAAGATCACAGTAGAAATCAATGAAATGGGGATCAATAAAACCAAAAGCTTCTTCTTTGACAACAAAAAAAAAAACTCAATCATATTGATAAACTTCTATTTAGATGTACAATGAAAACCACAACAGAAGGTATAAATTACTAAGATTAGAAATGAGAATGAGACTATTGACACAGATGGTAAAAAAATAATAAAGAAATATTATGAACACCGTATTGAACTTTATGTCAATAAGTCCAACAACTCAAATAAAAATAAATACACAATTACAAAAATTGATTGCATTTCCATACAAGCAAACAATTGGAGTTGAAGTTTTAAAATAAATAGTGTCTACAGTAGCATCAAAAACATAAAATGTCGGAATAAATCTAACTGATGACATACAGTAGGACTTCTCTGACATGTACAAGAAATTGCTGAAAGAAATTAAACAAGATCTAAACAGATAGCAAGGGGGAAAAAAAAGTCTTGTTCATGGATTGAAGTGAGTTAAAATGTCGATCCTCCCTCGGCTGGCCTATAGATCCAACAGAAACCCAATCAGAATCACAGAAGTCATACACACAGAAACTGAAAGGCTGGCGCTGAAGCCATAGTGAAATGCAAAGATTTCCATGGCTTCAAAAGGCGCTTCAGAGAGCAACTTCTCAAAAGGAGAGCCAGAAAGCTACTGCTGCCTTCACACTTCTCAATAAGAATCATGTAAGTTGCATTTGCTCAAACTATGAATGGGTACTACTTTCCCCAAACCTAATTTTACAATAAAATAAGAAGCGAGGGAGGTAATTCAGTTTGCAAGTTCTTGCTTCACATAAGCATAAGGACCTGAGTTCAATCCCAAAACCTCACATTTGCAGCTGAAAATGGGGGTGCACACTTGTAATCCCAATGTTGGTGAAGCAGCAATAGACAGATTCCTGTGCTCATGGTCAAGCCAGCTTAGCCAATAGACAAGTTCAATCTAATGAGACCCTGTCTAAAAATAAATCAAAGTGGACAACACCTGAGAAAGGATAAGAGAGGGTGACCTCTGGCCCTTCCACTCACATGTTCACATATAAACCCACACACTCACATGTGCTTGCACATGTGTGTGCACACACACAGTCAAAATAAAATAGTAACAGGTAACCAAAACGCCATCTCAATAATGACAGTAAGTTTTTCTGGATCTCAATTTGCTGATCTGCATATTAGCAATAGCAATATCTGCATTCAATTGTACAATGCACAGATGTGATTATTGTTGGACAGTAACTCATTCCTTCACTGAGCAAAGATTTAAGCTCATACCAGATACCGCAAGCCTGGTTAAAAGCCCATAGCTGGGCAGTTCATAGATACTAGAGGGATCCTGTTGTTGTCCTTTCATTAAATGGATATTCATGCCTTAGACTTAGACACTGGCCAGAGAAGCTTCTTCTTATAAAGAGAACCATGCTTGATAACATGCTGAGAAGAAATCACTAAGGAGTCCTGGTCCTACATGAAATATTATCTGCCCCTCCCATCTTAGTTAGAGCTCACTGTGGTCATAAGGCACCGTGGCCATAAGCAGATTCTAGAGGGGAGTGTCTATGCTGTCTTTACTTACACATCACAGCCCATAGTTGAAGAAAGTCAGGGCAGAAACTCAAGGCAGGAACCTGGATGATACAGAGGTCATGGAGGAGTGCTGCTTTCTGGCTTTGCTCCCAAAGGCTTGCTCAGTTTGCTATCTTATACACCATTGGACCACCTGACCAAAGGTGCCACCCACAATGGGCTGGGCCTCTTACATCAATCACTAATTAAGAAAATGTGACACAGGCTTCTTCTCCACAGGCCTATCTGGTGGAGGCAATTTCTCGATTAAGATTCTTTCTTGCCAAATGGAACCAGGTTCTGTTAGGTTGACATAAAACCACCCAGTACACACCTCAACCTCAGAGCTCAGGGTGGGCAGAGGGATGGGCAGAGCTGGAAAATGAGCTGGAGGGTGCTATGAAACAGGAAATGCCATGGCTGTCACACTCATGAACTCTCAACAGTTGTGGTTTCCTGCATGAGATCAAGCCAAACAACACTCCATCATTGATGGGAAAGGGAGCACAGGGGGCCCCATTACCTAAGCAGGTGTTGTTAGGTAATGTCTGTTGAGGAAGAGAGGCCATTTTTTTTTTCAGGGAGATAGCCACAGTCCTCTAAATACTCTCACACATGTACACATACAAGCAGCCCTGATTAAACTCCATGGGTAATAAAAATTTTAAAGGCATGAAAGTAGGAGGAGGGTATGTTGGCAAGAAGGATTTCATGGTGAGTGAGCAGGGTAAGAGAGAGGAGCAGGGTAGATGGGATCTAAGGACATTATGTGTCTGTATGAAATTGTCAGTAAAAAATGAAAAGATGTGTGTAAGAAATCCGTACCTCACCTGCTGTGTGCTGGCGTTTGCCAGAGAACATCCATTCACCCTTGATGAGGCAGAAGAAGACAAGATCCCTGTCTCCTGAGGCCAAGATTGCAGGGAGGAGAGAACATAACAAGAGATTAATGAGATTGCCCATTATCAAGAAAGCAAAACTCAACAAACACTGATGAAGAGGTGGAGGGAAGTACAGCAGCGAAGCTGATGCAGAGGTTCCTTGAAAGCCGAGAATAGACCTGCCATCTGATGCAGCTCTTCCATTCACAGGTATTCCCTGAGGGGAGCTCAGTCAGCACACCACAGAGCGACGGGAACAGCCATGGTTCCCAATAGTCAGAATACACAATCCACAGAGGCACCCTTCCATGGATGGATGGATGGATGGATAGATGGATGGATGGATGAATGGATGGATGGATGGATAGATAGATGGATGTAGGGTGGGTGTGTGGATGCAGAGAGTGTGGTGCATGCACACAATGGAGTTTTATTCCATCATATAGAGGAATGAAGTATATTGCTTGCAGGAAAATGGACAGAGCTTGAGATCATCGTGTTAAGTGAGATTAGCCTCTTCTAGAAAGGCAAGCAAGCATCCCATGCTTTTTCTCCTTAGTGCATCTAGAGGGAGGGAAGCATAAAGCCAAAGCAAAGGAAAGTCAGGAAACGAAGAGGAAATAAGAAAGAGTAGCAGAGGAGTTGAATGTGATGAATGTACATTACATAAATGTATGGAAATGTCATCATGGAAACCCTTGCTTTATGCAAGTACTAAATACTAATAAATAAGGATAGGTGCAGAAAGATACTTCGGTGGGGAAAATGCTTAATGTCAAATATAATGACCTGAATTCTTTTTTTTTTTTTATGTTTACTAATACATACTCTTTTTGTTGTTGTTGTTGTTGTTGTTGCTGATATTTCTTTCTTTCATTTTTTTAAGATATTTTCTTTATTTACATTTCAAATGTTATTCCCTTTCCTAGTTCCCCCCCCCAACCCTGCTCACCAACCTACCCACTCCCGCTTCCTGGCCCTTACATTCCCCTAGAGTGGGGCATAGAACCTTCACAAGACCAAGGACCTCTCCTCCCATATAACCAACAAGGCCATCCTCTGCTACATATGCAGCTGGAGCCATAGGTCGTTCCATGAGTACTCTTTGGTTGGTGGTATAGTTCCTGGGAGCTCTGAGGGTACTGTTCAGTTCATATTGTTGTTCCTCCTCTGGCAAGGCAAACAGCCTCAGCTCCTTCATTCCTTTCTCTATTTCCTCCATTAGGGACCCTGTGCTCAGTCCAATGGTTGGCTGAGAGCATCCACCTTTGTATTTGCAGGCGCTGGCAGAGCCTTTCAGGAGACAGCTATATCAGGCTCCTGTCAGCAAGCTCTTGTTGGCATCCACAATAGTGTCTGATATTGGTGTTGTTTATGGTATAGACCCCCAGGTTAGAAGTCTCTGGATGTCATTCCTTCAGTCTCTGCTCCACACTTTGTCTCTGTAACTCCTTCCATGGGTGTTTTGTTCCCCATTCTAAGAAGGATTGACACTTTGGTCTTCCTTCTTCTTCAGTTTCATGTGTTTTGCAAATTGTATCTTGGGTATTCCAAGCTTCTGGGCTAATATCCACTTATCAGTAAGTGCATATCATGTCTGTTCTTTTGTGATTGATTGGGTTACGTCACTAAGGATGATATCCTCCAGATACATGCATTTGCCTAAGAATTTCATAAATTCATTGTTTTTAATAGCTAAGTAGTACTCCATTGTGTAAATGTATCATATTTTCTGTATCCATTGCTCTGTTGAGGGATGTCTGGGTTCTTTCCAGCTCCTGGCTATTAGAAATAAGGCTGCTATGAACATAGTGGAGCATGTGTCCTTACTGCCTGTTGGAACATCTTCTGGGTATATGCCCAGGAGTGGTATTGCTGGACCTTCTGGTAGTACTATGTCCAATTTTCTGAGGAACCGCCAAACTGATTTCCAGAGTGGTTGTACCAGCTTGCAATCCCACCAGCAGTGGAGGAGTGTTCCTCTTTCTCCACATCCTCATCAGCATCTGCTGTCAAGTGAGATTTTGATCTTAGCCATTCTTGCTGGTGTGAGGTGGAATCTCAGGGTTGTTTTGATTTGCATTTCCCTGATGACTAAGGATGTTGAACATTTTTAGGTGCATCTCAGCCATTCAGTATTCCTCAGTTGAGAATTCTTTGTTTATCTCTATACCCCATTTTTTAATAGGGTTATTTGGTTCTCTGAAGTCAAACTTCTTGAGTTCTTTATATATATTGGATACTAGCCCTCTATCTGATTTAGGATTGGTAAAGATCTTTTCCCAATCTGTTGGTTGCCTTTTTTTCTTGTTAACAGTGCCCATTGCCTTACAGATGCTTTGCAATTTTATGAGGTCCCATTTGTCAATTCTTGATCTTACTACACAAGCCATTGGTGTTCTATTCAGGAATTTTCCCCTATGCCCATATCTTCGAGGCTCTTCCACACTATCTCCTCTACAAGTTTCAGTGTCTCTAGTTTTATGTGGAGGTCCTTGATCCACTTGGATTTGAGCTTTGTACAGGAGATAATAATGGATCAATTTGCATTCTTCCACATGCTAACAACAGCCAGTTGAGCCAGAACCATTTGTTGAAAATGCTGTCTTTTTTCACTGGATGGTTTTAGCTCCTTTGTCAAAGATCAAGTGGTCATAGGTGAATGGGTTTATTTCAGGGTCTTCAATTCTACTCCATTGATCTACCTGTCTGTTACTGTACCAGTACCATGCAGTTTTTATCCCAATTGCTGTGTAGTACAGTTTGAGGTCAGGCATGGTGATTCCACCAGAAGTTCTTTTATCATTGAGAATAGTTTTTGCTATCCTAGGTTTTTTGTTATTCCAGTGAATTTGCAAATTTCCCTTTCTAACTCTGTGAATAATTGAGTTGGAATTTTGATGGAGATTGCATTGAATCTGTAGATTGCTTTCGGCAAGATAGCCATTTTTACAATATTAATCCTGCCAATCCATGAGCATGGGAGATCTTTCCATCTTCTGAGATCTTCTTCGATCTCTTTCTTCAGAGACTTGAAGTTCTTATCATCTAGATCTTTCACTTTCTTAGAGTCACACCAAGGTATTTTATATTATTTGTGACTCTTGTGAAGGGTGTTGTTTCCCTAATTTCTTCCTCCACCTGTTTATCCTTTGTGTAGAGCAAGGCCACTGATTTGAGTTAATTTTATACCCAGCTACTTCACTGAAGTTGTTTATTAGGTTTAGAAGTTCTCTGGTGGAATTTTTGGGGTCACTTATGTATACTATCACGTCATCTGCAAATAGTGATATTTTGACTCCTTCCTTTCCAATTCATATCCCTTTGATCTCCTTTTGTTGTCAAATTACTCTGGCTAGGACTTCAAGTACTATATTGAATAGGTAGGGAGAAAGTGAGCAGCCTTATCTAGTCCCTGATTTTAGTAGGATTGCTTCAAGTTTCTCTCCATTTAGTTTGATGTTGGCTACTGGTTTGCTGTAGATTGCTTTTACTATGTTTAGGTATGGGCATTGAATTCCTGTTCTTTCCAAGACTTTTAACATGGAGGAATTCTGAATTTTGTCAAATGCTTTCTCGGCATCTAATGAGATGATCATGTTTTTTTTTTTTCCTTTGAGTTTGTTTTTGTAGTGGATTACATAGATGGATTTCTGTATGATGAACCATCCCAGCACACCTGGGATAAAACCTACTTGATCATGATAGATGATCATTTTGATGTGTTCTTGGATTTGGTTTGCAAGAATTTTATTGAGTATTTTTGCATCAATATTCATAAGAAAAATTGGCCTGAAATTCTTTTCTTTGTTGGGTCTTTGTAACCTCCACCCAGCCTGAACCAGACCTTGACTTTGCTGCCACTAAGGAGATTATCTAGGGTGGAGCCTCCCTAGGTCACTCTATTGTTCAGCCACTGTCACTGTTCCTCTTCAAGATACTGCTACATGCTGGGAGACTACCTAGCTATTCCAGAGACTACACCCTATCCTGCATGTGGTCACCTGCAGCTGGGCTCCAAGAATGAATTGGCGGGAATGGGCCTCCCCTCCCCCCTTTATAAGTGCAGTCACCATTAAACATTTGAGCCTTGATCAGAACATTGTCTTGGCTCCATTTCTCTCTATTCCACCTAGTTTCCCTTTCTTTCAGTGCCAGCCTGCCACTCAGGTATACCCCATCCATGTGAGCCGCTGGACGGTTTGCAACAGGTCTTTGTGTGGTTTTGGTATCAGAGTAATTGTGGCTTCATAGAACAAATTGAATAGAGTACCTTCTCTTTCTATTCTGTAGAATAGTTTGAGGAGTATTAGTATTAGGTCTTCTTTGAAGATTTGATAGAACTCTGCATAAACCCATCTGGTCCTGTGCTTTTTTTGGTTGGGAGACTATTAATGACTGTTTCTATTTCTTTAGGGGATATGGGACTGTTTAGATCATTAATCTGATCCTGATTTAACTTTGGTTCCTGGTATCTGTCTAGAAAATTGTCCATTTCATCCAGGTTTTCCAGTTTTGTTGAGTATAGCCTTTTGTAGTAGGATCTGATGTTTTGTTGTTTTGTTTTTCGGAGTTCCTCAGATACTGTTGTTATGTCTCCCTTTTCATTTCTGATTTTGTTAATTAGGATACTGTCCCTGTGCCCTCTAGTTAGTCTGGGTAAGGATTTATCTATTTTGTTGATTTTCTCAAAGAATCAGCCCCTGGTTTGGGTGATTCTTTGTATAGTTCTTTTTGTTTCCTCTTGGTTGATTTCAGCCCTGAGTTTGATTATTTCCTGCTGTCTACTCCTCTTGGGTGACTTTGCTTCTTTTTGTTCTAGAGCTTTCAGGTGTGTTGTCAAGCTGCTAGTGTATGCTCTCTCTAGTTTCTTTTTGGAGGCACTCAGAGCTATGAGTTTTCCTCTTAGGACTGCTTTCATTGTGTCCCATAAGTTTGGGTATGTTGTGGCTTCATTTTCATTGAACTCTTAAAAAGTCTTTAATTTCTTTCTTTATTTCATCCTTGATCAAGTTATCATTGAGTAAAGTGTTGTTCAGCTTCCATGTGTATGTGGGCTTTCTATTATTTAAGTTGTTATCGAAGATCAGCCTTAGTCTCTGGTAATCTGATAGGATGCATGGGATTATTTCAATCTTCTTGTATCTGTTGAGTCCTGTTTTGTGACCAATTATATGGTCAATTTTGGAGAAGGTACCATGAGGTGCTAAGAAGAAGGTATATCCTTTTGGTTTAGGATAAAATGTTCTATAGATATCTGTTAAATCCATTTGTTTTATAATTTCTTTAGTTTCACTCTGTCTCTGTTTAGTTTCTGTTTGCATGATCTGTCCATTGATGCGAGTGAGGTGTTGAAGTCTCCCACTGTTATTGTGTGTGGTGCAATGTGTGCTTTGAGCTTTACTAACGTTTCTTTAATGAATGTGGGTGCCCTTGCATTTGGAGCATAGATGTTCAAAATTGAGAGTTCACCTTGGTAAATTTTACCTTTGATGACTATAAAGTGTCCTTCCTTGTCTTTTTGGATAACTTTAGGTTGAAAGTTGATTTTATTTGATATTAGAATGGCTACTCCAGCTTGTTTCTTGGGACCATTTGCTTGGAAAATTGTTTTCCAGGCTTTTACTCTGAGTTAGTGTCTGTCTTTGTCACTAAGGTGGGTTTCCTTTATGCAGCAAAACTTTGGGTCCTGTTTATGTAACCAGTCTGTTAGTCTATGTCTTTTTACTGGGGAAATGAGTATTAAGAGATATTAAGGAAAAGTCATTGTTGCTTACTGCTATTTTTGTTGTTATTGTTGAGACTCTGTTCAAGTGGCTTTCTTCTTTTAGGTTTATTGAAAGATTATTTTCATGCTTTTCCTAGGGCATAGTTTCCCTCCTGTGTTGAAGTTTTCCCTGTATTATCCTTTGGAGGGATGGATTCATAGAAAGATATTGTGTAAATTTGGTTTTGTCATGGAATACTTTGGTTTCTTCATCTATGGTAATTGAGTGTTTTGCTGGATATAATAGTCTGGGTTGGCATTTGTGTTCTCTTAGGGTCTGTATGAGATCTATCCAGGATCTTCTTGATTTCATAGTCTCTGGTAAAAAGTCTGGTGTAATTCTAATAGGCCTGCCTTTATATGTTACCTGACTTTTTTCCCTTACTGTTTTTAATATTCTTTCTTTGTTTAGTATGTTTAGTGTTTTGATTATTATGTGATGGAAGGAATTTCTTTTCTGGTCCAATCTATTTGGAATTCTTTAGGCTTCTTGTATGTTTGTGGGCATCTCTTTCCTTGGGTTAGGGAAGTTTTCTTCTATAATTTTGTTGAAGATATTTACTAGCCCTTTAAGTTGGGAGTCTTCACTCTTGTATACCTATTATCCTTAGGTTTGGTCTTCTCATTGTGTTCTGCATTTCCTGGATGTTTTTGGTTAGGATCTTTTTGCATTTTGCATTTTGCATTTTTGTTTGATTGTTGTGTCCATGTTTTCTATGGAATCTTCTGCACCTGAGATTCTGTTTTCCATCTCTTGTATTCTGTTGGTGATGCTTGCATCTATGGCTCCTGATTTCTTTCCTAGGATTTCTATCTCCAGTTTTTTTGTGATTTCTTTATTGTTTCTATTTCCATTTTTTAGATCCTGGACTGTTTTGTTCAGTTCCTTCACCCGTTTGGTTGTGTTTTCCTGTAATTCTTTAAGGGATTTTTGTGTTTCCTCTTTAAGGTCTTCTACCTGTTTACCTGTGTTCTCTTGTATTTCTTTAAGGGAGTGGTTTGTGTCCTTCTTAAATTCTTCTATCATCATCATGAGATGTGATTTTAAATCAGAGTCTTGCTTTTCTGGTGTGTTGGGGTAACCAGGGCTTGCTGTGATAGGAGAACTGGGTTCTGATGATGCCAAGTAGTCTTGGTTTCTGTTGCTTATGTTCTTGCACTTGCCTTTAGCCATCTGGTTTTCTCTGGTGTTAGCTGGTCTTGCTGTCTCTGACTTTGGCTTATCCCTCCTGCAAGCCTGTGTGTCAGTACTCCTGGGAGACCAGTTCTCTCCAGGAGGGATTTGGGTATGGAGAACTATGGTACAGTGTCAGCTGTGGGGTGCAGACAGAGACCAGAAGCCTCCTATCCCCAGCTGATCTTGGTTCCTATAGCTCTGTGAAGGTCCCTCTTGGGCCAGGAATTTGAAGAGAAGTAGTGTAGGTGTGTAGGCACTCCTGGGAGACCAGCTGTCTCCTATCAGTATATGTGAATGTAGCTCTGTGACACAGGTTCAGCTCTGGGCATGGACAGAGACTGGAAGACTCCTGTCCCAGGCATCCCCTTAGCTCCTGTGTCCTGAGGATTTCAGGCAGGTTTCTCTGAGCAGCAGTGGTGGTCCAACCTGCACTCACAGGCCTCTTCACACACCTGGGAGTCTCACTCCCTCTCAGCCCTATTTGGGTAAGGAGCCCTGTGGCGGAGGATCTGCTCTAATGACCTGAATTCAATCCCAAGGACCCACATAGCAAAAGGTGGAAGGTGAGAACCACCTCCCACAAGTTGTCCCCTGACATCTGTGTGTGTGTGTGTGTGTATGTGTGTGTGTGTGTACCTGTGAACACAATACATCTGCGTGCGTGCACACACACACACCCATACTACATGAATACATGCACAAAATGAAAATATATTAAATGAAGGTATGTAGAAATAAAGATACAGCCCAGCAATCCCTAAGTCTGAAAGTGCCTATGGACACTGTTAAAACCATCATGTGCTTCTAATACATGACAAGTAATTCTGCTCCTATCAACCTGTCCTAAAGGAGTCAGCTGAATGTGACCAAAATGCATGTGCAAAGTCACTTGTACAGCAAAGCACATTACAACTAGAACCATCACCCTTCAGGGAATGTTGAATTGCTTGTGACAGATCTGTTCAAAGGGATGTTGTGCAGTCGTTAACATATTTTGTTATAAAAATCAATGCTTTTAAACTATCTCTTAAAGCTTTTACACACAGGAAGGAAAACTTAGATGCAGAATTGAGCAAAGCACAAAAGGATTGCAGGTTTAACATGGTCCCCATTATAGAAAATAAGAAGTCGTTAATAATACCACTATTAATAACAGTAATGTAAAATAACGGGCCAAAGACTTTCTAAGTGGCTGCTTCCGGGTGAAGGAATTAAGAATGATTTTTTTTCCTGCTTCCTCATTGCCATACTTTCATATCTTTAGAAACTCACCATAAATCACTTTTATAGTCAGGGGGAAAAGTGAGCATAAAATTATGTGTGGGAGAAAAGGCAAGGAGAAAATGCAGGAAAATATTAGCCTTGGTTATGATAGCGCTGAGATGGTTGGAAGTCTTTATTTTTTCAGGATTTTATGTGTGATAGTTTCTCACTTCTGTAGTGGTAAAATATATTAAATTAAAAATTAGTAATCCCAGAGTTATTTATAAGACTGAAAAGCTAAAAACAACATAAATATTCAATTGAAGACTGGTTGAGTCAGTGTCTTACTGCAAAAAGGGACATTGTGCAGCCACTGCAAATAATGTCTGTGATGGGCCATAACAGCCAAGAAGAATGTTTATGGTATACAGTTAAGCCAAAACTGTGCAGTAAGGAAGTTTCCCAGTATTTGATCAGATAATACTAATAGGGAAAATATTTAGGATAAAATATTCATGAGTATTGCCAGTTGTTTTGTGTAGTTTGTAATTCTCACTTCAATTGCTTTGCCTCTTTCTTACCATCTTATACATAATGAACACATGTAGCTTATTTTTAATGCCAGTGTGTGTGTGTGTGTGTTTGCATGTGTGCATACATGCACATTGCATGCATACAGGTATGTTTGTAGTGTAGTTAGTGTGTGGTTTGTGTGTGTGTGTGTGTGTGTGTGTGTGTGTGTGTGTGTGTGTGTGTGCAGATGCACTGTGCTCACAGGTATTCATGTGCATGTGTGCCTGTGTGTGTGTGTGTGTGTGTGTGTGTGTGTGTGTGTTCTGAAAATCAAACTCAGATCCCTGTGCTTGCAAAGCAAACACTTTACCAAGTGAGTTATCTCCCTCCTTAGCTTTATGTTTTAGTATTGTTAAATGAATTAAGGTTTTCTCATTACATCATTTAGCCTTGCTAAGTTCTGGCCAAAATGCACAAGAGAATTATGCAAAAGAAAGGCTTGCCAGCTTTGGGCACACAGTTTCAGGGGTTCCATGCCCATTTCTTTAGATCCACTAATTCTGGCCCCATGGTAGGACTGTGAGGTCAACAGGAAACAGATAAACAGGAAGGTACCCACCCACAAGAACCTTCCTTTTGTGACCTATCCCAAGAAAGACCATATCTGAGTCATAGCCTATCCCAAGAAAGGCCAGATCTGAGTCATAGCCTTGACTGAAGGAAATGAATGAATGGATAAAACTATATGTGCTGTAAGTGATACAACAAACAAAGACTAATTCTAAAGCTATACACCTAGCCCAACTCACAGGAAGTCCAGTGTGAAGCTTGGAATTCCAAAGTATGCACTCATTAATTATTGGTCAAATGGTGAGAGCTATAATTCTAGGAATGCCAAACAAATATAAGACACAAGGAAACTATTCACTAGCCTGCAAGAAAATGCTGAAGACACTGAGAGATGGTTCTGGAACTGTGCTTTTGATCACCATGCTTAATGAAAGAAAAGTCTCCAAAAGACATCTTTGATGCCCATAGCATGCCTGAGAACAGGAGATTTATTTCAGAGAAAAAAAAAAAAAAGGTTTGGAGAGGATATGCTTGCTTCATTGGGTGCTCGTCCATGTGGAAGACAGACCAACGAAAAATGGTCTTCTCTACCTCTCTGCAGAGAAGCCTGAGGGCTTCGGTGCATATCCTAACAGTCAACATCCACAGCTTTTAAACAGTTGGCTTAACAACTGCCTTTAATTTCACTGAACATAAGTTATTGATCTTGATCTCTGTTGCCTGGAAGCCCAATCCTGATTGTTAATTGAGCTATTGATTTCTGGCTCACATTAACTGTTCCCAAAGGGGTGAATCCTAGGTAATGTGGGCAGGTGTGCTGCAGGCGGTGGAGGAGGTGAGGGCTCTGCAGAAAAGTGATTTTAATTAGTAATAATAGCTTCATACTTAGCTGACTGGCTTGTAATATGCTCAGTGACACACCTATACATCAGGCAGCAAACCAGCAGTCGTCCCTTCTATAAGAAAATTAAATTGGGTCAATTATCTAACTGTTGGGTGATTTCAGATAGTTACTTAACTCAAAATGAACTTCTTGCTACATGCATCAAATCCATAGCTCACCCCACAAAGGAGGCTCCAGTTCAGAAATAAAAATCAGTCTGTCTGGCCCCTCCCCTACCCTTCCGACTTAACATTTAATGCTTAAGTTTTTCCAACAAACAAATAAAATGAGTATTTCCAGGGGAATGGTTGCATAAAAGGATTTGCATCTCTGCTGTAAAATAATGATTATGTAGTCACTTGTTGATACCAATTACTGTTACGGAGCAGATTCCATAGTAGATGCACTGTAAGCTAAAAAACAAAGTCCCATTCCAGAGAGGTGTGCATGATAGGAACACAATTTTATAAAACAAGCAATTATCAACAGCCCTACATTATCTCATAGGCCAAAAGAAAGGCATGTTAACACCATCTAACATTACAGTGGAGAAAGGGTAGAAGAACATATTTCATTTTAAGATATAGTACATTGTACATGACATATTGTTCAGTGCATACTTGTTATAAATATTAACTCATCATTAACTTAGTTGCCTACCAACCACCTGATGTAGGTCCTGTGGTGGTTTGAATGAGAATAGTCCCCATAGGCTCATGTGTTTGAATGCTTGGTCCTGGGTTAGTGGAACTATTTGGGAAGGATTGGGAGGTGTGTCCTTGTTGGAGGTTGTATGTCAATGGGGGTAGGCTTTGAGGTTTGAAGAGTCCTCACAGACCCAGTCTCTCTCTCTCTCTCTCTCTCTCTCTCTCTCTCTCTCTCTCTCTCTCTCTCTCTCTCTCTCTCCCTCCCTCCCTCCCTCCCTTCCTCCCTCCCTCCCTTCTTCCCTCCCTCCCTTCCTTCTTTCCCTCCCTCCCTCCCTCTCTCCTTCCATTCTTCCCTCTCTCTCCCTCTCCCTGTCTGTCTGTCTGTCTGTCTGTCTGTCTGTCTGTCTGTATCTGGCTGCTGCCTAGGGATCCAGATGTAAGCTCTCAGCTACTGCTCCAGCACCATACCTGTCTGCTTTCCCATGATGATGATAATAGACCAGCCTTTAAAACTGTAAAGCAAGCCCCCAATTAAATGGTTTATTTAATAAGAGTTGCCTTGGTCATGATGTCTTTTTCCCAGTAATAAAACACTAAGACAAGTACCTTTATCATTCCTATTCTTTATTTTTACTGAGGAACAAAGAGTTTACTAATTATTTGAGTTATGAGCTTAAAATTTGTCATTGTTGCTTGGGTTCTTAAGCATTGTGCTCTGCCTGCTGCCATCTTTATGACAGGAAAATTACCAGCTAATGATAATGCTTTAGTTAGGATAGTAGGAATCTTGGGGGAGTTCACATTTTGTTCTAATATTTTATAGTAAGGATAAGGTGTTGATTTGACTATGATTACTCAGCCTCAGTCAAACCATTGGCCTACTTGTCTTATTTAACAAACACCTATTGAGTTCCTACTATGCACCTGCCAGCATCACATAATCTCATTTAATCTTCATGTAGTGTTCTATCACAATCCATATTGTGCAGATGTTGAAATGAATGCTAAGAAAAGTTTCTTAGACAAGTTCTTAGAGAAAGTACTAGTTGAGTTCTGGGCTATACAGGGGATCTCTTCTCTATTTTACAAAGTTCATTTTGGGATATAAAGTCACTTATGGTCTACCACATAGTGGCAGAGCTGGGACTTGAACTAGAGCCTCTGTGACTTCAAAGATCATACCAGAAATTAAACATGGGCATTGTTAAACCACAATGCTAACTTTCCAGTTAAAGCTACCACTAACTCACATTGTTATTGACTCACAGAGAACACCTATTGGATATTCCCAGGTTACCAAGGACAAGGAGATGAGAAATCAACAAACAACTTCAACTGGCTTCTGCCTGTGAAGAATATACACTCTTAGCACAGAAAAGAAGCCAGTAGCTCTGCCAATTATAAGAGAAGACTTCTCAGGGGAAGGGGCAGCTTATAGAAGCTTTAAATGAAACAAAAGTATTCACTACAGGATAAGACATAAGGAAATGTGTCCAACATGTTCATGACCTGTACAAAGAATGGATAAAGGGTAATGATCATGGTCATCATCAGAAGAGTGATGATAGTGAGGATGGTGGTGGTGGTGGTGGTGGTGATGATGGTGGTGGTGGAGGTGGTGATGATGATGATGGTGGTGGTGGTGATAGCAATAATTATAATGATGATTATAATAATGCTTGTTGTGGTGATGATAATGATAGTAACAGTGGTTCTGCTATTTGTGGTGTTAACGATAAAGATAATGAGAAAGCTGGTAGCTGTAGTATGGACCTGGGTGTGGTGAGAATATTGTTGTCATCATTGATGATGGTAGTGGTGGTGGTGGTGGTGGTAATGGCACTGGTTATAATGGTGGTGAGGATTATATCAGTGATCGTAAAGATGAGGGTTGTGCTAGGATAGCAAAAACTCTTCTCAATGATAAAAGAATCTCTGGTGGAATCACCATACCTGACCTAAAACTGTACTACAGAGCAATTGTGATTTAAAAAAAAAAACTGCATGGTACTGGTATAGCAACAGACAGGTAGAGCAATGAAATAGAAATGAAGACCCAGAAATGAACCCACACACCTATGGTAACTTGGTCTTTGACAAGGGAGCTAAAACCATCCAGTGGAAAAAAGACAGCATTTTCAACAAATGGTACTGGCACAACTGATGGTTAACATGTAGAAGACTGTGAATTGATCCATTCTTATCTCCTTGTACAAAGCTCAAGTCTAAGTGGATCACAGACCTCCACATAAAACCAGAGACACTGAAACTTATAAAGGAGATAGTGGGGAAGAGCCTCAAAGATATGGCCACAGGGGGAAAATTCCTGAACAGAACAGCAATGGCTTTTGCTGTGTGATGGTTTGTATATCCTTGGGTCAGGGAGTGGCACCATCTGAAGGTGTGGCCTTGTTGGAATAAGTGTGACCTGGTTGCAATGGGTGTGTCACTGTAGGTGTGGGTATAAGATCCTCACCCTAGTTGCCTGGAAGTCAGTCTTCCACTAGCAGCCTTTGGATGAAGACATAGAACTCTCAGCTCCTCCTGTGCCATGCCTGCCTGGATGCTGCCATGCTCCCACTTTGATGATAATGGACTGAACCTCTGAACCTGTAAGCCAGCCCCAATTAAATGTTGTTTTTTATAAGACTTGCCTTGGTCATGGTGTCTGTTCACAGCAGTAGAACCCTAACTAAGACATGCTGTAAGATCGAGAACTGGCAAATGGGACTTCATAAAATTGCAAAGCTTCTGTAAGGCAAAAGACACTGTCAATAAGACAAAAGGGCCACCAACAGATTGGGAAAGGATCTTTACCAATCCTAAATCTGATAGGGGACTAATATCCAATATATATAAAGAACTCAAGAAGATGGACTCCAGAAAATCAAATAACCCCATTTAAAAATGGGGCTCAGAGCTAAACAAAGAATTCTCAACTGAGGAATACCAAATGGCTGAGAATCACCTGAAAAAGTGTTCAACATCCTTAATCATCAGGGAAATGCAAATCAAAACAACCCTGAGATTCCACCTCACACCAGTCAGAATGGCTAAGATCAAAAATTCAGGAGAAAGCAGATGCTGTCAAGGATGTGGAGAAAGAGGGACGGACACTCCTCCATTGTTGGTGGGAGTACAAGCTGGTACAACCACTCTGGAAGTCACTCTGGTGGTTCCTCAGAAAATTGGACATAGTACTACCAGAAGATCCAGCAATTCCTCTCCTGGGCATATACCAAGAAGGTGTTCCAACTTGTAATAAGGACACATGCTCCACTATGTTCATAGCAGCCTTATTTATAATAGGCAGAACCTGGAAAGAATCCAGATGTCCCTCAACAGAGGAATGGATACAGAAAATGTGGTACATTTACACAATGGAGTATTACTCAGCAATTAAAAACAATGAATTTTTGGAATTCTTAGGCAAATGGATGCATCTGGAGGATGTCATCCTGAGTGAGGTAACCCAATCACAAAAGAACACACATGGTATGCACTCACTGATAAGCAGATACTAGCCCAGAAACTTAGAATATCCAAGATACAATTTGCAAAACACATGAAACTCAAGAAGAAGGAAGACCAAAGTGTGGATACTTCACTCCTTCTTAGAATGGGGAACAAAATTCTATGGAAGGAGTTACAGAGACAAAGTTTGGAGCTAAGACGGAAGGAAAGATCATCCAGAGACTGCCCCACCTGGGCATCCATCCCATATACAACCACTAAACCCAGACACTATTGCATATGCCAGAAAGATTTTGATGACAGGACCCTGATATAGCTCTCTCTTGTGAAGCTATGCCAGTGCCTGGCAAATACAGAAGTGGATGCTCATAGTCATCTATTGGATGGAACACAGGGCCCCCAATGGAGGAGCTAGAGAAAGTACCCAAGGAGGTGAGTGGGTCTGCAATCCTATATGTGGTACAACAATATGAACTAACCAGTACCCCCAGAGCTCGTGTCTCTAGCTGCATATGTAGCAGAAGATGGCCTAGTGGGCCATCAATGGGAAGAGAGGCCCCTTGGTCTTGCAAACTTTATATGCCCCAGTACAGGAGAACTCCAGGGCTAAGAAGTGGGAGTGAGTGGGTAGGGGAGCAGAGCAGGGGGATGGTATAGGGGACTTTCAGTATAGCATTTGAAATGTAAATGAAGAAAATATCTAATAAAAATTGAAAGAGAAAGATGAGGGTTGTGGTGAAATCATCATGATGATAATGGCAGGTTGCAGTGGTGGTTTTATGGTAATGATAGTAGTGGTCATAGCAACAGAGATGACCCTGGTGGTAAAGGTGTTGGCAATAGAACTGATCACAGTGGCAATAGAACTAAGTTATAGAACTCACTGATCACAATGGCAATAATGAAATAATGTTAATTATGAAGATATTTTGTTGAGAGCTTTATAATTGGTGAACATGGTGAGAGCTTTATACGAATCCATTTAGCTCTACAAGGTAGATTTCATTAATATCCTCATTTTATAGATGGTGCCATGGAGGGTTAGAAAGATTGAGCAATGTCTCCAGTTTTCCACAGACAGTAGGCCAAAGAATCCAGATTTGACTTCAAGTGAACTGCCTCCAACAGTGCTCTTTGCAGGGCTTGCAAAGAGTACTCATGGCAGAAGCATGGAGTATAAGTGAGCTGACTTAAGGCAGGGTATCAAGGATTTCCTGAAGTTGGTCAGTCACAAATAAACAGGGACCTCAACAGCAGAGTTTGCACAGCATTCTGATCCTTATTGAAGGACTAAATTGAGTCCAGTGCTGGTATCCTCATTTTCATAGCCTTCGTTTCCTTTCTAGCTGTCAACTATAGACCAGCCCCAACCTCTAGAAGCCAGCCTCTTTCCCTATAGCCTACCCTCTCACCTTCAGAGCCAGTAACAGTAGACTGAGCCCGTTTCTGCAGGATGACTGCCTCCTCTTTCTTGTATCTCATCACTGTTAGCCAACAAAGAGAGTTCCTTTACTTTCAGTGATGCAAACATTTAGGTTGGACCAACCCAGTAAATCAGGTAATTGTGGTGTCTCAGACCTGTAAACTGCATTGCTCTTGCAAAGTTACTTTCGCTACACTGGATGAGACAAACCTTTTTAAAAATATCTCCTTATGAAAAATAATTTTAACACTTTTTCCTAATCCACAAGCCTCCACAAAATTCAAACACCTCAGACAGTCAATCTATTTATGTAGGTCTGTACTTTATTCATAAAGAGATTTTTATTGCAAAAAATAAAAATTAAAAAAAAACATAGTCACACTGTTTGACAACCAGCCACACCCAGTCATAAAGATATGCTTCAGGTCTGCCCTTCTCAGCACAAATTGGCTTGGGCAATGTCTGAGCATTGCTCATATCTGAGTACATGTTTAGTTGTCAAAGTGGAGAGATGCTGTTGATATTCAGTTGACAAGGCATCCTGAGATGCTAGTGGCATCCCACAATAAACAGTAGCAGCCTGACCACCACAGACAATTTTAGGACCAAAATTGTCAGTAATGCTGAGGTTGAGGTCAACCTGCTTTTTCAAAAATCATGTTGGCATGTTACACAAAGCATGTATACATGATAAACACAGAAACTAGAGGGTATATGTGTCTGAGGCTTCTGGACAGATGCCCTGTGATCACATTTAGTCCAGAGGTACCCAGATGTAAAATGGCTTCTCCTTCCCATAATCCTTCTCTACATTAACTTGAAGGACTGGGTCTGCTACAAATAGCTTAGTCTGGTTTCTCATATCTGAGCCCCCAACTGAGTTCAGGAAGAACCAGAGTCTATATGACAAGTGTAAGCTTCTGGCAAGCACTGTTTAAAATGGAGGCATCCTCTGATGAGAAACATCCACGCGGCCATGGCCAGTGTGATTCCAACAGTGGCAGCAGAGCTGCACCTGACCTTGTGCAGGCTGGAACCCAGTAGAAGAGAGAGCAATGCTGATTTCTGACGACTGTCAAGTGAGAACTACTTTAGGCTGAGTTGTAGGGAACTGGAGATCTATAAACCTTTTTATGTGCAGCAGAAAGGAGCTGGCATTGTTTCCAGAGTTTCCCAGGCGAGAGGAGAGAAGCAAGAGGCTGAGTGACAGTCGGGCAAGGATTAAGTTTACCTTTTATTAACGGGCTCATAACGCTACTTTAAAAAATAAATTAAAGCTAGAAAAATATCTTTGGATTTACTGCCCAAAGGGAAGGGGGATGGAAGCTTTACAGATCAGCCCTGTTGTGACATTGCAGAGATGTGCTCTTGCAAGATCAGCTGAATGTCTAGAGGCTGCAAAGCATACCCCAAGGCACACTGCTCTTGCGCTTTGACCCCGGGTAATTGGCACCTGCAGTGTGTGGAGCTGAGTCCTGAAATAGGCAGCCCTCCACAGCCCAGACCATATTCTACAGGAAGAGCCACTGGGAGCCCATTCCTCATCATCCAACTAAACCCTGAGTAGGAAATCTGTAAATCACCCTGACAGCTCCCTTGTGCTTGAGCCCGTAGGCTGGTCCTATGACTCCCTGCTAATCTAGATGCAAGCCCTTGAGCCTGGCACCATTCTGCAGATATTTTTTTCCTACCTTGCCTCTGCCATTCCTCTTTTGCACAGTCCCATTGTCTTTTCTCTTTTATTTCTGTCAATTTTCCACCGTCCCTCTGTCTTTTCTTCTCAAGGAATTTCTTTTGCTACCAGTTAAAGGAAGGCAAACATAAACATGTTATATGCTATAGATAATGCAGGGGGGCCTTTCAAGCATAGACCACCCACACACGCACACACACACGCGAATCATGGCTTACATTCACATCTCAATCTATCTCTAATATCGTTCACTCTGGCTCATTTTAACTATTAAACTTGACACAGCCTAGAACATCCTGGGAAGAGAGTCTTAGCTGCTATTATCCAGATCAGGGTTGACTGTGGCCATGTCTTCTGGAGGACTGTCTTCGGTGTTGAGGTGGGAAGACCTACTTTGAAAGTGGGCAGTGCCATTTCATGAGCTGGGCTCTGAACTCTGTAAGAGCAGAGAAAGAAAAAGGAAAACCATTAGCTGAGTTCTAAAAGTACAAGGATGCATCCATTTCTTGTTTTTCTGCTCTTGGCTGTGGACATGATACCTTAAGTTCCTACCGTGATTTCCTAGAAATAATGGGCAAAAGCCTAACACTGAAAGTCAGTAAAGCCTTTGCTTCTCTAAGGTGAGTTTGTCATATTTTATCACAGCAGTGGAAATGAACTAGAATACACGTGCCACTTCCTGCCACTGCCACACACAGACTGCCACCCTTACCCTCTACATATGATCATTATGACCTAAAACCCAGAAAATGCTTTCCTAAATGCTAAAAGATTACTGATTCATTCACTGAGTTCTCAGAAGACTCAACTGAAGCTAACTCTGTGACCCATTTTCCAGATGCAGAAAGAAAAGCTTGAGAAACTACAATGGCCATCAAGATGGATCATGACAGAGATGGGATTTGAACCGCTGTGACTAGTAATATAACTGAGTGACTCTATTGCTTCTAAATCTGTGTCCTGCACTGGTTGTCTCTCCCTTGAAAACCTTCCCTATGTGTGGTAAGACCATCTGCTTTTCCTGATATGCACACACTCTAATATGTGTGCATCCTGAAATCATTTAATTTTGTTTCATGCAACAACTTATTGAATACCCAAACCATCATAGAATTGACAGTAAGGTACTGAGTAAGAACCATCCCCCAAAATGTGGTGGCCTCTGGATTTGAGTCTCTGATGCCAGCACTGAGTCTTAGGTGCTGTGTCCCTGAGGCCTTATTACAAAGCAAGTGTTCAAACTCCATATGAAAAGTAGGTGAATGGAGGCCATGTCAGACAGAGATGGCACCGTCTTATTGACATTCCATCTTGGACATAATCATGAGGAAATACTCTCATTGGGACTATCTGTGGCCATACCTTACTGTCCATATCACTAATGACATCACTAGTCCATAGCTATACCTCACTGTCCACATTACAAATGACGTCACTTGTTCTTCCCATTACTTCTTTTGCTGTTCTAAGATTTGAACCTAGGGCAAGCACCAGACAACTACATCTATAGCCCATTTTCTTTATATTTTGTTTTAATTTTGAAACAGGCTTCCCTTGGACTTGCAAACTTCCTGCCTCACCATCCCAAGTACTGACCTATGCCAGCAGAGACAGTTCCATTAATGTTCACTGGGTTCCTACTAAGTACTATTCATAGTGCTAGATGATAGAGATATGCTAATGAGGAAATCAACACCTTGGCCTTGACAGAAATATTTAGAAACTTTATATACCTTAGTACAGAGGAGCACCAGGGCCAAGAAGTGGGAGTGGATGGGGAGGGGAGGGGAGGGGGACTTTTGGGATAGCATTTAAAATGTAAATGAAGAAAATACCTAATTTTAAAAAATGAGGAAAAAAAAAGAAAAAGAGAAAAGGACAATTATGATACAGTCACTTATAATGGGGTCAAGCAGGGTTACCAGAGAATTATATGCATAGGGGTGATGTTATACATATGTGTTTGACCATATCCAAGTACTGGCATAGGAGAAAGACTTCCTTCTGTGCCCTATTGAAGAGCTTCCATTTTACCAAAGGGTTTTGTGGCTTTATTCTCTAATTTTCGTAGGGGGGGGGAGGAAGGAGTAAGGGAAATGCTTCATGGGAAAAGAATGAGATTTACAGTGTGCTTAATACAGTGGGTTACTCCACATGGTAGAAGACTACAATGCAGTATAGGAAATAGATGTAATGACTCCTTCATGTGTTTCAACAACTGAACAGTTTGCTTGAGTGCTGGTTTTTCAACCCACTATCCCCTTGTGAATGTAGGGGACTTTAATGATCAGGTAGATGTCTCACCTGCTTCAGAGACCACTCTACAGTTACCTTTTTTTTCCAATACTTTTTAACCCCTGTCCCTTTTTAAAAATAAATTCCTGGGATTTTAATGTCCACTCTTCAACAATACTGATTATATATCAGAACAAAACTGTATATATCAGTTGCTGAAGTGGACTAAGAATAGAAAACCAGAAAAAAGACGAGGTGCAAGTCTCAGCTTGGAACTGAGTGCAAGCCTCATCTCAGCTTCTTACTCAGAGGGGTCATTGAACACCAGAAACACTTGGGCTCAGAAGCAGCCCAGTTGAAGGGATTCGAAGGGTGGGAGGGACACATCCACAAGGTCAAAGTCACATCACTGTCTTTCAAACACTCTTCTCACACCCTCCACTGCTTGCTTCAAACGACAGCAAGCTTATCTACAGGGTCAGATGACATGAATTGAGTACCAGTAGCTTGCCAAGTTCTGGAAAATCAGAGATACATGTCTCGTTCAATGTCACTGAAGATCTCAAAATCTAATCCATGAACAACTAGAATTGGATTAAAGGAAATAAGCTTTAAGTAGTCATTATCCTACATAACACCCTTTGAGTCTGCTTTATAACATGAATTATTTCTGTTAATCCTCACAGCGGTCCCAGAAGGTAAGTTTTTACTGAGTCCCTTTTCTGAGAGGAAACAAGCTCTCAGAAGTCTAGTGAGATCTAACTGGTCATCTCAGAAGGGTGGCAGAGGGACAGAGAATCCCTCAATGCCTGAGCCAGCCCGTGTGTGTGTGTGTGTGTGTATGTGTGTGTGTGTGTGTGTGTGTACATGTGTGTGTGTGCATGTGTGCACATACTGTGTTTGAGTGCATGTGCACATGTATACCCATGCATGGAGAAGCCAGACGTTCATGTCAGATGCCTTCCTCAGTGGCTTTCCACCTTGGTTTTTGATACAGAAGCTTAGCAATTCAACTAGTCATGGGCATTCTCCTGTCTCTGACTCCTCAGCTCTGGGATTTACAGGCATGGCTACCACTCCCAAGTTTTATGTGGTGCTGCAGATCAATTCAGGTCCTCAGGTTCGTTCAGCAAGCACTTTCACTCACTAAGCATCCCATCAACATGCTGAGCTCCCACTCAGGGCAATGTGCAAGTTATAGTTGTGGGTTGGAGGAAATATGGAGAGACAGGGGCACCATACTGACAGCCCCAGCTTGGGCCCCTGCTCTACAGTTGTTGTGGAGCTGGAGCAGAAGGATATAGAAAAGAGGTCACTGCTGACACACAGCACAGTGTGTATGGCTAATGACCAGCAAGCAGGAGCAGGTGGGTTGGGAAGCAGAGCTGGGGGAGGGTATAGGGGGCTTTGGGGATAGCATTTGAAATGTAAATGAAGAAAATACGTAAGAAGGAAAAGGGGAAGGGAAGGGAAGGGAAGGGAAGGGAAGGGAAGGGAAGGGAAGGGAAGGGAAGGGAAGGGAAGGGAAGGGAAGGGAAGGGAAGGGAAGGGAAGGGAAGGGAAGGGAAGGGAAGGGAAGGGAAGGGAAGGGAAGGGAAGGGAAGGGAAGGGAAGGGAAGGGAAGGGAAGGGAAGGGAAGGGAAGGGAAGGGAAGGGAAGGGAAGGGAAGGGAAGGGAAGGGAAGGGAAGGGAAGGGAAGGGAAGGGAAGGGAAGGGAAGGGAAGGGAAGGGAAGGGAAGGGAAGGGAAGGGAAGGGAAGGGAAGGGAAGGGAAGGGAAGGGAAGGGAAGGGAAGGGAAGGGAAGGGAAGGGAAGGGAAGGGAAGGGAAGGGAAGGGAAGGGAAGGGAAGGGAAGGGAAGGGAAGGGAAGGGAAGGGAAGGGAAGGGAAGGGAAGGGAAGGGAAGGGAAGGGAAGGGAAGGGAAGGGAAGGGAAGGGAAGGGAAGGGAAGGGAAGGGAAGGGAAGGGAAGGGAAGGGAAGGGAAGGGAAGGAGAGTTAACTTGAGCCTCCTTCAGGTCTCCACTCTCCTAAGAACAGACAGGCCGACACGCACATCCTCCTAAGCAGAGAGCATGAACCACATGTCTGTCCCAAAGGTTTCTCAAGTTTTCTGCATTACAGGCATCAGTATGGAAAGCTCTTGCTAAGCAACGTCCCACAAGACACTGTGCTTCCTGTGTGGCTATACCACATCCAGTTCACACTGTGCCTGCCTCGCTAACCTCCCCCTCTACCACCCACGTGTGGTTCACATCTCTTGTACTGCTTTATTCTTTCTTCTGCCTCAGCCCAACTGCCAGGTTTCTTTAAGAGATTTTCTTCCCATCACTCATATCTCAGCTAGAAGTTTTACTTCTAGAGAAAAGTTTGCCTTGACATCCTCCCTTCCACCATCCCAGAGACCTTCAGAGAAAGACAAAGACAGGAATTAATTTTATTCCTGTGTCTAACATTATGAAAAAAATCCTGGGTGCTGGAGGAATAAATATCACAGGAACTTGGAATGTGTAGAAATGTAGAACTCCATTTCCATGTAAATGACCCAGACAAGCAAAGCCCTGACTCACTCCAAGAACATTCTACCTGGAGGGGGTGACGATGCTCACAAGAACACCAGATGTTGCACTGAAAATGACCCATCCTGATACCTGAAGGCTACCAAGGGAGGTGCTGGGACTGGAGTGTGGGCAAGACAAAAGCAGCAGGACAGAGTTCATTTAGAAGTGACTTTACATATTATATTAATTCCCAGTGTAATTCAGGAGTCTGAAGGGGGATGGAAGAGGTAATGGAAAGAAGAGTCCTTTAAAAGTGCTGAAGACAGAGCCGAATCCATAATTCCATCTCCAGGTAATGGTAGTTGAAATTGGTTGTCCCTGATTTGAATAATCTTGATGGCATCGTTATTTTTAATTGTGATTAGTGGTCTTAATGTGCCAATAAATAAGACAAGGGAGAAGGCACAACCTTGCCTTGTCCCACAAATGATTTGGAATGGAGACTACTAGAAGCAGGCAGGCTCGGGATAGGCAGAGCCACACTCAGACAGTATTTCAGAACTAAAGGATGAATTTCAAGAGCATTTGAGACCGAATACATAGGAGTAAATTTCCTCCACTCCAAGGTCAAGTAATTCCACCAAAAACAAACATAAAGAAACACTGATCCTGTGCGCCCAGGTGGCAGCTCTCTGGTGGGAAACAGTCTGATCCAGAAACCAAGTACCCCACTGGAAAGCAGCACTCCCGGCTTCATCAAATGGCTTCTTAGCATTGTTCAGCCCTGAAGCAAGGCATCAGCACAGTGACCCAATGGAAGGCTCTTCTCTGAATTTTAAATATATTGTCAGCGTTAGGAAAAATCAAAGTGGATAAGTAAGTGCATAAGAAAGTGACCACAGATCCAAGATGGCCCGAAAAGCAAGATTCTGCTGCCAGTAACAGGTGCATCCCTAATCAAACTCTGCCCCAGCGAAATGGTATTTTCTAGGACTGCCATAGTGAGGTAGCACACATGGGGGTTGGGAGAGGGAATAAAACAGTTAACACCTGTTTTCTCACGTCTCTAGAGGCCATAAGTCTGGAATCAGCCATGAAGCCAGTCTCCTCGCTTCACACTGTGAATAGTCTTCCCTCCAGCTGGTCTCCATGGTCACATAGTTACCTCCCCTCTGTGTGTTTGTGACTTTGTGTGCCATTCTCCCCTGTGTATCTCCCCGTTTCTGTGTCACTTCAACTTTAATGACACCACTCATAGTGAATTCTGAGCCCACCTTCCTCCAGTGTAACCTCAGTTACATCTAAATTATGTCCACAGAGACTGTGTTTTCCAAAAGAAGGTGCACACAGAGCAATGTTAAACATCTGTGTGGGGAGTCTTACAGTTCTACCCTCAACAGGAAATAAGTTGCTATGGTGAGAAAAAAGGGCTAGACAAGAAAGGGAGGGGGAAGGAGAAAGGAAAGAAGGGAGAAAGGGAGAGAAAGGAAAACAGAAAGGAGGGGATGGGAAAAGAGGGAAGAAATAAAGGTAAGAGGAAGGAAAGGCGGGGAAAGGCCTCAGTGATGCTCACTTAACATGGGAGGTGTGGACATTTCCCACTATTTGAAGAATCTATCTACTCCAGCAAATCAGTCCTTAAGTTAATAAACTGTTCTTAGTTCTGTAAGTCCTATCGGCCTATAGTGCACTCCACTAAAATTTCTGCTGACTGTCACTCAGTTGCTAGACAACAGGAATGAGTGCAGCTCCCTCCCTTCAGTCCCGTCCAAACAAGGCTCAGAAAGGCTAAATGATTTGCCGGTGCTTATGGCAGATGTGATTTTCATCCAGAAACCGTCTTGCATTATACTGCAGTACTTTTCTAAATTTTAAACTTCAGTAATTGAGTAGCTGAATAAGAAAATGAATGGGTGAAGGAGCTATACACTCACTCATGTAGTAATCTCCAAAGCTTCTGGGGCAATCTAAGAACTGGAATAATAGAAAGGGAACTTAATCTATCTGTACCAGTATTTAGTGCAGATTTAATCATGGTGTTCCCAAATAAGATCCAATACTTTTAAATATCAAGCCTTTTAATTCAAAATAGTCCTTTTTAACCAACTGACCCATGTCTCTGGCCCCAGATATTTATTAGCAATAGTCAATTGGTATTTGACTTACCTAGCCTATTGCTGTTTGTTTGGCTGAAGCATTAGTTTGCTAGCAATGCTCTAACAAAGAACCACAAGCTGGATGACTTCTTAAACCACAAACTTATTTCCTTACAAATTGGAGACTAAAAGGTCAAGGAGTTGACAAGATTAATTTCTACCTAGAGCTAGGAGAGACCTGCTCTGTGTCTCTCTCCTAGAGTTTTAGTTAGCCTTCTCCTTTCTGTTTCTTCCTCTGTTCCATGCCCATGTCTTCTCCTCCTCCTCCTCTTCTTCCTCCTCCTCCTCTTCTTCCTCCTCCTCTTCCTCCTCCTCTCCCTCATCCTCTTCTCCCTCCTCCTCTTCTTCCTCCTCCTCCTCCTTCTCTTCCTTCTCTTCTCCCTCCTCTTCTTCCTTCTTCTATTTCTCCTCCTCCTCCTCTTTTTCTTATTCTCTTCCTCCTCTTTTTGTTTTTTGGAGGATCATCACCATTCTAGATTAGAAGCCACCTAAAGATTTCATTTTAAATCACCTCTTTAAGGGCTCTGTGACCCAATATGGTTACATTCTAAAGACCTGGATATGAGAATATCAATACAGAAATTTGGGAAAGAAACAATTCATCCCATACCACTGTTTTCACTTGTGTTATAGAGACTTAGGCAAGATCTTTAAAACAAGTTTAGATGATTCCAATGGATGTACAGCTTCATTTGGGCCCTGGGTTTTATCATTCTCGTACTAGGAATAATTACATGTCTGAGATATTAAATTTCTCAGCTACAGGGACATTGCAGATCCCAAGCTATCCATAGTCCTGAATAAACTTTGAACCTCAAATTTAAAGTCAGGAAAACTAAGAGTATACAGAAGCTGTGTGACAATTAGCTGGGCCTTGAAGGATTGGTAAAATAGGTATGGGGTTCAGGAGGAAGGGCAACAGAAGGTAGAATAGGAAAGGCCAGAGGTCAAAGGTCCACTTGGAGGTCAGGGCACAACCTATGGTGTCAGTCTTTGACTCCCACCTTGTTTGAGGTGGATCCATTTGTTGCTGTCTACCTCTCCAACTGGCCCATGAGTTTCTGGGCATTTTCCTGTCTAAGCTTCTCATCTCACCTTAAGAGAGCTGAGATTACAGATGCGTGCTATCGTATCCAGCTTTATCTGGGTTCTGGGAGCCCAAACTCAGGTACTCTAGCTTACATATCAAGAGCTTTATCCACTGATCCATCTCCCCAGGAACCCTAGAGAGAGGGTGCTCCGTCTCATAGTGAAGCGCTTTTCCATCTTACAGGAGTGTGTTTCCTCTTCTGATGTGTCTGTTCTTGCCAATTATCACACAAAACTAATGGAGGGCAGTTAACAGGAAGTGTCAGAGAGTTTTATAAAATTATCGTGTCAACTCTCTTCCTGTCAGTGTGCATAAGGGAAGAAGACAAGAAAATGATATTGTCATTTAATAGTTCACTTAGATCTTCATCTCTTATCACTCATCATTACTCCATATTAATGACTCTGTATTGGCAATCTCTGCCTGTCAGTTATCCCATAACGGATCTCACAGAGACTGTGACTGGACACCTTTCATTAAGAAGCAATTTGAACTGAATTTAACTTGGGGAGACTAACAGACTAACTAAAACCATTACCTCTCCTCACTTCCTTGCTTCTAACCAAGGAGCAGGCAATCAGAGATAGGTGAAGAAGAACATGGCTCTTGAAGGCACATAAGCTTGGACCAGGATGCTGAACTTCTTCAAGGGAATCACTGTAGAACTTGAAACAAATGTAAAAATGTTTGACTTTTTGCTCAGCCCTAAGTTGGTATCCACTTATGGCACCTATCAGACGTTTGATTAGTACAGTGAGAGAAGACTTGCTGGGTATCTTCTTCCCAAAGTGATGCCCAGTACTCTTGTTCTCCCAGCAGGAAAGAAGCAAAGAGCTTGTTGAATTCTTACTGCAGTATCTGGCTCCTACTACATGCCAGGTGTGATATCTGCTAATGGGTCCTTGAATGCACCATGCTGTCTCCAGCCTCACAGGTTCCTCTCTCTGTTGAGATGTTCTATTTCCTCATAACCCTGATGATCTATGGGAAATAAAATGTCATTTCCTCTGAGGTCAGCTTCCTTGGGAAGGCATTCCATGACCCTCCTGGACACTAGGAGCCATCGCTTCTTACAGTAGTTATCACAGCTGTAATTATACATGTGTGACATCACCAGGAGTTGCTTATCTCTTCCACAGACCACAACCTCCAAGAACAATGTTTCTTATTCATGGACCTGGCACAAGGAAGGAGGGGAGAAAGAAAGGGATCTTAGAGAAGAGCCAAACACATTAAACATGCAAAGTAACATAATTACCACTGACTTAACACAACTCAGATGATAGAAAGATGCCACCTTGTCCTCCTTCTCCAATCCTCAGCTCTGCATCCCATATATCCACAACTAGAGCAGATGAGCCAACTATGGTGTGTCCATGCAGCAAAGCGCTATTTGGTAATTAAAAAAAAAAAAAAAAAAAAAAAGGAAGTGCCTACTGATGTTCATGCCATGAATGGATTTCAAGAAATGTTATGCTGAGTGAAAAAGCAATGGACAAAACACAACACAGGGTGTCATTTCACTCATGTAAGATCCTAGCTTACAAATGACTGTCGCATCATAGAAACATAAAGATTGAACTCTTTCCCCTAGAGAGGGTGATTAGGGACCTATTGAGAAAAAGGGTCCAAGAGAAGTCTTTTGAGTGATGGCAATGTTCTAGACCACGATGAGTGTGTGGGGTACAGTGTGTGCATTTATCAACGTGTGGGCAAATGGACATCTTAGATCTCAAGTGTAGCTAATTTCGTATGAGAGGAAACATCTGTAAAAAGTTAAGGTGAAGATAATATAATCAATAATGCTGATTGTTCCTGGAAGGGCTAACATTTTTACAGTCCACTCCCTAGTATGTGACTGACAGCAAAAGGATTATTAAAATAACCTTCCCATGCCACAAACTTGCCAGGATTTATCAATGAGTGTGGGACAACCCGAAGCATAGGCCCCTTTTCCTACCCCCATTGTAGCCCCTTGTGGTTCTATTCACCTTCTTTTCCCTCTTAAGCCCCAGGAACGGCCTGTGAGAGCATCCCTGGCAGAGGCAGCTGCCTTGGCCTCTGGCTGTCTATCCCCCACCCCCAAGCACCTGCTAATTGTAAGAAACAACATATGGCAAGCAGCCTGGTTGCAGACCCCAACGGCTCTCCTGACTTGCAGCCCGACCATGGAGGCAAGCTGCATGCTGAGCTGCTAGGATCGAAGCGATGTCATTAGAAAATGATTCATACCCCTCTGCCTTAATGAGGACTCACACCTGAGGGCTTCCTATTACCCAATCGATGGCTGCGGTGCTGCTCCCAGCCAGCAGACTCTTGCTTTTTCCCATCTCTAATAATATTTGCAAGTCAGTTAGGTGGATAGTTTCTTTTCTCTCCTTGGGCAACCCAAATGGAGATGAATCCAAACCAGAGAAACATCTCATAAAACATCCTTGGTCAAATGATGGGTCCCATATGGGACACCCCAGAAGAGAGAAAACCCACAGGGTGTGATGGCACAAGTGTGTAATCCCAGCACTCCTGAATAGAGGCAGGAAGATCACACTTATGAAGCTATCTGGGCTACAGAATAAGTTCAAAGCTGGTTTGGCCTGTATGTGACCCCCAACTCAGAGGAACACAAACCCTTCAGGAGAGCTCCAGCTACAGGGGCTGACTCCATGAATACAGCACTAAGAAAAAGTGAGGAGACACAAAAGACCCAAATGCTAGAAGTAGCTTGGCATATCTGAGGACTTATAGACCTCTGAGGAAGGGGAGGCAGCAACACTAGGGATAGGAATCAGCTAAGAGAGAGATGAAAGAAGAAAGCACCAGAGTTTTGGACTCGGAGACTGAGCATGGACCACATTACCCATGCCCTATGTGTGTGTGGAATTGGCATGGTGACAGCCTTGTATGAATGGTATTGGCATAATGACAGTCACCTAGTGTCAGTCAAAACCTATGGTCTCGTCTGCCACAGCAGTGCCATTGTAGCTGAGATGCGGCTGTCCATCCTACTTACTACTGGAAAGCCTTGTGCTGTGTACAGGTTTCCTTATATTCACATCTTTGCCAGAATCTGTTGTTATTTTTTTTCTTATGGATCACTCTTCTGACTGGGGTAAGATGGAATCTCAGTGTAGTTTTGATATGTGTTTCTCTGGTGCCTAGTGACATCCAACATTTATTCATATGGTTTATTGGCCATTTACTCTGGAGGTTCTTATCAGAAATGAGTGAAGCCACATCAGTAAGAGCCCTAGCCACAGGGTGGCTCAGTGAGTGTATATTCCTGCCTTGTCCCTGCCTCCTACAATCTGTACTCAGGAATCCAGTCTTAGATTCTGTCCTGTTCTCTACCTGTCTGCCCCATGATCAGCCGCAGCCGGTTACAGCAGACACAGGGCCTGTCACACAGTGCTAGACAGTTCCTTGTGTTTTTCTTACTGTCCACAGCACAGCTGGGTTTGTTTGCTTCTTCTCTTTGCTCTGTCACTGATGTTCCCCAATGGCTCTGACTCTTGATCTCTCCTTGTCAGAACTTTCTAGAAGCCAAGGGAAGCTCCTATAATGCTAGACTTGCTTATTGTATGAATTCACCTGTAAAGGTAAAATTATATGGGGTCTGGAGAGATGGCTAAAATATTTGCTGTACAAACATAAGGATCTCGAGTTAGGGAAGCAGAAACCGGCCTGAGTAGGGCCACAGGCCTCATCCGGCCGGATCAGGCGCAGGGGTAGCTGGAGCGCAGGGTTGCCTGACACCTGCCAGCTACCCACGACCCCCACCGCAGGATTTTGGGACTGCTGGTGAGTGGAACACAGCTTCTGCTCCAGTCCAATCACGCGGGACCTGAGACTGCTCTGGTTGGGGAGAGAGAAATCCGGCCTACATAGGGCCACAAGCCTCTTCCGGTCAGAAAAGCACCGGGGCAGCTGGGGCGCAGGGTCGGCTGACACTCGCCAGCTACCCACAACACCCGCCACAGGATCTTAAGACTTCTGGAGAGTGGAACACAGCTTCTGCTCCAATCCAATTGCGCGCGGGACCTGAGACTGCATTAGTTAGGGAAGCAGAAACCGGCCTGAGTAGGGCCACAGGCCTCATCCGGCCAGATCAGCGCAGGGGTAGCTGGAGCGCAGGGTTGCCTGACAACCGCCAGCTACCCACGACCCCCGCCGCAGGATTTTGGGACTGCTGGTGAGTGGAACACAGCTTCTGCTCCAATCTTTAAACAGTGACAACGATAACAACTAACCCCAGAGATTACCAGATGGCGAAAGGTAAACGTAATAATCTTACTAACAGAAACCAAGACCACTCACCATCATCAGAACCCAGCACCCCCACTTCGCACAGTCCAGGGCACCCCAACACACCGGAAAAGCTAGACACGGATCTAAAAGCATATCTCCTGATGATGGTAGAGGACTTCAAGAAGGACTTTAATAACACACTTAAAGAAATACAGGAGAACAATGCTAAACAGGCAGAGGACACTAAAGAGGAAGCACAAAAATCCCTTAAAGAATTGCAGGAGAACACTGCTAAAGAGTTACAAATCCTTAAAGAAAAACAGGATAACATAATCAAACAGGTAGAAGTCCTTACAGAAAAACAGGAAAACACATCCAAACAGATGATGGAAATGAACAAAACCATACTAGACCTAAAAAGGGAAGTAGACACAATAAAGAAAACCCAAAATGAGGCAACACTGGAGATAGAAACCCTAGGAAAGAAATCTGGAACCATAGATACGAGCATCAGCAACAGAATACAAGAGATGGAAGAGAGAATCTCAGGTGCAGAAGATTCCATAGAGAACATCGGCACAACAATCAAGGAAAATGTAAAATGCAAAAAGATCCTAACTCAAAACATCCAAGAAATACAGGACACAATGAGAAGACCAAACCTACGGATAATAGGAGTGGATGAGAATGAAGTTTTTCAACTCAAAGGACCAGCAAACATCTTCAACAAAATTATAGAAGAAAACTTCCCAAATCTAAAGAAAGAGATGCCCATGAACATACAAGAAGCCTACAGAACTCCAAATAGACTGGACCAGAAAAGAAATACCTCCCGACACATAATAATCAGAACAACAAATGCTCTAAATAAAGATAGAATACTAAAAGCAGTAAGAGAAAAAGGCCAAGTAACATATAAAGGCAAGCCTATCAGAATTACACCAGATTTTTCACCAGAGACTATGAAAGCCAGAAGATCCTGGACGGATGTTATACAGACACTAAAAGAACACAAATTCCAGCCCAGGCTACTATACCCAGCCAAACTCTCAATTAACATAGATGGAGAAACCAAAGTATTCCACGACAAAACCAAATTCACACATTATCTCTCCACGAATCCAGCCCTTCAAAGGATAATAACAGAAAAAAACCAATACAAGGACAGGAACCACGCCCTAGAAACAACAAGAAGGTAATCCCTCAACAAACCTAAAAGAAGACAGCCACAAGAACAAAATGCCAACTTTAACAACAAAAATAACAGGAAACAACAATTACTTTTCCTTAATATCTCTTAATATCAATGGACTCAACTCCCCGATAAAAAGACATAGACTAACAAACTGGCTACACAAACAAGACCCAACATTTTGCTGCTTACAGGAAACTCATCTCAGAGAAAAGGATAGACACTACCTCAGAATGAAAGGCTGGAAAACAATTTTCCAAGCAAATGGCATGAAGAAACAAGCTGGAGTAGCCATTCTAATATCTGATAAGATTGACTTCCAACCCAAAGTCATTAAAAAAGACAGGGAGGGACACTTCATACTCATCAAAGGTAAAATCCTCCAAGAGGAACTATCAATCCTGAATTTCTATGCTCCAAATACAAAGGCAGCCACATTCATTAAAGAAACTTTAGTAAATCTCAAAGCACACATTGCACCTCATACAATAATAGTGGGAGACTTCAACACACCACTTTCACCAATGGACAGATCATGGAAACAGAAACTAAACAGGGACAGAGAAACTAACAGAAATTATGAATCAAATGGATCTGGCAGATATCTACAGAACATTCTATCCTAAAACAAAAGGATATACCTTCTTCTCAGCACCTCATGGTACCTTCTCCAAAATTGACCACATAATTGGTCACAAAACAGGCCTCAACAGATACAAAAATATTGAAATTGTCCCATGCATCCTATCAGATCACCATGGACTAAGGCTGATCTTCAATAACAAAATAAATAATAGAAAGCCAACCTTCACGTGGAAACTGAACAACACTCTTCTCAATGATACCTTGGTCAAGGAAGGAATAAAGAAAGAAATTAAGGACTTTTTAGAGTTCAATGAAAATGCAGCCACAACATACCCAAACTTATGGGACGCAATGAAAGCATTTCTAAGAGGAAAACTCATAGCTCTGAGTGCCTCCAAAAGGAAACTAGAGAGAGCACACATTAGCAGCTTGACAACACACCTAAAAGCACTAGAACAAAAGGAAGCAAATTCACCCAAGAGGAGTAGACGGCAGGAAATAATCAAACTCAGGGGCGA
Source organism: Mus caroli (assembly GCF_978045245.1). NCBI lineage: Eukaryota > Metazoa > Chordata > Mammalia > Rodentia > Muridae > Mus > Mus caroli. Next base: position 4,887,185 of record NW_028227272.1, read on the forward strand.
AATCAACCAAGTGGAAACAAGAAAAACTATTCAAAGAATCAACCAATCAAGGAGCTGGTTCTTTGAGAAAATCAACACGATAGATAAACCCTTAGCCAGACTCAATAGAGGGCACAGGGAAAGCATCCTAATTAACAAAATCAGAAATGAAAAAGGAGACATAACAACAGATCCTAAAGACATCCAAAACACCATCAGATCCTTCTACCAAAGGCTATACTCAACAAAACTGGAGAACCTGGATGAAATGGAGAAGTTCCTAGACAGATACCAGGTACCAAAGTTGAATCAAGATCAGGTTAATGATCTAAACAGCCCTATATCCCCCAAAGAAATAGAAGCAGTCATTAATAGTCTCCCAACTAAAAAAAGCCCAGGACCAGATGGGTTTAGTGCAGAGTTCTATCAGACCTTCAAAGAAGATCTAATCCCAGTTCTTCACAAACTATTCCACAAAATAGAAACAGAAGGTACTCTACCAAACTCATTCTATGAAGCCACAATTACTCTGATACCTAAACCACAAAAAGACCCAACAAAGATAGAAAACTTCAGACCAATATCCCTTATGAATATTGATGCAAAAATCCTCAATAAAGTTCTTGCTAACCGAATCCAAGAACACATCAAAACAATCATCCATCCTGACCAAGTAGGTTTCATCCCAGGGATGCAGGGATGGTTCAATATACGGAAATCCATCAACGTAATCCAGTATATAAACAAACTCAAAGACAAAAACCACATGGTCATCTCGTTAGATGCGGAAAAAGCATTTGACAAGATCCAACACCCATTCATGATAAAAGTCTTGGAAAGATCAGGAATTCAAGGCCCATACCTAAACATGATAAAAGCAATCTACAGCAAACCAGTAGCCAACATCAAAGTAAATGGTGTGAAGCTTGAAGCAATCCCTCTAAAATCAGGGACTAGACAAGGCTGTCCACTTTCTCCATACCTATTCAACATTGTACTTGAAGTCCTAGCCAGAGCAATTCGACAACAAAAGGAGATCAAAGGGATACAAGTTGGAAAAGATGAAGTCAAAATATCACTTTTTGCAGATGATATGATAGTATATATAAGTGACCCTAAAAATTCCAGCAGAGAACTCCTAAGCCTGATAAACAGCTTCGGTGAAGTAGCTGGATATAAAATTAACTCAAACAAATCAATGGCCTTTCTCTACACAAAGAATAAACAGGCTGAGAATGAAATTAGGGAAACAACACCCTTCTCAATAGTCACAAATAATATTAAATATCTTGGCGTGACTCTAACTAAGGAAGTGAAAGATCTGTATAATAAAAACTTCAAGTCTCTGAAGAAAGAAATTATAGAAGATCTCAGAAGATGGAAAGATCTCCCATGCTCATGGATTGGTAGGATCAACATTGTAAAAATGGCTATCTTGCCAAAAGCAATCTACAGATTCAATGCAATCCCCATCAAAATTCCAAATCAATTCTTCAACGAATTAGAAAGTGCAGTCTGCAAATTCATCTGGAATAACAAAAAACCTAGGATAGCAAAAACTCTTCTCAAGGATAAAAGAACCTCTGGGGGAATCACCATGCCGGACCTAAAGCTCTACTACAGAGCAATTGTGATAAAAACTGCATGGTACTGGTATAGTGACAGACAAATAGACCAATGGAATAGAATTGAAGACCCAGAAATGAACCCACACACCTATGGTCACTTGATCTTCAACAAGGGAGCTAAAAACATCCAGTGGAAGAAAGACAGCATTTTCAACAAATGGTGCTGGCACAACTGGTTGTTAACATGTAGAAGAATGCGAATCGATCCATTCCTATCACCTTGTACTAAGATCAAGTCTAAGTGGATCAAGGAATTTCACATAAAACCAGAGACACTGAAACTTATAGAGGAGAAAGTGGGGAAAAGCCTTGAAGATATGGGCACAGGGGAAAAATTCCTGAATAGAACAGTAATGGCTTGTGCTGTAAGATCGAGAATTGACAAGTGGGACCTCATGAAACTACAAAGCTTCTGCAAGGCTAAAGACACCATCAATAAGACAAAAAAACCACCAACAGATTGGGAAAGGATCTTCACCTATCCTAAATCAGATAAGGGACTAATATCCAATATATATAAAGAACTCAAGAAGGTGGACTCCAGAAAGTCAAATAACCCCATTAAAAAATGGGGCTCAGAACTGAACAAAGAATTCTCACCTGAGGAATACCGAATGGCAGAGAAACACCTGAAAAAATGTTCAACATCCTTAATCATCAGGGAAATGCAAATCAAAACAACCCTGAGATTCCACCTCACACCAGTCAGAATGGCTAAGATCAAAAATTCAGGTGACAGCAGATGCTGGCGAGGATGTGGAGAAAGAGGAACACTCCTCCATTGTTGGTGGGATTGCAAGCTTGTACAACCACTCTGGAAATCAGTCTGGCGGTTCCTCAGAAAATTGGACATAGTACTACCGGAGCATCCAGCAATACCTCTCCTGGGCATATATCCAGAAGATGTCCCAACCGGTAAAAAGGACACATGCTCCACTATGTTCATAGCAGCCCTATTTATAATAGCCAGAAGCTGGAAAGAACCCAGATGTCCCTCAACAGAGGAATGGATACAGAAATTATGGTACATTTACACAATGGAGTACTACTCAGATATTAAAAAGAATGAATTTATGAAATTCCTAGCCAAATGGATGGACCTGGAGGGCATCATCTTGAGTGAAATAACACAATCACAAAAGAACTCACACAATATGTATTCACTGATAAGTGGATATTAGCCCAAAACTTAGGATACCCAAGATATAAGATACAATTTGCTAAACGCATGAAACTCAAGAAGAATGAAGACCAAAGTGTGGACACTGTGCACCTTCTTAGAATTGGGAACAAAACACCCAGGGAAGGAGTTACAGAGACAAAGTTCGTAGCTGTGATGAAAGGATGGACCATTTAGAGACTGCCGTATCCAGGGATCCATCCCATAATCAGCTTCTAAACGCTGACACCATTGCATACACTAGCAATATTTTGCTGAAAGGACCCAAATATAGCTGTCTCTTGTGAGACGATGCAGGGGCCTAGCAAACACAGGAGTGGATGTTCACAGTCAGCTATTGGATGTATCACAGGGCTCCCAATGGAGAAGCTAGAGAAAGTACCCAAGGAGCTAAAGGTATCTGAAACCCTATTGTTGGAACAACATGATGTACTAACCAGAACCCCGGAGCTCTTGTCTCTAGCTGCATATGTATGGAAAGATTGCCTAGTCGGCCATCAATGGAAAGAGAGGCCCATTGGACTTGCAAACTTTATATGCCCCAATATAGGGGAATGCCAGGGCCAAAAGAATGGGAATGGGTGGGTAGGGAAGTGGGGGGCGCTATGGGGGACTTTTGGGATAGCATTGGAAATGTAATTGAGGAAAATATGTAATAAAAATATTAAAAATCAAAAAAAAATTTGTAGATACATTGGCATAAAAAAAAAAAAACATAAGGATCTCAATTCAAATCCCCAGCAACCATGTAAAAGCCTGTTGTAGGAGTACCCGTAACTGAAGCACTGGGGGAAGACAGAAGATCCTGGGGGCTTGATGGCCAGCTAGCCCAGTCAAAAGATCACTTTGTCTTAAAATAAATAAATAAATAAATAAATAAATAAATAAATAAATAAGGTGGATCACAATTGACAAAGATACCCAGAGTCTCCACAAGTTCAATACAGGCAAGTGTGACTGTATACACACACACACACACACACACACTAAACTATGGAGAGTCAATGGGAGTAGTGACTTCTGAGACCAGAAGATGCTCACTAGAATATGCCTTTCAACTTTGTTGTACTGATGGAGAAACTGAGCTCCAGGGATAAGAAAGTAACCCCAATCACACCAGAAGTTAGGCAAACTACCAGCAAAAGCCATCAAAACCAACCTACTCATACATTTATTTCTTTTTTATTAATCATTCCATTCATTTATATCTCAACTGATATCCTACTTCCCAAATTGATCCATTCTTATCTCCTTATGCAAAGCTCAAGTCCAAGTGGATAGAAGACCTCCACATAAAACCAGATACAGTGAATCTAATAGAAGAGAAAGTGGTGAAGAGCCTCAAACACATGGCCACAAGGGAAAATCTCCTGAACGGAACACCAATGGCTTATGCCCTAAGATCGACAATTGACAAATGGGACCTCATAAATTGCAAAGCTTCTGTAAGGCAAAGGACATGGTCAATAGGACAAAACAGCAACCCATGGATTGGGAAAAAAATCTTTACCAACCCTACATTCGATAGAGGGCTAGTATCCAAAACCTACTCATATTTTTAAAGCTTCAATAAATACTTATAGACAGTATCTCAGAAAGAAAGGTTAAGACTGACTACTGAGAGCTGGCTTCTCTGACTTAACAGAGAATGAGCTTTGTGGGAAGTGTGCCCTCCTGTACTTAAAAACGTGACTTCAGCAGCAGATAGAACTGCACCTGGATGTCCATGCCAACCATGCATATAGCTGGGCTTTAAAGAATCACTGAAAAGCACAATAAGAAATGTCCTCAGCCCCTCAGAAGCTATGCTTCATAGCAAAGCATCACAGGAGTAATCCAAATATCGAAACTCAAGCAAATAGAGCTAGACATAGAGCAACAGGGAAATCTTGGGGAAAAGGGACTAAGGGGCCTAGAATGTGGAGCTCTCTGCCCTGGGAAAGAGACCCTGTGACCTGAGAGGATACTGCAAAGACTGCCTCCTTTCCCCATATTACTGACTCAATGAGCACTAATTGATGGCTTACTGCATACATGACCTCATCTAAGGCATAAAGGATATTACATTGAGCAATGCAAACAAAACTCCCACTAAGATGGTCTTACACTCTCACCATATTTGACTCCCAGGTTTTTGGTCTGCCCAATGTCTGTGACTGAGAGTCCACATACACTCATCTGTCATCTTATTTCTCAGGGCCAATTGACATCTTATATTATTCCAGCTGTTTCTAGATCAATATGTGTGCCACACCAACTTACTTCCATGGTACGAATGACCTAGAGGGATAATTTCACACTCAAATATGAATGACTGATACTCATTCTGTGTATCTGTGTATTCTTGTACACTCAGACTGTGTACAAGATGATGGAGGATGCCCAGAGTGCTTTCCTGGAGAAATCCCAGTGGTAGACTGTGACTGGCTTCAAATGTGCTGATGGATGCCTGGCAGAGGGAGGCAAGCTCTTACAAAGGGAAGGTTACATGGTAACAGAGGTCAATGTCACACTATTTAGAGCTAACAACAAAAGGATTTTCCTATGCCCTGGGCTTCTCCTTACTGGTGACATTTAGACATGGGTTGCTTGGCCATTTATTGAGTGAGGTTCAGTTTCTGTGGGCTGCTCGGAGTATATTTTACTCCCATTCTTTGTTTTAATCTTTGCCAACTTTGTAAGCATCTAGACTGAGTTTGGGGTATTTTCGTGCCACATTATCCTCCTCTCATTCATGATGTAGATCTCCCTTTCAGAACATAAGCGTTGTTTGGAAATTTAGTTGACTTTTTTTGGTTGGTTGGTTGCTATTTTCATTGATTTGTTTTTTGTTTGATTTGGTTTTGCTTTGCTTTGCTTTTTGAGACAGGGCTTCTCTGTGTAGCCCTGGCTATCCTGTAACCCACTCTGTAGATCAGGCTGGCCTGGAACTCATCGATTCGCCTGCCTCTGCCTCCCGAGTGCTAGGATTAAAGGTGTGCACCACCATGCCTAGCTCTAATTTTAGTTTTTTGTTTGTTTGTTTGTTTGTTTGTTTGTTTTTTGAGACAGGGTTTCTCTGTGTAGCCCTGGCTGTCCTGGCACTCACTTTGTAGACCAGGCTGGCCTCGAACTCAGAAATCCGCCTGCCTCTGCCTCCCGAGTGCTGGGATTAAAGGCGTGCGCCACCACGCCCGGCTAATTTTAGTTTTTAATTAACATATAAAGTAATACTCTCCTTGAGGCATTTTCGAACTTGGTCTTTCCCCATCTCCCTGCCTTCCTCCTTGATTTCCTCCCTCAGTGTTCTCATTTCCATATTACATTGCCCTCCCCATCCACCTTCTTCATGGGCTGCTTTCTAGATTCCTGACCCCCCCCCACACACACACACACATACACACCTTCTTTCCTGCATACATACACATGAAAATTAGAAGCTAGGATCCACACATAAGAAAAGACATGTGGCAGTTTTCTCTTAGAACCTGGCTTATCTAACTTAATATGCTTATTTTTACAGTTACTTCTGTTTTCCCACAAAATTCATAATTTCATTTCTTCTTTACAGCTGGATAAAATCTCACTGTATAAAAAGGAATGAAATAATAAACTTTACAGGCAAATGGATGGAACTGGAAAAGAGCATATTAAGTGAGAGAACCCAGATCCAGGAAGGCAAACATCCCTTATTCTCTCCCATTGGAGACTCTGAGCTCCAAATCTTCATATCTTGGATATTCTGGAACAGCTGCAGAAATCAGGAAAGTTAAACCATTGCCAGGTTTAGGGATGAAGGTTAGCAATAGAAAGAGGAATCTCAGGGTACACATGATATGATAGGGAATTGAAGAAGACAGGATGCTCTAATTAGTGGTAAGGAGGGAAGGATATAAATACAGAAGGAGGAAGAAAGGTAAAGTAAGAGTAAGGGTGTCTGGTAAAGTTGTAAGGAATTACACTATTAACTATGTACCTAAAACTACCATGCTGGATAGTTTTATGTCAACTTAACACCAGCTAGAGTCATCAGAAATGAGGGAACCTCAGTTGAGAAAATGCCTCCATAAGATCCAGCTATATAGCCATTTTCTCAATTAGTGATCAATAGGGGAGGTGCCAGCCCATTGTGGGTAGTGCCATCCCTGGGCAGGTGGTTCTGGGTTCTCTAAGAAAGCAGGATGAGCAAGCCATGAGGAGCAAGCAAGTGAGCAACACTCCCCTATGGCCTCTGCATCAGCTCCTGCCTCTAGGTTCCTTCCCTTTTTTAATCTCTTGTCCTGGCTTCCTTCAAAGGTGGAATACAATGTAGAAATGAAAGCCAAATAAACCCTTTCTTCCTCAACCTACTTTTTGTTCATTGTGTTTCATCATATATGGTTTAAATGAAATGTTCCCATTTGCCTTGGCAGTGCTTCCTCCAAAAGCCATCGACTGTCTACTAAAATGTATATACACACTAAGTGTGAGAAGCTTACTTTTCAGTTGTTGGTCAGGCTTATCCAATAGTCTCAAAACATTACAGGTCATTACCGTTGACCTTGTTATTTCCTTATAATGGTGAAAGGGAAGTCTCTGTTACTTAAGCATCAATGAACATGCTAAAGTAGACAGGGGAAAGCTCACAATAACTCAACTACAGGCAACTAAGGAATGCTGGGTGTGAAAGAGTCTTCCCAAAGGAAAAGCACACCAATTGGGTGGCCAATACTAAATAGTCATCCCTGAAAATTCACATGCAAATAAGATTATATAGACTGAGCTACCTATATACAGAAATACATATATGCATATAACAATTAATGTAAAAAATCATGAATTTGAAAGAGATCTAATGATTACATCTCCAAGAGTTCAGCCAATGTGTTCACAGATCCAGTCCTCAAAGAGATGGTAGGGTTTGGAGGGGGCAAAGGAAATAAATAAATGATGTAGTTATAATCTCAAAACTAAAAATATATTAATAAAGTTCCACTCTGTTATGTACCCCATTTTCATTAATCAGTCATCTATTGATGGACATTTGGCTGATTCCATTCCCCAGCTATTGTGAATACAGTGGCAATAAACATCAATGTACAAGTATCTCTGTGGTAGGATATAGAGCCCAGGAGTTCTATAGCTGGGTTGTATCATAGTTGTATTTTTAAGTTTTGGGGAAACGTCCACAGTGATTTCCATAGTGACAACAGTTCACATCCCAACAACCAGTGAATAACGGTTTTCCCACATCTTCAACAGCATTTATTACTTGTCTTCTTGATGATAGCCAAGACTCAGAGTAGTTTCGTGTCTCTCTGATGGCTATAAGGACCTTGAACATTCTAAGAAATGCTTACTGGCCATTCTCCTAACAGACTTTCCACCTCAGCTGCCAGAACTCAAGCTGGTCAGAATCAAAACCATGGAACTGCCCATTGATAGCTCTCCACCCAGCTACCCAGGATGCTCTGTGCATCCCACCCTCACAGACATTTAGAATCTAGATGGAGGGCACTGCCCCACTGGAGCAACCAGAGCCCACTAACCCCCAATGATTACCTCCCTGCGAGTTTAGCCAATGCATTTGCAGATCCAGTCCTCAAGAAGTTTAGCATGGCTGAGGGAGAAGATAAGGATTAAATCATGAAGCAGATATAACTCCGTCATTTCAAGTAGTGTGAAGAGGAAAGCTGTGGTGCTTTCAGGAGATAGCTTCATTAAGTGGGTAGCACCAGTTGTATTTAACTATACCCAATAATTTCTCATATACTTATAGAACTGTAAAATTTTTAATTGGCTTCCACTAGCTTATATAATTCTCCCAGAAACCTAGTGATGTGGAAAACACAAGGATCCTGATCTCCATTTTACACATGATGGACTTAGATCTTAGCAATAGGAACTGAGTGACAATCGGCTACATCACAAGAAAAGGATAAAAGCAGTAGTCAGGCACACAACTGGGACTCCTGTACTAGTGTGGGCTCACAGGTCTACATTTCAGAGATGCCCCATACACATGAGGAAAAGGGTAATGGCTTTGGGAGAAGTGAACTAAGAAGAACTATTAAATAGATGAGTTGAGGTGTCTCAGGAAACCAAATACTCAGACCAGCATCAGGGGATATCAACTGTATACCAATGTATTGTCTCTCTGTCATATAGATAAGAGAATGAATTACTTGTGCTATTTTGTTTTACACAGATAGGAAAGGGCAGGAATGTGGCAATATTTGTGGTGGTCATGGGCAATATCATTGGTACTATGTAAATCAGAGGTCGAAGTTTAATGATTCTAGAATGCACTACTAAAATCAAATGGGAGAAGTTATTTGAGACAGTCTCTGTGTGGCTCTGAAGAGTTTTGGAGAAACTGTTTCAACCCAGATCACAGATATAAATGCCTGACAATCGGCTGTCTGAACTCACTGCTAGTGTCAGGCTCCTGCACAAGTGAGATGAGTAGCTGCTTCCGAGATGAAAGATAAGAACATCAAAAGGCTGAGACCCCAAGTGCGTGATGGACTCAAGACTAGGGGGTTTCAGGGCTCTGAGACTGCAGCCATCTTATTGACACTCCATGCAATGAGCTGTCAGCATGGTCACAGCAAATCCCTTTTCCTTGGAGATCACCACCACAGTAGCAAAATAACTACAATCACCTCCTCTTCCTCCCTCCTTAACCTAGTCAGCCCTGGTCCAGAAAATATCTACTGGGCAATGTGTCTGTCTTAGCTATTTTTCCTGTTGCTGTAATAAAATACCAGGGCAAAAGCAACTTAAGGGAGAAAGGGGCTTATTTCAGTTCAGAGTGCCAGGTTCTATAGAGCCCATGGGAGGGAAGTCAGATCAGCTGGTAGTCTATAGAGACAGAGAAGCCACGGGGATAAGAACCTGAGACAGCTGCTCACTCTGCATTCATAGTCAAGAGGTACTGAGTGTTTGTGCTCAGCTCTCTGTCCTATTTTTATAGAGTCCAGGGTCCAAACTCAGGGACTGGGCCACACACAGAGGAACAGTCTTCCCACCTCAGTTAGCATAATCAAGATAATCCCCCACAGACATACCCAGAGGCCCCTCCCTCAGGTGATTCTAGATCACATCAAGTTGACAATGAGATGACCCATCACAGTGACTGAGTCATAAAACAGAAAATTATGAACTCTAATGAGCTTATTATTAATTCATAGGATATGAGAAGACTGGGATCGTATAAACAGAGTTCGTGGGTGAGAATCAAGTCATCCAAACTGATAGAACGTCAGTGTTCAATAACTGCCTATCGGATGTCTAGTGGCTGCTCAGACTTGTATTTTCTTGTGATAGATTTTTTTCCTTCACTCAACTTTTATTTAATTAAGCATCAATTCCACAGATCAAAAATCAAACTAGACCTTCAAGTGGCCAAGGAGGGGATGAATGCACCTAGAATACACAGTGTCAACACAACACATGTGTCCAAATTTGTGTATTTAGATGTATTGCACCTCTGCAAACCTGTTGTGGCTGTGAAGGAAGGTCAGGCAAAACCAGGATGGAGATGGGCAGTGACACCCTGACACTCTTGACCAGATCGTGAGTGTCCTGAGTCAGATAATATTCTAAAACAAGCTGGGTACAGAAAGGGAGGTATTCATGAAACGCTTGCAAACTCCAAAATTACAGTCATTTCCTACACTAATTCAGCATCCTTTCCCACCCTCCCCAGTAATGACCTACATCCATCTAGAATTGCACAGTAGGGAAATGGAAGCAACCTCAGATCAGCAGCAGAGAAAATAGACATCTGGTCCCTCCCCCGATTTTCCTTCAAGCTCTTGTTTCTTAAACCCGCGTGTGAGATAGAAATGTTCTCAATCCTACATTTTTTTAAAGCAAAATTTCTATTTCTAAGCTAGGTATCCCCATCTTTTGACCTAAAGCCTTGCTAGAAAATTATTACTCCCAGGCTTCTGTTTTGAGGGCCTGTTAGCTCACAAGAGTACTGTAATTCTGCTAATTAGACAGCAAAGAAACAAAGAAAGGTCATTATAAAGATATCCAGTCATTTAGTACCAAGATGCTCTGGGCTGGGCAGATAGCTCAGCAGATAAAGGATTTGCCATGCAAGAATGAGGACCAGAGTTCAGAGTTCTAGCACTCAAAAAAAAAAATTTTTTAAATATATATAGCTGGGTGGGAATGATGACCCAGCATATGAGAGGCAGAGATGGGATCTCTAGATCTAACTAAACAAAGAGTAGAAAACAGTGCTGGGTTTGAACAGCTTCATTCAGACCTGTGTGTGCTTGATGCAGCTTTTACTATAGTACAAGAACACTGTAAGACTCCAGTTCTCTCTATTCATGTCTCTTCCTGTCACCATGCATACTCAGAGAGTTTGAGCAAATTCTAGAACTGATAAGAAGCAGAGATGGGAGCCGGGCAGTGGTGGCGCACACCTTTAGTCCTAGCACTTGGGAGGCAGAGGCAGGAAGATTTCTGAGTTTGAGGCCAGCCTGGTCTACAGAGTGAGTTCCAGGATATACAGGGCTAAACAGAGAAACCCTGTCTTGAAAAGAAGGAGGAGGGGGGGGAGGGGAGGGAGAGGAGGGGAAGAAGGAGGAGGAGGAGGAGGAGGAGGAGGAATAGATTTCAATTCATGGTTCTACATAACTACAACTACTATAAATTTCTCCTATGAATATTCAAAGCTATGCTACTCCACAGAGCCAGAGCAAAGTACTAAAATGGGAATTTACACACACACACACACACACACACACCAGCATCCCAGAAGTACATTCTCCATTGTCCAATGGGTAAGCCACCTTAGTCCAGCCTCTTTCGGTTCAGATTCAATTTTCAGCTTTGACGTTGGGCACTTTGGTTTGCATATAAAATATCCCCCTATAGAATTATGTTTGAACATTTGGTCCCTAGCCCCCCCACACACATTGCGCTCTCTCTCTCTCTCTCTCTCTCTCTCTCTCTCTCTCTCTCTCTCTCTCTCTCTCTCTCTCTCTCTCTCTCTCTCTCTCCCTCCCTCCCTCCCTCCCTCCCTCCCTTTCCCTCCCTCCCCTTCCCTCCTGCTCCTGCCGCCATGCCTTCCACACCTGCCTCCATTGCTTCCATATCTTCCTACCATAATAGACTCCATCTGTATCCTCTCAGGAACTGTGAGCCAAAATAAACTCTTTGTCCCTGGAGTTTCTGGCTTTTGTCTGGTTATTTTATCTATCATACAACAAAAGAAAAAGAAACTAACACAGGCATTCTACTGTATGGTCCAGCTTGTGCCTTGGACCATTCCCCTCCAGTGGTCTTAGGAAATAAATTTCCAACTGTAGTGGAAATTTGTGCCCTAGTAGCTGAGCCAGGCCCTATTCCCCTCTCCCATAAAAGGGAAGTTTGAACACACATCTACCTTTAGAAGTTAATTCACTTTTTCACCTTGGGGTAAACTCTGCATTTGGCAATACACACTCAACAAATGAGCTCAGGGAAAAAAAATAAATAAGTAAAAGTCTTGCCATTACACTGGACAGTGTGAACCGTAATTAAAAAGCCCCATTATGCCATTTGAACAGGAACACTTGAGCCGTCATTAAGCTGAAACAGAATTCCTTCAGGGAGAAATTATTTCTCGTTTGATTTCTGTCAGAATGGCTTTGACTTTGAGGATATATCTACAGAATGGTGTCTCCAGGCTCCACCCCCGTGGCCAGGCTCAAACAAAGGAGACAGTTGCTTCGAACAGATGAAACCTGATTAAAGATTCATTTCAAATTAACTTCCCTTGCTTATTTCTCTTTTGTAATCTTTATTATTACTTTAAGGGGAGAAAAAATAGAAAAAGGAGGCAACCCTTCTCAGCTCTGCACATAAATCTTCACAGTAGCCACTCAACGATATCACCAATTCCCTCTGCATATTCGAGCAATGCAAAGCAGCCAGCACTTACACAACGGCAATTTGTTGGGAAGTCAAGCCAATCTATTTTGGATGTTGTTTTATTAAAGTGGGAAAGGAAGCTCACTGACAAAATACAACGATCTGGAGGAAGATGCCGCATGAGCTTGACCTGGTGTGTGTGTGTGTGTGTGTGTGTGTGTGTGTGTGTGTATGTGTGTTCTGAGCCCTGTCTTCAAGGTCACAAAATAGACAGGAAGTAGGAAATGAATTAACCTCTGAGTGCCCATGCCCTGGCCTCTGCAATTCATGGCTGGGCCGAAGTGAGGTTGCAGATTGCTTCTGCTGTCTTAAGGTGAACAGGCCAATCTATCTAAAGTCCAGAGAAGTAGGCATGCAACTTGGGAGGATGTGGGGAGGGGGTAGGGTGGAGGACATCCCTAATCCTGGATGCTACTGGGATGGCAGTATATGGCATGCATATGTGAAGGATGGAAACCCAGAAACAGAGGTCAAGTGTGAGAGAACTGAAAATCAAGATCAGTGTAACATGGCTCTCAACCACTCCCACAGACTTCTACTCTAAACTGCCATCCCCAGCTGTGGCTCCATTTTAAAAGCCATGGAACTTTTAAGAGGAAGGGCCTGGTTAAAGAAAATAACTTACTAGTGGTAGACCTTGTGTGAGCTTCTTGTTTCAGCCTATTGGCTCCACCTCCTGGTGCTCACCATTTTGGAAAGCCAATGCCTCACACCCTCACTCTGCACAACAAGCCCTCAAGACCAATGAACCACAAACCCTTCCTCCAATGAGAATTTTATAACCCTGAATAATAATAAGAATAACAACAACAACACAAGAAGTTATTAACTAAGAAAGAAAAAAGAAAGAAATGAGTTATAGAGAAAGATGATGGGTGGGTAACATGGACATGTTTTTATGTTAAATCTCTATGTAGCCTCTGAGGATGACACTCAACATTGGCTGTGCTGTGCCTAAGTCTTTCAGAACACATGAGACTGGGGATATGGCTTTGGAGTTAAGAGTTGAAGCTATGGGGAGGGATGTAATAGGAAAAAAATCTCACAAGTCTTCTAGAATTCTGAGAATCAACAATGACAGACACAGAAACTGAAGTAGGACACTGTTCCAAAAATGAGACAAAAGCCGCACCAAAATTCAGGGGGTTCAAATATAATAAAATTCAAGTGCCATGCCATTTCAAGTAGAAGACCAAATCAACAGTATCAGACATATTAATGAAATCTAGTATAATAAATGAACTAGACCCAACAAAGCCAAAAGCATTGAATATCTCAAAGAACATCACTGGGGCATTGTAGAAAAATCTGATAATCATTAAAAGGAAATAAAATAAAAAGGAAGAAAATAAGATCATACAACCCTTTCAAAAACATAAAGGAAGAAATGGGAAGTAAGAGGACTAACAAAATCTTTGGGGAGATGATAGAAAGATTGATACTCTACAAGATAGTGGTGTGTCTTACAGAAGAGGAAGGAGATCTCTTCTTGACCTTGAGGAAGCAAGAGAGTGGTATGTCTGATGCAAGTGCACTCTGTGTCTCAGAGGCTTGCTCCTGCTAGGCTTCCTTTCATACCTTGAAGGACTAATGGGTCTTCAGAGCTGTATATCTTGCTGTAGTCACCAAAAACCCAGATGATGGTAATATCATTCCATCACACTTGCATGGTGGTATCGTGGCAGGAAGGCATGCGACATATCACACATCTGTGCTTAAAGGTGCTCTCATGGAGCTGGGAATAAGCTTATTTGGTAGAGGTTTGATGCTCAGCATCACAAAATAATAATAATGATGATGATGATGATGATGATGATGATGATGATGATGTGATGGCCTACATCTGTATTCTCAGCACTTAGGAGGTGGAGGTTGAAGGCTCCGAAGCTCAAGGTCATCCTGAGCTACTTAGTGAGCTTGAGGCCAGCTTGAGCTACAAAAGACTCCATCTGTGCTCTCACTTGACTGTGGCCAAAACAAGCCCCAGGGCCAATGCTTAAAGACTGATGTTTGTCTAGAAGAACAATATGTAGAAATACTTGGAAAGAAGTACAGGCATTTACTACAATGACATTGTAGGTTCACTTCCCAAAGAGCCAGAGAAGTGTGCCATGAATTCAGAAGGATCTTCAAGAGACATAGCAGGGGAAATGATTTAGGATAAATAAAGGGATTGGCAAGTGGTCTTGGTGACCCACTGATGTTCAACAGCCAGTAGTGGTATCAACTTCACCCATTTCATGATCTCCTTTCAAAGGTTTTCTTATGGTCTGATGATTTGTAAGGGCCCTGACAGATCTTATGTTGAAACACCATGCTGCTTAAGATCCCCTCTGCTGATCTTGAGTCTTGAAAGGACATCTAACACCATTGATAGCACACACACTGTTGGCATCTATACCACCAATTCTGATGCATTTAATAAGTAGGGTACCCTCCCCCGCTTCCCAGACACTGTATGAGAACAAAATTCAATCAGTCTCTCCTCCTCCTCCTCCTCCTCCTCCTCCTCCTCCTCCTCCTCCTGCTCCTTACCACCACCACCACTACACTTCTCTCTGCCTTCAGTTCACTGATGATGCACAGAGCCACAGAGTGGGTGAGCAGAGGAAGAGGACAGAGAAATAGAAGTGGGGGTGGGGAGAGGCCAAGAAAGAAGGCACTACTAGAACAGAGGCACGCAATGATGAATTAAGGGAGGGCCATTAATTTTTCATTTTGACAGATTATTGTCTGTCAGAAGGCAAAAGAGCTGGCTCTTATGCCCAGAGATGAGGCATTTGCTCTTTGTGATGCAAGCTTCTCCATTTTTCCCCTAGAATAAAGTAGTGGCCACCCAAAAAAATAAAAAATTTATGACAATCTATAATTTACATGCTAGAAATAAATAATGAACTACATCCTGTCATTAAATTGGCTCTTTGCTTTTCTTAATCCCTTGGGTGATAAATATGGTTTTGTAACAACATTTACTATAAATTGATTTTTGTGTGTGTGGTAGAATGGAGAAGGGGAATTGTTTTAAATGCTTTAGATATAAATAGATGGTCCGGGATATTGTATTGCCTTGGGTCATGATACACAATAGTCCTATTAATTCAGCTTTACATTAAGACTGGCATTAATTAAAGGAGTGTGTCAGTGACACATTTTGCAGACCAATACTGATGGTACAAAGCTTCTGAATTTAATGAATTGAAATATGGGACTGGAACTGTGGAATTGGACTAGCTTCCACAGAAAGACAATGGAAGAGGGTAGGATGACTTTGTTGGGAGCCAAGAGATAAATGTCTCTCCCAGACACTGATTAAAGTCATTAAAAAAATACTTTGTCTTCTAATACCTATACTTCCTCATCTATAAAGTGAGGGTGAAGATAATGGATGCTTAAAGGAGACAATTAACTAATATATGTAAAAACAAATATTGGCAAAGTCATAAAGAAATGGTTAAAATCCTTAAAGAAGGTAAAATGGCTTCTGTAATCATAGTTTAGGTTGTTTGAGTTCCTCATGTTTACTTGACCTTGTTTGAGGCCCTTAGTTACATTAATATCTTTAATCCTTGCATCTATTCCATAAGGTGGGTGTTACCATCTTCTCATTTTGCTATTGAGAAAACTGAGTTGTAAAGACAGTAAAGATTCACTAAAGTAAATCATCAGAGGGAATGACAGAGTGGTAGAGCTATGTTATTGGTAGACTAAAAAACCCTAGACACACCTACCTTGAGCTAGACATCTCCCATCGGGGAATAGAACAATAGAAGGCAGGACCTCTGTATTCAAAGAGTTTACATTTTTGTTGAAGAGATAGAGATAAAAACATAAACGCATGTAAAACCTGAAGAAAAGAAAAGGGTGACTATCAAGAATTAGAAAATTAGTCAATGACAATCCATTGAGAAGGGGAAGGAGTGCCACAGTTTAAAGCAGTTGGTATTTTTAATCGAGTAGAGCATAGGTTGCCTGAATCCAGGTAGATTCTGTCTGGAACAACATGTAGGTAAAAGACTTCAGGTCTGGAAATTGTGTAGATGTATACTTCCAAGTTGTCTCCGAAACTTGGGGAAATTTGTTTAGTATCTCCTGGCTTCAGCTTCCTGGGTTACAAAGTAAAATGTGACCTTGGCAGAGATGTCTCGAAGATAAGGTGTGATAGCGATGACAGTGAGGAAGATGAGACCACAGAATACTTGAACACCTTCCTTCCCTCATCTCCACCATGGATGTAATCATGACACCTGCCATTTAAGTGTATTATATAATATAAATGAATATAAATGATTAAAATGGGTAGAAATGAGCTTAGAGGTGATGCTACACACCCACTTGAATCCATTAATTGTTGTGACCAAGTATCAGTTGTAATGACTTTAGAAAACAATACTTTCTTAGCTCCCAAACAGCAGTGTACTGTCAGGTGGCCACAGGATATATGGCATTTATATATGGCATATATATATTGGCTAGCAACATTCACAACTCCCCAAATATCTTGTTTGAGTTATGTGACTTCTCCTGGGGAGTCTATTACTTATTGGAACATAGTTTACAGGGCAGCTGTGCCATCAAGAAAAGTCTTCCCACCACCTAGCAATCACTTAGATATCTCCAAGGCACTGAGGGACCTCAAGCACTCATGAGATTTCCCCCACTTGCACCAGGGGATATTACTGAGCCAGTCTTGTGAGGATCTCATGCAGCACTCATGGCTTCTGTGGTTTCAAGATGACAGTGGTCAGGGCCTGTCTAAAGATCAGAGCAGTCAATAGCCGAGAATGTGGTAGTACTAGCAATGACCAGTTCTACGTGCAGGCTCAGAAAATTTAAGAAGGTTCCCCAAATTCATCCAGTAACCAAGTGGCAAAGCTGGATCTGGGGACTTAACTTAGCCCTCCAAGTATGATGTTCTTGTCTGGGAAGTTGTATATCATGAAGATATTTCTCAAGACATAGTAGCTGTTAAATACTGTTTCATGGAGAGATGATGAGCAAGCCTTTCTTCTTTCTGTGACACAAGAAAGCTCAACAGAGGGTGGCATCCCTTCTCCAAGATGTTCCATTTTTTATCAACAACCCCTTCCCAGAAGCTGATGTATTATATTTTGTAGTAAGACATAAGATTTTCTGATGAACTTGATGTATCAGCATGTCTAAACACCGTTCCTTCTCTTTATCCATCACTCATAGCAAATGCATTCTACTAACCCAACATAAAGGACAGGTGAGAGGATGACAGTATTCAAAGTTATCACTGCCTGCTAGGTGCAGCAGGTTTATAAGAGGATGCTAATCTAAAAATTCCTAAAGACTGGGGTCACATGGTATTTTCCATAACTGTTTAGATCTCATCCTTGGATGTGAAATCCCACACTACAGTGTGTTAGTTTTTATCCTACTAGATTGATAGCTAAAGAGTTTCCCCATGATAAGTCCTTGTGAATGGCTTGGCCTGACTTATTGTGAAAGTGGAAGACCAAGGTCCAGGAAGAGAAACTAGCTTAACCCAGTTCCCAAAGCAAGACCATTTAAGGACTGTTACCAGAAATTTTATTCTCTACAGTGAACTTTTCCAGAAAAACTACTCTGACACACCAATTTCTTTAAGAAAAAAATGAAGTGAAATCATGGTGAAGTTACCATTTCACAGCTTGGTATAACTAGACGTTCTCTGTTGAGGCTCAAATTGCAGCTAAAGACTAGGCAAGGCTTTCTAAGAGACTTCAGTGAGGAAGGAATTCCTATAAGCAGCAATACTCTTCCTTCAGCTGAGAGAGACGTCCTTCCCTCCATGTCAAGATGAGCTTCACAAAGACCATGATAACACGTGCTTCTTTCCTTTCCTAAAACAATATGAATTAGAGCATGTCTAAAATAATATGCTAGTAAGGGGTGTTTACCTGTTTTCTTACAAAAGCAACTGATTTCTTTTGCCTGTAAGTCTTTAGGTCAAAGTTTATCTCCCCATACACTCAGATACATAATATTGAATGTCTACTAGATACCAGACACTAGGGGATACAGGAGTGAAAAAAAAAAAAAAAACAGACAGGTTCTGTCCTTACTGGGAAACATATGGTACCATCAGAGACAGGAGAAAGAGAGGAGGATCTGAAAGAGGAGAGGGAGGAAGAGGAGGAATAATAAAAATAGGAGGAGGAGGAGGAAGGAAGAGGAGAAAGAGAAATAGAAAGAAATACAGGAGGAGTGTAAGAAGGAGGAGAGGAGCTGGAGATAGAAAAAGTAGGACATGGAGAAGATGCCGGAAGAAGAAGAATGAGGAAGAGGAGAGGAGAAACATAGTGGCATAATAGTCACACAGAGCAGAACAGAACAGAACAGAACAGAACAGAACAGAACAGAACAGAACAGAACAGAACAGAACAGAACAGGGTACAGGGTACAGGGAGGAACTAAGACCCACAAAGAACAACCATCATAAGATGACATAGAAACAAATAGAGAGCAGCCATAACACAGAGAGAAGATTGTACAGAAAATGACAGGATAAATAGAGAAGCAGCCATTTGGGTGTCACTCATCCAAGGAGAAAGCTGATTGGCTCACAAGTTGGACATGAAACCCAAATGGTCCCATAAAAGACCTGAGGTTATATGTAACTCCAGAAAAGAGAGGTTCTGGGCATAGACAGCTGTAACATACACCATTTCTAATGGCTCCAATCAGACAAAAGCCTTCATATGTTTCTTTCCCTAAAAGAATGAAAGGAGAAAATATTGCCTGACTCATGAACATGTGGAAGCCATAGTACAGAGACAGAGCAGGGGAAAACTGAGTGAGGCATTATCAAGGAACACACTGCAGCCTGTGTGCATTCATGAGGTACCTATCTCCTCTGTGTACCCAGCCTCTCCTGTGGAGAGCTCAAAGATACAAAAGCACAAAGGAATTGGAGCACTGAAGTGACTGCCCAAGTAACCCAAGAGAAGAATACACATGGCGAATCCTGAGACTCAGCTCATCTGATGATAAAGGAAAGAGACGTTGACACCATTACCAAGTGGAGCTTGGTTTGCCTGTCTTTGTCACCCCGCCCAGCAAACAGTTTTGTATGCCTTCCACTTATATGTAACCCCCAAATATATTCACCCCCCATTAGACTATAAACTCATTTAACCAGCTACTACTTGATACCTCCATCCAGATGAACTGTATATAATTTAGGTTTAGCATTCCAAGAATCAAATTATCCTTTTTTTTTCTGTGAAATAAATGTAGATGAGGGTTATTCTACAAACCAGTAAGCTTCTAGTTTGGGTTTGGTTTGGTTTGGTTTGGTTTGGTTTGGTTTGGTTTGGTTTGGTTTGGTTTGGTTTGGTTGATTGGCAGACTCTCACTGTATAGCCCACATGATCTGGAACTTTCTATGTATCCCAGACTGGCCTTGACCTTGCATCAATCCTCTTGTCTCTACTCCCAAGTACTGAGATTACAGGCTTGCACCACAACACTTGTCTTAAGTCATTATTTCTAGAAATCACCTGTCCTGACCACCCAAGAAGAGATATTATTGCCTTAAATCGGGAATCCAACAAGATATGTAGAAGTCTTCACTAGAACATGTGTTCCCACCTGCTCACACCTGGTTAGAATTCAGTTTCCAGAATAGAGGTAGGAAAAGAGCTTGATATGTGAGGGGCTTTAGTTAAGTTCCAGTGCTTCCAGGTAAACATTCTTTGACCATTCGCTCACACTGCAATGACCAGTGTCTGTTGAACCAGTGCAATTTTTTCCTGGGAGGACCAATTAACCATGAGAAATTACTTACAAATACTTTAAATGGGGCTCTAAGTTTCTTTTCTGTGGTGTTCGTTTCTTAGGCTGGATTAATTACTACAATTTAACTCTGCTGGAAATAAAATAAATATCAAAAGCTTTGCAGGAAATGACTGCTGGCCTCCAGTCTAGAGAAAAGATTGAAAGATTTCTCTCTCCAGATAAAGAAACTGGAAAGTCTGAGCCACTGTGGAAGCTTCACAGCCTCTCTCTGGGAGCAACTCCACAAAGCTCAGAAGAGAGTTCCACTCGGTTCTCTTCACCTAAGACCTACTGTCACCAGAACCAGATGGTGCCAGAGGATAGGGCTTGCTGGCAGGCCAGTCATCTGCTCATCATTGTCATGACTGTAAGAATGTGGGAAAGATCTCAGGACAGACTATTTTAGAAAAATGCTAGTTTCTATCTGTGTTACTGGATTCCAAGGGTGGTGGTGGTGGTGGTGGTGGTGGTGTGGTGGTGGTGGTGGTGGTGGTGGAGAAGGAAGAGGAGGAGGAGAGGAAAAAGAAACGAAAAGAAGAGAAAGAAGAAGAGGAAGGGGAGGGAAGAATAAGAAGCAGAAGGAGGAAAAGAAGGAGAAGAAAAAGTGGAAGAAGAGGAGGAGAAGGAAAAAGTATAGGGGGAATACAGGAAGGAGGGAGGAGAGCTGAAGGTAGAGGAAGAGGAATGGGGAAGGAGACACAGGAAGAAGGAGAAGGAGGAGGAAGATAGGTACAGAGAGGCAAAACAGTCACACAGAGCAGAAGAGGGTCCCAAGAGAAACAGCATCATCAGTGATGGCAACCGCTGTAGTCATTCAGTGTTCCTCCTCTAGACATTTCATCACATAGTTTTCACACATGACATCACTTAGACAACACTGTCATCCCTTGCAAATAACAAAACCACGGCCTGGAGAAATTTTTAAAATGTACCTGTGTCAGTAAGATGCCTGAGCAGGTGAAGACAGTTGCCACCAAGCCTACCCACCTAATTCCATCCCATGGTGGAAGGAGAGAACTGACTCCTGTAAGTTGTCCTCTGACCTCCCTCCATGCATGCACATAGAGGCTATCCTCTGTTACACACACAGACATACACACACACACACACACACACACACACACACACACACATAGGCTAGATAGATAGATAGATAGATAGATAGATAGATAGATAGATAGATAGATAGATGATAGATAGTCTAAAATAAGATCCCCCTAATTCACACTACTAAGAGAGAGAACAGTCTGAAGGGCCATGAAATTGCTCAGTCAGAAAAGTATTCACTGCACAAGCATTAAAAACCTGATTCAATTCTCAGAGCCCATGTGAAAAAGTTGGACATGACAGTGTAATACCAACACTAAGAGATGGAGACAGGGGCATCCCCAGGGCTAACTGGCTAGCCTAGCTTTCTTGGAAAGTCTTGAGTCTGTGAAAACCCTGTCTCAAATATCAGAAGGTAGATGCTATACTGAGGAATGATAATAGAAGCTGTCCTCTGTTCCAGACATGCACACGCACACACGGAAACACACATGCACATGTGTGTGTTCATACACACACAGAAAGAACAAATTATTTGAAAGCTACTGTTTTAGCATGTTAGTTGTCAATTGTTATATAACACAAGGCCCTGATATGCCAGTACTTAGTGGGTCAGGAATCCAGACGTGGCTTAGTAGGTGCCTCAGGTTCCCTCAGGGTCTATAATCAAGCTGTCAAAGAGGTCTGAAGTCTAATCCAAAGGTTTAACTGGACAAGACTCCAGTCCTCACCTCACTCAGGTGGGAAATCTCTTGGCAGGATTTATTTCTTAGTGGTCTGTTGGGCTAAGGGTCTCGGTTTCTTGCTGCTGTCAAAAACGAGTCACTAGCCTGAGTCAACACTTAAGGGTTACACCAAGAGTTGCTGATCCCCGAGACAGTGTTAAAGGCTGTTTACCCACAGCTGCTTTGCCTTTGAATTAAGCAGACTGCATTAATATGCACACGATTTATTCTTCTGAAAGGGCCTTTTCCCGGTCTCACATGCATTAGCAGCATTTGTCTTGCCCACACCCTTGCGGGATTTCCTGATGCATTTGAAGTCTAGCCACAGTCTCCTTTTGGTTGCAATCTTCCTCCTCACTTCTCCTCCACTCCTGAAATCTTCACTCCAGAGAAGCCTCGTGCATCACATCTATCCTGGGAGCACCTAATCCAGTGTCTAGATTTACAGATAAGAGCATTGAGACTCAGATTCAGTCAAGAGAAGGGGCCTCCCCCAAATCCCACAGGAAGCCATAGGCAGGCAGGGCAGGGACCCTGAGCCTCATCTGCAGCATATCCCTACACACCAAGATCCTTGCTGCGAAATCAATCCAAACCAGGCTCTTGAGCTCTAGGGGAAATGCAGACATTTCATCAACATACAAATGAGGGAAACACTTTGGTGGCTCTTCTCCCCCTGTCCCCATCCTTTGCTTCACAGGGGGCTGGCTTCGTTCCCTCCTGGGAGTGGGAAGAGCTCACTAGTTAGCTGAGCTGTGAGCAAGCCTTTTTGTGTGAAAAGCCTAGGAGTCCAGGAGGATAGGAGGATACAGCTTCTCTGTGGTCACACAATGCCCTCTAGCCTTGAGTCAGGGTAGTTCCAGGAGGAAATTTTGGAAAACAATGAAGGACTATGAAACGCACAAAGCCCACTGTGCCCTTAAGACAAAGCTGTACAATCTGGGGATCCTGAGGACCCAAGAACTGCCAAAGTGCCATGAGAAGCACGGGCACGGTGCAGAAGTTCCTGAGAGTCTGTCTGTCCCTTTCAGACTCTCAAGAGGGACCACAGCAACATCCATGAACAAAAGGGTTGAGATCTTTTTTGTAACTTTCCAAATATCTGAAACATTTTCCCTGATGTAAAAGAGATTAACAAAATGATCATGCACCTCTTATTTGGCCTTTGGAGCGCAGGGGATTCAACCCAAACCCTGCACGTGCTAGGAAACGCTACCAGGGCTTCATCTACAGCCCACCTGTCATATATCCAGTCCAAACACTGTGTGGGCTTAATGTCACATATCTGCCCTGTCCTGTCCACCATTCAGAGTATTATACTCCTTCATCTGAATAGGCAATAGAAAGCTGGTGTTTGTATTACAGGTTTACTCAATAGATGTCTACTAATTACCTATGTGCTGTGTGTTGAGGACGTGAGCCAGAATGAACTCCTGTGGTATTAAGTAATCTCTCTCCAGTTTCCTCCTACTTTCTTGCTTCTGAGCTGTGCAAGTCCCTGGAGCCAGCTCAGATCACCTTCAGTGCCAGGCTTGGAGGTGTTCAAAGCATCTCTTTTCTTATCCACTAAAATGGTTCCAGGGACTCAACATTCCAAGGTAACCCTTGGAACTGAACTAAGTTCACCAGAGGAGAAGGCAGCTGCACTTGCCCCTAGAGTAGAACATGCAAGAAAGCAAAGGCAAGTCAGGCAAAGAGAGCTAAGCCCAGGAGAAAACACATCTGATGGTGGCCTGGGCCCTAGGCCCTTCATCTCTCTTCTAAGAAAACGGAAACTGGCGTTCTATTATTGTCAACAGAAAGTGTCATCGGTGGATCATCAGTCCTTAAGGAGCTCACAGTCCAGTAGGGCAAAGTGTATCTGATACAGAATACTATGTGAGCATGATTGTTAGTATGGAAACATGCCTACAAAGGTGGTTTGTTTTTTCTGAAAATAAATAGAGGGAATATTAAAGAATCCCCCATAGGAAGTCTGCCTTCTGCTGTGATGTGCCAGAACAATTTGGACAGGCGCAGCAATGACCAGGAGGAAGGACATGGATACAGAAAAAGTAGAGAGAGGCAGGACCATGTTCCAAAGTAAGCCTGAGCATTGGGGAAGTTTCCCTTAGGAAGGATTCAGAATCTTTATAAGGAGAGTGAAGCTATAGCTTCTGGACATGAGTACATGTATGTCCCACTCAAAAACTCACAAGATTTGATAACATTGAGTCCAGCCAGTATTCCAGCACAGGCTGGAAAGTAGCTCCTGAGACCATGACTACCAGTTGAGGAGCTGTTGACAGTTAATGGTTGCTGGTGATAGGAAAAGTCCTTTTCTTCAGGGCTATAGCCTCTGGTAGGTTGCCCATGATACAGTAACTCCCAACCAAAACAACAGAAGGCATGAGAGCAAGTGGAGCTCCTTGGAAAGAAGAAGGGGCTCCACAGAAGTCTAAGGAGGATAAAAGATGATGAAGAGAGAGAGGGGTGAAAATACATGTATGAACTGGTCAAAGGTGAGTCTAAATTGGGATTTCATGTGTCGCTGAAATGACTCAGACCTCAGCTATTTGGACCACAAAATAAGACCATACTTATTTGCTAAAATCCTTTATGAGATACATCACATGCCAGAAAAGTTACCTTTTCTAGATATATATTTAGTGAATTTGGGTGTGTTTTTAAAGTTTACAACTATCATCAATAACCCATAGTCATCTCTATGACTCCATCACACACTCCTGTTCCCTCTTCCTCTTGGGCCTAACAGTGTTAATGTTTTCTGTCTCTGTGAATTTGACTATTCTTGAATTGCTTTTTATTAATATTGTATTTATATTGTTTTATTATTATTTTTAAGGTGCTGGAGATCAAACCTTAGTCTCTATGCATGTACTCACTATTGTGACTATTTCTATCTAAGAAAGGGATATGGAGTGAGGGACAGAAGAAGGGGGGAGAGAGGGAGGGAGGGAGAGAGACAAAGAGACAGAGACAGAGAGACAGAGAGAGAAAGACTGAGCAAGCAAGAGAGACCCAACAAGAAAGGGGGGAGAAATGATGAAAAAGTGTTCTTTCAGGCAGTGTAGACATCAGAAGACAACTTTCAGGGCCAGTTCTTTCCTTTCTCCATGGGTTTCATGGTCTCGGGTCCATAGGTTTGTGTAACAAGTGGTTTCACCCCCTGAGCCATTTCAACAAGCCAACAATAAGATTCTATTTTCTTTTTTTTTTTCTGTGGTGGTGGTGGTTTGGTGTGGTTTGGTGTGGTGTGGTGTGGTGTGGTGTGGTGTGATTTGGTTTGGTATGGTGTGATGTGGTGTGGTGTGGTGTGGTGTGGTGTGGTGTGGTGTGGTGTGGTGTGGTATGGTTTGGTTTGGTGTGGTTTGGGTTGGGTTGGGTTGGATTGGGTTGGGTTGGGTTGGGTTGGGTTGGTGTGGGTTGGTCTGGTGTACATGGGTTAGTCATGACGGTAGACAGTAAAGAGATCATCCATTGTGTCTTTTTTTTTCCGGGTTTCTGAAATTATTTTTGTCAGTTAATTATTTTATCTTTGTTCATCCCAAACGTTGCCCCCTCCTCATCCCCCCTCACAGAAGGGGAAGGGGAGAACCATGGTGTCTTTTTTAGTTGCTCTCCACCTTGTCCTGTCTTGAGACAAGGTCTCTCATTGAACCTACAGCTAACATTTTCAGATAGACCGGGTGCTTAATGAGACCCCAAGATCTCCCTGTCTCTACCCCACCCCCAATACCAGAGCCACAGATCCATGCCCACCCATGCAGCAAGTGCTCTATTGACTGGGCTGTTTCCCCCTCCTCAAGACTCTGTCCCCTACCCCATCCCTTCTTCCTGTCACTTGCCTACCCAGTCATAGCACAGAGCCTACCTGAAATAGCCCCTATCATCCATTTGAAATCTTCCAAATCCAGTCAGGAGCACTTTGCCTTTAGGGATAATTGAGCCAAGAGATTACAGTTGGAGGTTGGAATAAGGATCATAGATGAAAAATGGCCTGAACAGTAAGCAAGATGGTGTATGGCCTGGGGTGAAAGGAGAGAGGATTGCCAGGGGTGAGAATGTGGAGGCTTGAAGCTCAGGCTCTATGTGGAGAAATCCCAAAGCACTGAAGAACAGAAAAGGAAGCAAACAGATTTTTCTTTAGGTTCATTCTTCCAGATAATAGGTACATGCTTACCACAGAATCTTCCCGTGTTTGGCTGGCCTCCAAAGCTAACTTCTTCTTGGCTCTATTAAAATAAACATCTTTATTAACTAGAGCTGGGGATATCAAAGAAATTTGGAGATTTCAAATTTTTTCATTATTATCGTTGAAAGACATTGCCACATTTGATATGAGACAGAAAAATGAAGGCAGTCTCATGTTTGCTTCAATACATATAACTAAAATTGGAACAATACCAAGATGATTAGCATAGCCCTTACACAGGAGGGCACTCACGTCTGTGAAGCTTTCCACGTTTTTTTTAATAATGAAGAAATTCTCAGGGCATAGTTCTAGAGAGTGGGATGAGTTTCTTCAGAATCTAGAGTATTCCATCTCAGGCTGAGGAGCTCGTGGAAGAAGGGTGGTGGTGTCAGAATAGTCCCTTCCTTTCTTGTAATATCTTTCAAAGTGCATGCATTGCTAAGTTATGCATCTACTCATTTGAGCAGCTCAAGACAGTGACAGCTAGATTAGCTTGTGTCAGTATTTAGCATGTCCCCAAATCACCTCAAGTTCTTATTTTAAAAGTCAGGCTCCTGAATGCTATCCCCAGAGTTTCCCAATGTCCTTGAAGCAAGTGTTTGAAGAAGAGACTTGGGCAGCACCAATTAAAGATTTGGGCATAGCAAATAGTTCTCAAGTCGCAAGTGAACTCAAAGCAGTTGAGCTTGTCTGTTGGAGCTCTAGGCAGAGACAAGATCTGAATATAAGCCATCAATTGGTGATGTCTGCTGTGGGCAGAGCATGGCCAGCTGAGGCACAAAGGGCATGGGTTTCTCATTCGTATAGCAATTATTCACTGAGCACACAGCATGAGTCCTCCTTCCCCAGAGCTGTGGTAATCACCTTGGCATCATCCTGGCTTTAGTTTATGTATGCCAAAGAGATTATGAGAATTCCTTCATTCACTTCTGATATGAGGATCTCTGTGCACAAATAGGCCCAGGAACTCTGTCATTTCAGCCCATACTGTAGGAAAACCTGTGAGGGGAGGCATCCTAAAACCAAAAGTGTGGTTGAATACAAAGCGTAGTGCTGTGACAGGGCAGTAACAGGAGCAAGGAAATATGCCTATCTGAACAGAAGGCAGCTGAGTCTGGTCCTGGGGAAGGAACAGGAATTTTCCAGGTGAAAGAAGGAGAAAATAGACCAGGCAGAGTTGAGTACAGACGCTGTAAACAAGCATACTACAGGAGTATGTCTTTTGGAATTTGGTTACTTAGACACACACACACGCACACGTGCATGCACACACTCACACGTACATGCATATATGCATGCACTTTCCCTGGCTCTTCTTTACTACTATGTCCTAGCCCCACAGACATGCTGTTTCTCAAAGTTTTAAGACTTCTGGGGTGGGGGCATTGGAGGACTTGGAACAAGGAAAGGGAAGGAGGAAATGATGTCATCATATTTTAATTAAAATGTAAAATAAACAAAAGACTTTTGATGCTCCCAAATGAATTCTTTGCCTCCCTATAGGCCAGTCTGTGTTCTAATGTCTCAGTTTAAATGTCAACTCTTGAGTCACCAGAACTTAGTGTGGGGGTAGGGTGCACATACCTGCTGAAGTACACCATGTGTCAGGTAAAGCAAAGCTACCCAAGCCAGACAGGTATGAATACCTAGCCTCTATACACAAGTCAAGGCAGTGGCCCTTCTGCCATATTCTTGTCTTGCCATACATGCATCACACATCTAACAAACTGGAGACTACACACTAAGTTCTTCCACCCCTCCCCGTCGCCATACCAAAGAGAACTAGTATGTTTCCTGGGGCTTCCCTCTTTTCCTGAGAAGTGTCACATTAGTTGGTTTTCTATTTCTACAATGAAACACTATGACCAAGAAGACAAACCTTATAGAAGGAAGAGTTTATTTAGAGCCTACAGCTCCAGAGGGTAGGAGTCCATGACCATCATGGCAGGGAGTGTGGCCATAGGTAGGTGGACAAGGTACTGGAGGAGCAGCTAAAAGTTCACATCTAGACCCACAAACAGGAAGCAGAGAGTGCACACTGGGAATGGTGTGAGTCTTCTGAGACCTCAAAGCCCACCCTAGTGACACTCCTCCTCCAGAAGGCCACACCTTCTAATCCTCCCCCAAAATAGCCACCAACTGAGGACCAAGTATTCAAATGTTCAAGATTTATGAAGGAGACACCATGCAAAGAACTGCAAACATGAAACTCAAGCTGGCCACCCCAGAGTGGCTCAAAGGTGAAGCTTGGCCACTTGTTTGCATGTGTGCTCCTGAGAGGTGAAGAGCTGGACAGACTCCTGGTGTGCAGGCTAATAGGGAGAGGGGCCATGACTGGGTAATAAAGTGGTGAATTTCCAAGATGGCCAGCTTCTTCCTCGCCCTCCTGACCCCAGACAAGAGCCTGACCAATTAGAACAAAAGCTGAAAGGGCTTTTCTCACACCAGTAAAGCCTTCCTGCTGATGGACCGGTGGACTGGACAGAGGTTCAAGGCCAACCTGTCTTTGTTCAAAATGACCAACCTTATTTAAGGATTGTGAGGGGTGCTGAGGGTGGCTGGGAGTTGTCTTTCCTTGCCCATAATAGAAGCAGGCCTCTCTACACTGGCTGATTTCTCTGCCTTTCTGCAGTGTTTGAGATCTGTCCCTGCTGCTGCTGCTGCTGCTGCTGCTGCTACTACTACCTGGTATGCTTGAGATTGTTCCTGCCTTTTAGTCCTATAACCTGCAGACAAAATGACCCAACCAGGACCCCTAGACTTTTCCTTTCTCCTAAGAAACCCCAGTTTACAGAGGTCACTCACTAACTGCCCTACTGCCTAAGGGCACCTTTGTTCAATGGAGGTGCCCTAGCTCAGTTAGCTCTGGACAAAAGGAGCATCACCATGCAGAAGAACCCAAACAATTCAAAAATCTCCAGGCTTGGGAGACTCCTTCAAGCCTGGCAGCATGGAAGGCAGCTCTTATTTGCTCACAGCTGCCCCCTGTGTGATAAAGGACAAATACAAAAACACCTGGAACTTCAGGAGTCAAGTGGCGTAAGCCACCAAGAAGCATGGGGAAGTCACTCAAGGATTTTAAGAGATAGAATACCTAGGTGACTCCTTAAAAAAAAATAGAATGTCTTATCTCTTAATGTAAGTAAAAATAAACCACAGATGGGGACCAGATTGATAGCTCAGTGGGTAAGTGCTTGTCCTGCAAGCAGGAGGACCTAAGTTTCATCTCAGAAGTCACCCTAAAAATACAAAACAAAGTGTGGGTGACACGGTTGTAATCCATGTTAGATAGGCAGAGGTAGGCAGATCCCTGAGACTGTCGGGTTAGCCAGCCTGGCCTGCATGGTGCATTCCAGGCCAAAGATAGTACTTGTCTTAGTCAGGGTTTCTATTCCTGCACAAACACCATGACCAAGAAGCAAGTTGGGGAGGAAAGGGTTTATTCGGCTTACACTTCCATGCTGCTGTTCATCACCAAAGGAAGTCAGGACTGGAACTCAGACAGGTCAGGGAGCAGGAGCTGATACAGAGGCCATGGAGGGATGTTCTTTACTGGCTTGCCTCCCCTGGCTTGCTCAGCCTACTCTCTTATAGAACCCAAGACTACCAGCCCAGGGATGGTCCCACCCACAAGGGGCCTTTCCCCCTTGATCACTAATTGAGAAAATGCCTTACAGTTGGATCTCATGGAGGCATTTCCTCAACTGAAGCTCCTTTCTCTGTGATAACTCCAGCTGTGTCAAGTTGACACAAAAATAGCCAGTACAATTGACCCCTTGTCAACTTGACACACAAACACATCACTAGTAAGCCTCAACCCTTACATTCTTATTCATCCCCAAGATCTAAATAACTTTAAAAGTCCCACAGTCTTTACATATTCTTAAAATTTCAATCTCTTTAAAATATCCATCTCTTTTAAAATCCAAAGTCTTTTTACAATTAAAAGTCTCTTAACTGTGGGCTCCACTAAAACAGTTTCTTCCTTCAAGAGGGAAAATATCAGGGCACAGTCACAATCAAAGCAAAAATCAATCTCCAACCGTCCAACGTCTGGGATCCAACTCACGATCTTCTGGACTCCTCCAAGGGCTTGGGTCACTTCTCCAGCCATGCCCTTTGTAGCACACACGTCGTCCTCTGGGCTCCAGATGCCTGTACTCCACTGCTGCTGCTGCTCTTGGTGGTCATCTCGTGGTACTGGCATCTCCAAAACACTGCGTGACCCCTTCAGTCCTGGGCCTTCAATTACAACTGGGGCTGCACCTTCACCAATGGCCTTCCATGGCCTCTCACAGTGCCAAGCCTGAGCTGCTGTGTGACCCCTTCATGCCTTCAAAACCAGTACCACCTGGGTGACCCTTACACATTACCAAGTCCCACTGCAGAAGGAGTACAACCTTGCCTATCTCTGGAACACAGCCTCTTTGTGCTTTCAGAAAACACTTCCCAGAAGATGTCACCTCAACGATGCTGGTCTCTTCTTAATCACCGCTAATTTCTTAGCTCCAGCTAACCAGCATCAATAGTCCCAGTAATGCAAAGTTTTTGCTTTAGTAGTTCTGGTATCTTGTTAATCACAGCTGATTCTTCAGCCCCAGCTAACCAGAACTACAAAATCTTCACAATAAAAACAGCAATGGCCCTGAAGAGAGTCTTTAATTTTCCCTCTGAAATTTCACAAACCAGGCCTCCATCTTCTGCACTGTTCTCAGCATTACCTTCCAAGCTCCTACACAACATCTGACAGAGCTCTTAACAACGAATGGATCTTCAAGCCCAAAGTTCCAAAGTCCTTCCACAGTCCTCCCCAAAACATGGTCAGGTTGTCACAGGAATACCCCACTCTGCTGGTACCAATTTGTCTTAGTCAGGGTTTCTATTCCTGCACAAACACCATGACCAAGAAGCAAGTTGGGGAGGAAAGGGTTTATTCGGCTTACACTTCCATGCTGCTGTTCATCACCAAAGGAAGTCAGGACTGGAACTCAGACAGGTCAGGGAGCAGGAGCTGATACAGAGGCCATGGAGGGATGTTCTTTACTGGCTTGCCTCCCCTGGCTTGCTCAGCCTACTCTCTTATAGAACCCAAGACTACCAGCCCAGGGATGGTCCCACCCACAAGGGGCCTTTCCCCCTTGATCACTAATTGAGAAAATGCCTTACAGTTGGATCTCATGGAGGCATTTCCTCAACTGAAGCTCCTTTCTCTGTGATAACTCCAGCTGTGTCAAGTTGACACAAAAATAGCCAGTACAGTACTTGTCCCACAAAACAAGGAGGATGGCACTTGAGGGATAGCCACTGATGACCACACCCATGCAGACAGACATGCATACAGAACTGCAGAGGTGGGGTGGAGGAGAGGGGGAATGGGAGGAAGGAGAAGGAGCAGGGAACAGAGAGCTAACCCACAGAACCAGAAGCAGGGGACACAGTGTTCTCAGTTTTTTCTACCCAACACCTTGAAAGTACCACGTCTTGGCTTATATATTTCACAAATTTTGGTTAAGCATCAGTTACTTGCATTAACTATGCATTAAAGATAAAGAAGTAAGACTTCCCTCCTTATGCAACACAAGTAATAGCTGGGGACCCAGAAATCCCACAGGCAGATGTATCTGTTAACAGCAATCACCATAAGAAAATAAAACTGAATAATCAGAAAAGGGAGGTGATGGAGGGAACAGGTAGAAAGGGACAACTTTAGCCAGACAGGCAAAAGGTGATGTTTGAGGTGCAAAGGTGTCACTGGGGAGAGAATGGCTCATAGGAAGCCAATCCGGCAAAGATGTAAGAGGCAAAGACTCCTTGCGGAAGCATCACTCTGAAGTAGGAATGAGCCTGGAAGCTTTGGGTGGCAGATGGCAGCTCCATAGAACTAGCACACGGCAAGAAGAGAGAAGAGCTGCAAAATCAAAATCTGGTCTTGTTGGAGAGTTGAGCAAGAGGCAGACAATGAAGGGCTTTTACTCAAGAGCAGCAGTGCAGAAATGTAGCTCATTGAAGAGCATGCTTGCCTAGCATGCAGGAAGCCCTGAGTTGGATCCCCTGGGCCCACATAAACCAAGACTACCCCTTTCATTCTAGTACTTGTGGAGTGGATGGAGGAGAATCAGAAGCTTAAGGTTGTCCTTAGCTACATAACACTTTTAAGGCCCTCTCTCAAACTGCAGAAAAGAACTGGGTCCAAATTGTATTTGTAACTATGATCCCTGCAGGCTGTACACAATTAATCGTAAAGTACAAAGGACAGCCTAGGAAGAGTAGCTGCTCAAGAGATAATGTCTGACTCTTGATCTATACCCATTATGCCCATTGCACGGATGAAATCAACTGAGCATCTACATGGTTCATGTAACATGATGAAAGTCACATGACTAAGAAATAACAGCCGGCAGACTTCCGGCACCCTCCCAGCCGGAGGACAGAGACCTGCCCTGCAGAGAGTGCCATCTTGGCTCCGGGACTCCGCCGAACTTAGTCTACAGGTTAGAGTGAGGACCACAGAGGCAGACAGCTTCTGGGATAGGCGGGAGCCACAGAGCCGCTGAGGCAGCACCCTTTTGGGGCCGCTGACATCCGGCACCCTCCCAGTCGGAGGACAGTGACCTGCCCTGCAGGGAACTCCATCTTGGCTCCGGGACTCCGCCGAGCTTAGTCTCTACAGGTCAGAGTGGGGACCACGGGGGCAGACGGCTTCTGGGACAGGCGGGAGCCACAGAGCTGCTGAGGCAGCACCCTTTAGGGGCCGCAGACATCCGGCACCCTCCCAGTCGGAGGACAGTGACCTGCCCTGCAGGGAGCACCATCTTGGCTCCGGGACTCCGCCGAACTTAGTCTGTACAGGTCAGAGTGAGGACCACAGAGGCAGACAGCTTCTGGGATAGGCGGGAGCCACAGAACCGCTGAGGCAGCACCCTTTTGGGGCCGCAGACATCCGACACCCTCCCAGCCGGAGAACAGTGACCTGCCCTGCAGGGAGCGCCATCTTGACTCCGGGACTCCGCTGAACTTAGTCTGTACAGGTCTGCTGACAGAGGATACTCAGAATCCCCAGAAGAACAACCTCTGAACAGAGACAACTATAACAACTCCAGAGATTACCAGATGGCGAGAGGTAAAGGTAAGAATCTTACTAACAGAAACCAAGACTACTCACCATCATCAGAACCCAGCACTCCCACTTCGCCCAGTCCAGGGCACCCCAACACACCTGAAAAACTAGACCTGGATTTAAAAGCATATCTCATGATGATGGTAGAGGACATCAAGAAGGACTTTAAAGAACTACAGGAGAACATGGCTAAAGAGTTACAAGTCCTTAAAGAAAAACAGGAAAACACAACCAAACTGGTAGAAGTCCTTAAAGAGAAACAGGAAAACACATCCAATCAGATGATGGAAATGAACAAAACCATACTAGACCTAAAAAGGGAAGTAGACACAATAAAGAAAACCCAAAATGAGGCAACACTGGAGATAGAAACCCTAGGAAAGAAATCTGGAACCATAGATGCAAGCATCAGCAACAGAATACAAGAGATGGAAGAGAGAATCTCAGGTGCAGAAGATTCCATAGAGAACATCGGCACAACAATCAAGGAAAATGGAAAATGCAAAAAGATCCTAACTCAAAACATCCAGGAAATACAGGACACAATGAGAAGACCAAACCTACGGATAATAGGAGTGGATGAGAATGAAGATTTTCAACTCAAAGGACCAACAAACATCTTCAACAAAATTATAGAAGAAAACTTCCCAAATCTAAAGAAAGAGATGCCCATGAACATACAAGAAGCCTACAGAACTCCAAATAGGCTGGACCAGAAAAGAAATACCTCCCGACACATAATAATCAGAACAACAAATGCACTAAATAAAGATAGAATACTAAAAGCAGTAAGAGAAAAAGGCCAAGTAACATATAAAGGCAAGCCTATCAGAATTACACCAGATTTTTCACCAGAGACTATGAAAGCTAGAAGATCCTGGACAGATGTTATACAGACACTAAAAGAACACAAATTCCAGCCCAAGCTACTATACCCAGCCAAACTCTCAATTAACATAGATGGAGAAACCAAAGTATTCCACGACAAAGCCAAATTCACACATTATCTCTCCACGAATCCAGCCCTTCAAAGGATAATAACAGAAAAAAACCAATACAAGGACAGGAACCACGCCCTAGAAACAACAAGAAGGTAATCCCTCAACAAACCTAAAAGAAGACAGCCACAAGAACAGAATGCCAACTTTAACAACAAAAATAACAGGAAACAACAATTACTTTTCCTTAATATCTCTTAATATCAATGGACTCAACTCCCCGATAAAAAGACATAGACTAACAAACTGGCTACACAAACAAGACCCAACATTTTGCTGCTTACAAGAAACTCATCTCAGAGAAAAAGATAGACACTACCTCAGAATGAAAGGCTGGAAAACAATTTTCCAAGCAAATGGTCTGAAGAAACAAGCTGGAGTAGCCATTCTAATATCAGATAAGATTGACTTCCAACCCAAAGTCATGAAAAAAGACAGGGAGGGGCACTTCATACTCATCAAAGGTAAAATCCTCCAAGAGGAACTATCAATCCTGAATATCTATGCTCCAAATACAAAGGCAGCCTCATTCATTAAAGAAACTTTAGTAAATCTCAAAGCACACATTGCACCTCATACAATAATAGTGGGAGACTTCAACACACCACTTTCACCAATGGACAGATCATGGAAACAGAAACTAAACAGGGACACAGTGAAACTAACAGAAGTTATGGATCAAATGGATCTGGCAGATATCTACAGAACATTTTACCCTAAAACAAAAGGATACACCTTCTTCTCAGCACCTCATGGTACCTTCTCCAAAATTGACCACGTAATTGGGCACAAAACAGGACTCAACAGATACAAAAACATTGAAATTGTCCCATGCATCCTATCAGATCACCATGGACTAAGGCTGATCTTCAATAACAAAATAAATAATAGAAAGCCAACCTTCACGTGGAAACTGAACAACACTCTTCTCAATGATACCTTGGTCAAGGAAGGAATAAAGAAAGAAATTAAGGACTTTTTAGAGTTCAATGAAAATGAAGCCACAACATACCCAAACTTATGGGACGCAATGAAAGCATTTCTAAGAGGAAAACTCATAGCTCTGAGTGCCTCCAAAAGGAAACTAGAAAGAGCACACATTAGCAGCTTGACAACACACCTAAAAGCACTAGAACAAAAGGAAGCAAATTCACCCAAGAGGAGTAGACGGCAGGAAATAATCAAACTCAGGGGTGAAATCAACCAAGTGGAAACAAGAAAAACTATTCAAAGAATCAACCAATCAAGGAGCTGGTTCTTTGAGAAAATCAACAAGATAGATAAACCCTTAGCCAGACTCACTAGAGGGCACAGGGAAAGCATCCTAATTAACAAAATCAGAAATGAAAAAGGAGACATAACAACAGATCCTGAAGACATCCAAAACACCATCAGATCCTTCTACCAAAGGCTATACTCAACAAAACTGGAGAACCTGGATGAAATGGAGAAGTTCCTAGACAGATACCAGGTACCAAAGTTGAATCAAGATCAGGTTAATGATCTAAACAGCCCTATATCCCCCAAAGAAATAGAAGCAGTCATTAATAGTCTCCCAACCAAAAAAAGCCCAGGACCAGATGGGTTTAGTGCAGAGTTCTATCAGACCTTCAAAGAAGATCTAATCCCAGTTCTTCACAAACTATTCCACAAAATAGAAACAGAAGGTACTCTACCCAACTCATTCTATGAAGCCACAATTACTCTGATACCTAAACCACAAAAAGACCCAACAAAGATAGAAAACTTCAGACCAATATCCCTTATGAATATTGATGCAAAAATCCTCAATAAAATTCTTGCTAACCGAATCCAAGAACACATCAAAACAATCATCCATCCTGACCAAGTAGGTTTCATCCCAGGGATGCAGGGATGGTTCAATATACGGAAATCCATCAACGTAATCCAGTATATAAACAAACTCAAAGACAAAAACCACATGGTCATCTCGTTAGATGCGGAAAAAGCATTTGACAAGATCCAACACCCATTCATGATAAAAGTCTTGGAAAGATCAGGAATTCAAGGCCCATACCTAAACATGATAAAAGCAATCTACAGCAAACCAGTAGCCAACATCAAAGTAAATGGTCAGAAGCTTGAAGCAATCCCTCTAAAATCAGGGACTAGACAAGGCTGTCCACTTTCTCCATACCTATTCAACATTGTACTTGAAGTCCTAGCCAGAGCAATTCGACAACAAAAGGAGATCAAAGGGATACAAATTGGAAAAGATGAAGTCAAAATATCACTTTTTGCAGATGATATGATAGTATATATAAGTGACCCTAAAAATTCCACCAGAGAACTCCTAAGCCTGATAAACAGCTTCGGTGAAGTAGCTGGATATAAAATTAACTCAAACAAATCAATGGCCTTTCTCTACACAAAGAATAAACAGGCTGAGAAAGAAATTAGGGAAACAACACCCTTCTCAATAGTCACAAATAATATAAAATATCTTGGCGTGACTCTAACTAAGGAAGTGAAAGATCTGTATAATAAAAACTTCAAGTCTCTGAAGAAAGAAATTCTAGAAGATCTCAGAAGATGGAAAGATCTCCCATGCTCATGGATTGGCAGGATCAACATTGTAAAAATGGCTATCTTGCCAAAAGCAATCTACAGATTCAATGCAATCCCCATCAAAATTCCAACTCAATTCTTCAACGAATTAGAAAGTGCAATCTGCAAATTCATCTGGAATAACAAAAAACCTAGGATAGCAAAAACTCTTCTCAAGGATAAAAGAACCTCTGGTGGAATCACCATGCCGGACCTAAAGCTCTACTACAGAGCAATTGTGATAAAAACTGCATGGTACTGGTATAGTGACAGACAAATAGACCAATGGAATAGAATTGAAGACCCAGAAATGAACCCACACACCTACGGTCACTTGATCTTCGACAAGGGAGCTAAAAACATCCAGTGGAAGAAAGACAGCATTTTCAACAAATGGTGCTGGCACAACTGGTTGTTAACATGTAGAAGAATGCAAATCGATCCATTCCTATCTCCTTGTACTAAGGTCAAGTCTAAGTGGATCAAGGAACTTCACATAAAACCAGAGACACTGAAACTTATAGAGGAGAAAGTGGGGAAAAGCCTTGAAGATATGGGCACAGGGGAAAAATTCCTGAATAGAACAGTAATGGCTTGTGCTGTAAGATCGAGAATTGACAAGTGGGACCTCATGAAACTACAAAGCTTCTGCAAGGCTAAAGACACCATCAATAAGACAAAAAAAACACCAACAGATTGGGAAAGGATCTTCACCTATCCTAAATCAGATAAGGGACTAATATCCAATATATATAAAGAACTCAAGAAGGTGGACTCCAGAAAATCAAATAACCCCATTAAAAAATGGGGCTCAGAACTGAACAAAGAATTCTCGCCTGAGGAATACCGAATGGCAGAGAAACACCTGAAAAAATGTTCAACATCCTTAATCATCAGGGAAATGCAAATCAAAACAACCCTGAGATTCCACCTCACACCAGTCAGAATGGCTAAGATCAAAAATTCAGGTGACAGCAGTTGCTGGCGAGGATGTGGAGAAAGAGGAACACTCCTCCATTGTTGGTGGGATTGCAAGCTTGTACAACCACTCTGGAAATCAGTCTGGCGGTTCCTCAGAAAATTGGACATAGTACTACCGGAGGATCCAGCAATACCTCTCCTGGGCGTATATCCAGAAGATGTCCCAACCGGTAAAAAGGACACATGTTCCACTATGTTCATAGCAGCCCTATTTATAATAGCCAGAAGCTGGAAAGAACCCAGATGTCCCTCAACAGAGGAATGGATACAGAAATTATGGTACATTTACACAATGGAGTACTACTCAGATATTAAAAAGAATGAATTTATGAAATTCCTAGCCAAATGGATGGACCTGGAGGGCATAATCTTGAGTGAAGTAACACAATCACAAAAGAACTCACACAATATGTATTCACTGATAAGTGGATATTAGCCCAAAACTTAGGATACCCAAGATTTAAGATACAATTTGCTAAACGCATGAAACTCAAGAAGAATGAAGACCAAAGTGTGGACACTGTGCACCTTCTCAGAATTGGGAACAAAACACCCAGGGAAGGAGTTACAGAGACAAAGTTCGTAGCGGTGATGAAAGGATGGACCATTTAGAGACTGCCGTATCCAGGAATCCATCCCATCATCAACTTCTAAACGCTGACACCATTGCATACACTAGCAAGATTTTGCTGAAAGGACCCAAATATAGCTGTCTCTTGTGAGACGATGCTGGGGCCTAGCAAACACAGGAGTGGATGTTCACAGTCAGCTATTGGATGTATCACAGGGCTCCCAATGGAGAAGCTAGAGTAAGTACCCAAGGA
The DNA here is from genome assembly GCF_978045245.1 of Mus caroli. Lineage (NCBI taxonomy): Eukaryota > Metazoa > Chordata > Mammalia > Rodentia > Muridae > Mus > Mus caroli. The sequence goes on from NW_028227272.1 coordinate 4,926,103, forward strand.
GCTAAAGGGATCTGCAACCCTATTGTTGGAACAACATGATGTACTAACTAGAACCCCGGAGCTCTTGTCTCTAGCTGCATATGTATCGAAAGATGGCCTAGTCAGCCATCAATGGAAAGAGAGGCCCATTGGACTTGCAAACTTTATATGCCCCAATATAGGGGAATGCCAGGGCCAAAAGAATGGGAATGGGTGGGTAGGGAAGTGGGGGGCGCTATGGGGGACTTTTGGGATAGTATTGGAAATGTAATTGAGGAAAATATGTAATAAAAATATAAAAAAAAAAAAAAAGAAATAACAGCCAAGATTTACTCGAGTGTCTGAGCAAAGCATACATGCCATTGGCAAGCTCCACACTTCTCTGTCATGAGATGAAGCTAGGAGCATTTTCAGAGTCATGAAACACATGGATTCCCAAGGCCCTCAAATCTGCGACCATCAACTCAGACATGAATAAAAGAGCATTCTGAAGCTAATCCCAGCAGCCCATGAAGCAGAGACTCTTGGGAGATTAGCCTTGTACATGTGGAGTATTTCCATTAGACCTGCTTGTCTTAAAAGCCAGCAAATATCAGACTGCATGCTTATTCTGTGCCGAGGAGTCTTCCAAGTGCTTTCCATGTTGGATCCCTTGCCAATCACATTATGAGGCCATTCCTGTGGTAGGGAACGAAAAGATCTCGGCTCGATTGTCTCCTGACAACAGGAGGAATACCCTGAGCCTTTTCCACCTTCCAGTGGCTCTTCAGATCCTACTACAACACACTGCACACTAGGTAGTCAAATGCAGCCAATGAAGATATGCCATATTCCTTGAAATCACTCACTCCCCACACACACAAACACACACACACCCTTTGGTCTCATCTTCCAGGTACCCCACAGAGCTACACCACCTAACTTTCCAAGTGATTCTGCAACATTCTGCTTATTGCCTCTATTTTGTGACTGAGAAGCCGAGGCTATTCTAAGCTTTCACCTGCTAAGCTAAGACTCTAACTCCCAGCCCCCCAATGGTGTGGCTGTTATCCTGAGGTCTGAAGGAACCTTGGGAATGGAAACATGAACCAGGGGTAAAACTAGAGGGTAGAGTTGGTGATAGTAACAGGCTTGTCCCAACTACTCTGCTCAAGTCAAAGGCGGGACTGTATAACTTTTTTTGTAATGAATTAAAATAAATTGAAAAGAATGATTGCCCAATTGTTGACTCTCACTGATGCTGTCCTGGGCCGTATGTCAGCACTGGCATGGGATTGATGCAGGGGAAGAGTTAAGGCTTGAATTATTATCAGAATTAGGGTGCTTTATTGGTTCACATCACCCAATCTTCCCCAGCCATTATGGCTTCACCAAAACATTAAACTACTTTAAACTTTCATTTTCCTCTTAAAACTAAATTAGTTCGGAGGAAATTGTGTTTTCTGAGCTCCAGTTCCAGCCTCAGGCAGAGGGAGTTACAGTACAGCACACAAATAAACAACAATCACGGCCTAATTACTAAGTAGCAGGAGCGTCCCTGGCAAGTGACAGGTCCTGGAGGGAGGCAGGGCTCAAGTGGACGCCTCTGGAAGCCTGGAGATGTTGACATGGTAATCTTCTGCTTCTCTGGCCCTGAAAGACAAAGACAAAGGACTTTCTAAGGCACCTACCAGATCCCTGCCCACTGGATGCTAACCTATGCTATCCTGTGTTTACTTCCCCCATTGAGAACCCTGTTGGGATAATGTAGGAATAGAATGTGAGCCAACTGCCAGACCTCAGTGTATGGCTGAAACTGAACCACTCATTAAAGTTAAGACTATTGGATTAAGATTTATTTGCTGAGGATCTGTTGTGTGTCAGAAAATATGCTGTACTCCTTGCTTTTAACCGCTTTCAGATGTCTATTCTTCCTGTCTACCCTCTTTGATAAAAATATTCCTTTCATGCCAAGCATCTACCAAATCCTTTTGGCTTCAAGATTAAAGATGATCTTCTTGTAGACCCTCCAGCAATGGAGTGGTTGAGGCAAAGCTAAGCACAGGGCTTGCAATCATTGCAGGACAATGGTCATTTGATTACCCCCACACCAACCATAGGACCTCTAATACCCAAAAAGTAAAGCTGAGCCCAGCACAGAATATCAGTCATGTGACTGAAGCTAAGCCACTTAAAGGACCTCACCACTCTGACATAGGATTGGTTCAAGGGCAGCAGTAGTTGGAAGCCAAGCCAATCACAATTTTTCTCCAGGATTTTTCTGCTTAAAGCTAGAAATAAGGTTCTGTCCTCCCAGATCTAGAAAAAAATACAACTTTTATCTATCAATGGCCATGGGGGTAAAAGCCATCCTCAGAAAAACACAAAAGTGGTGAGTGGGGGTGGCAGGCTTAGAAAGCTGAGGCATGGGAGGAGACAAAGATCCCTGTCTCTGACAAGACTCCATTCTGTCTATCGGTTGCATTGCCCAAGCCTATAAGTCACCCTAGCTTTCACCTCCCAGGAGTTTAGTCAAGATGAAGTACTATCCTCCAGAAAATCAAATAACCCCATTAAAACATGGGGCTCAGAGCTAAACAAAGAATTCTCACCTGAGGAATACCAAATGGCTGAAAAAAATGTTCAGCATCCTTAATCATCAGGGAAATGAAAATCAAAACAACCCTGAGATTCCACCTCACACCAGTCAGAATAGCTAAGATCAAAAATTCAGGTGACAGCAGATGCTGGCGAGGATGTGGAGAAAGAGGAACACTCCTCCATTGTTGGTGGGATTGCAAGCTCTGGAAATCAGTCTGGCGGTTCCTCAGAAAATTGGACATAATACTACCAGAGGATCCCGCAATACCTCTCCTGGGCATATATCCAGAAGATGTTCCAACTGGTAATAAGGACACATGCTCCACTATGTTCATTGCAGCCTTATTTATAATAGCCAGAAGCTGGAAAGAACCCAGATGTCCCTCAACAGAGGAATGGACACAGAAAATGTGGTACATTTACACAATGGAATACTACTCTGCTATTAAAAAGAATGAATTTATGAAATTCCTAGGCAAATGGATGGACCTGGAGGGTATCATCCTGAGTGAGGTAACACAATCACAAAGGAACTCACACAATATGTACTCACGTATAAGTGGATATTAGCCCAGAAACTTAGGATACCCAAGATATAAGATACAATTTGCTAAATGCATGAAACTCAAGAAGAATGAAGACCAAAGTGTGGCCACTTTGCCCCTTCTTAGAATTGGGAACAAAACACCCATGGAAGGAGTTACAGAGAAAAAGTTTGGAGCTGAGACGAAAGTATGGACCATCTAGAGACTGCTGCACCCAGGGATCCATCCCATAATCAGCCTCCAAACGCAGACACCATCGCATATGCCAGCAAGATTTTGCTGAAAGGACCCTGATATAGCTGTCTCTTGTGAGGCTATGCCAGTGCCTGGCAAACACAGAAGTGGATATTCACCGTCAGCTATTGGATGGAACACAGGGCCCCCAATGGAGGAGCTAGAGAAAGTACCCAAGGAGCTAAAGGGGTCTGCAACCCTATAGGTGGACAACAATATGAACTAAACAGTACCCCCAGAGCTCGTGTCTCTAGCTGCATATATAGCAGAAGATGGCCTAGTCGGCCATCAGTGGGAAGAGAGGCCCCTTGGTCTTGCAAACTTTATATGCCCCAGTACAGGGGAACACCAGGGTCAAGAAGTGGGAGTGGGTGGGTAGGGGAGTGGGGGGAGGGTATGGGGGACTTTTGGGATAGCATTTGAAATGTAAATGAAGAAAATACCTAATTAAAAAATATATTTAAAAAAAAAAGATGAAGTCCTATCATAAGCAGGTAGGGGCTGAAGGATGGCCTCACGGCCTCATCTCAATAGCTAAGTTACTGAGCAAGCCCTGCATACAGGCACTTACGTGACTCATTTCAGTGAGTTCCTAAATCCATAGAACTATGAAGGTGGTACCACGGATATGCCCATTTCACAGTTAAGGAAACTGGGGCACAGAAATAGTAAAGTGATTTCTCAAAGGTCACACACTTTAGCCTTGTAGAATGAAAACAGCTCTATGTTGTGAACTTTAGTGCTCCTTTGCAGAGAATGGTGTGGAAACCAGGCATCCCCATTCCCAGGTATGGGAAGATTTAGAGTGTCAAAGCTTGGGACCCAGCTCCGAAGCCACCTTCTTCATCTGTCTCTCCTTTACTTCTAGACAAAAATCTGCCCCTGCCCGTTGGATTCTCTCAGCCACTGCACAAGCCCTGAGCTGATCCCTTTTTATTTCCACGAATGGAAACATCTTTATTGTGTTTTCTTTTTCCGAGTATCTGAAGATGCTCCACACTGCCTGGTGTTATTCTCACTGGTAGTGCTCCAGTCCACAAATGCCAAGGGCTGAAACTTCCCTGTTATACAACTGTTCCCAACTTCCAGGGCTGATTGCCCCTGGCAGAAGCAGCCCCAGACAGGCCAGAGCGTTTGATGCCGAGTGAGCGTGTCAAGGCTGCCTGGGCATTTGCTAGTCCCTTTTAATTTTGAGAGCAAGAGAGTCTGGATATACAGAAATGAGGGGAAGGCAGAAAGACAAGGAGAGAGAAGGGCAAGGTGAGATAAAGCAGGGTTTGTGAAGCCGCAGTGAAGAGCAAAACCAATATCATCATTGCTCATTCCCCTGCTGGGTTCCTGATAAGACAAGGCATTTGAGATTGCTCCTGAAAATGGGGACTTGGCCAGGGTGACCTTGGATGCAAAGATTCTTCACTCACAAAGCAACCCAGAACTCTTCCTGTTCCAGGCCCTGCAGTGGGTGTGGCCTGAGAAGAGTCCCTGCGCCCCTGGGAGAGCCTTGCCTGTAGCTGGGATTGCAAATAAGCCACCTATTTTGGTGTATTTTCTAGTAACTTCTTTGGGGAGGGAAGAAGAGACTTCAGTAACAGTTAATGTGGGACGCTAGCATGGTTTGCATGTAAGGTTCAAGTGTGAGTCTTTTGGCGACAAATGTGAGCAACCCCTGGTAACTGGAGTGCCCTCCATCAGCCTCCCACCCTCTGGCTTTCATAAAGCCATCATCTGAAATAGATTCCTCTCTGCTGGAGGCTGAAGGGAGGAGGGAACTTTTATATAGGGGGGTATATTCCTTTCCTACCATGGATATAACTGATTACTATAAACCTACAGGCTTAGAACCATACATAGGAATCTACAGCCCTGGAGTCTGGAATTGGCTCCAGGGAAGAATTCACTTCATTGTCCTCTTCAGTTTCTGGTGGTCACCAGCAATCTTTGGCTCACAATGCCTTCCTTCAAGCCAAGTTACTCTCATTCTATCAGCTCTGTGTTCTGCTCTTCCTTCTGTCTCCCTTCCCTACTGTGAGGAAAGCCAGTGATTACAATACACTTACCTTGACACTCCAGGATGACCTCCTCCCTTCAGTGGTCAGCAGTTCCGCCCGCTGCCTTTATTCCCCTCTGTGGAGCCTAACATAGTCAAGGGTTCCTGGAATCAGGATGTGGACATTCATTTGGATCATTATTATACTGCCTATTATAGACGCTTTGGCAGAATTCTCCATTCTGTGTATGTGTGTGTTGTTAATGTTGATTTGGGATAGCACCTCAAAAGGTAGCCCAGGATAGCCTCCAACTTGTGAACCTCTTGCCTCAGCCTCCAAGGGGATAAAAGGTGTGCTCATGAAATCTTCACTAATACACGAGGTGCCTATGGCCTCCTTTTTCTAAGGTGAGGGAAAAGATTTGACAAGTGACTCAAAAACTTGCCTCTTACCACTGCTCCCCCAAGAAAATGATGTTTGTGTGTATGTCTGCTAAAATATTGTCGACACTCAAATGTGTTTAAGACCAGGCTGGCCTCAAGCTCTCGTCCTCCTTCAATGAAATTAGGGGTATGCACAGCAATGTCTGAGAATGAAAGCTAGAGAATCTCCAAGACTGCCCCTCCCTCCCTCATAAGCAGACCATGAGACCTTCTTGCACACACACAATCACCTCAATCTCTCCTAGGGAATGACACTCTTGCTTACATCCAGGATGTCTTCCTGTGCTACTGTGTGGTCATGGTGCTGACACAGGTCCTGGATCGCCAGGATGTTGCTTCCAAGAAGACTTTGCTGTCCCATCAGGGCCACCACTCTGAGTGTTGTTGTGCAGTGCGGTGCAGCAGTACCACGGGTAGATTAGCACAGACTCATTTTAGGACCTGGGTGGGGTTATGGGCTTTCTAGCCGAGGCTAGCTGGGTCACCAGCCAGAGCATTGGATTTAGATCCTTGATCCAAAGCTGAGAGAGACTCCAATGAAGACATCCTGACATCTCAGGACAGACAGTTTGGTGGCTGTGGGTGGCTCAAGGGTCTTCTGATGTAGCCTATGTTCTGGACATGTGAGTTTTAAAGGCTCCAAACTGCAAACGTTAGTCTCTCTTTACTAGGTCAGTGCTGTCACTGGGGAAGGCCCCCTTCTGATTCCTTCTATGCCTCTCTCTGCCTCTCCTGCATTCATCCCCCCTTTTCTCTCTTCCTCCTCTCTCTCCAGGTCATCTCCCCCATCCCTCTGTCTCTGGGTCTCTTGTCTGTCTCTAGCTCTATCATTCCACCTGCTCTGTCTCTGCCTATCTCTTTATTTGCCTCTCTGACTTTCTTTGTCTCCCTATCTCTGTTTCTCTATTGGTCTCCTGTGTCTCTGTCTCCTGCCTCTGTCTCTGTATCTGTCCCCCTGTGTCTCTGTCTCCTGTCTCTGTTCCACTGTCTCTCTCTGCCTCTGTATCTGTCCCCCTGTGTCTCCATCTCTTATCTCACTCTCAGTGAGACACACTTTCTTCTCTGTGTGTTATGTGTGTGTTTATGCATGTGTTATTTGTATGTGTGTGCATATGTCTGTGCCTATGTATGTTTATGTGCGTTACTTGTATGTGTGTGTGTTGTTGTTGTGGTTGCTGATGTTGTTGTTTATATGTGTTCTGTTTGCTTTCTATTTCTATGATAAAATAGCGACTAAAACCAACTTGGAGAAGAAAGGATCTATTTCACTTACAGCGTACAGTTCATAGCTGAGGGAAGTCAGGAAATGAACTGAAAACAGAAACCTGGAGACAGGAATTAAAGCAGAGGCCAGGGAGGCCTCTTACATGGATGCTGCTTACTGTCTTGCTTTTCCTGGCTTGTTCAGTTTGCTTTCTTACACAACCCAGGAGCACCTGCCCACTGGTGGCACTACCCACAGTGGGCTGGGTCCTCTCACATCAAGCATTAACCAAGAAAACGCTCTGTGGAAATGCCTACAGGCAATCTAAGGGAGATGGTCGACAGAGTATTATCTGTGTATATATTAGGTGCCTGTATTATTTGTGTGCCTGTTGTTTGTGAGTTGTTTGTGTTTGTGCATATACATTGTGTGTATTGTGTGTGCACATGGTGTGTGACTTGTTTCTGTGTGTTTGCATCTACTTTTTGTTTTCTTCTCTGTGCTCTTAACTGTCTTCAGGGCTCTGGCTTGGATCTTATTTTTCCCTTGGTTTGCTTCCTCCCTTACCTACTCTCCTCCTCTGTCACTTCAGCCTGTATTTCTCTTTGATGCTCCTCTCATTTCTCTGCAGGATGAGAGGAGAGGAGAGTAGGAAAGACAGAGGCAGAGGAGGGGGCTATGTTCCATTCTCCCTTCCTTCATTCCTCCATCAGCCCCGGCTCTGAACTCAAGTGCCAAACTCTGCCCACACCCCTACAGTGTCCCAATCAGCTAGCACCAGTGTCCCTCCCAGTCAGCTAGCACAGACAGGAAGCCCAGCCTCCCCTTAGTGTCCAAAGCACAAGAGCATTGGGTGGGAACAGCCAACGCTTTTAAACAGGCTGCAGTTCTCCCCAGGACAGTCTGATTTTTCTCCAAAGAGGAGAAAGAACTGCTCAGTGTCCCCATTCACGGTCGGCACTTTTCACTGTTAACTTTCTCCATGAGGAAACTCTGACATTCCAGAGCTTAGACGAGGGTTTGGAGAGAGAAAGGGAGAAAAGAAATAATTATGTGCCCAGCTCTTGGCAGTTGCACATTTTTTCTTCCGTTTTATGTCCCAAGTCATAATCCTGCACATATAAAATTTAACCACCACTGCATTGTTAGCATTTTGCAGAGAGAATTCTTCAGCTATAGCAACAACCAATTTACTTGAAAGAATTGCTAGAGTCTGTTTACAGCCAACAGGCCCAGATTGGCTTGTAACACTCCTGGTGTACCTGGTGACAGGTGCCCTGGCTTTTCCTCATTTGCTTCCTCCTCTGTGCAGCATGCAGGCTTATAGAAGTGCTGGCTCTTTGATGAACACCCCTCTCATGGCTTCTTTTCTGGGCAGGCATTGGAGTATTGCCAGAAGAAGCAAGAGGAGAGACTCCATTCTGGAACCTTCCCTGGCTGGGGTCACAGCTAGCTCTTCATTTGTTCTCTGGCTAACTTCGGGACAAATCAATAAACCCTCTGAGCCCCACTTCCGGTTTCTTCCATGGTAGATAGACAGCCTGTCTCTCAGGCTGATGTGAGGATGGACTGGAACATTGGATGAGATGAGTCCAATACATACAAGAGACATGTCCTGTGTAAGACAGTGTATGTCTGTTTCACTCTTCATTCAACTCAGAGGTTGAAGTCTGCCAAGCATTTGGTGCTCACAAAATGAGTAAAAGAGGATAGGAGTCTTGCATGAGTTATGGGTGAACCTCCTTCCTACTTCTGAGATCAGACTTCATAGAGAAATACTAGCTATGACTTTGAAATATTCCTTCTTTCTCCCTGCCTCCTCGATATCAAAAGGCCTTCCCAGCCACACACATTTTGCAATCTTAGGACTCTAAAACCAGTGCACTGCAAAGAGTCCATAGCAGTTAAGACTCTTTGACAACAAAACCCTATCTTAAGTTACCTTAAACACCAGTCATTGATTGACATGGCTGGTATGCCCATGCCTTCAGTGGTGTCACACTGAGGATCCTGTACCCAGTATCACAGCTTCTTCCACAACTTTTATCTGCTTCCTGAATTGGTCTGTTTATAGCCAACAGGCCCAGGTTGGCTTGTAACACTCCCTGACAACAGGTTTCCTCATTTGCTTCCTCGTCTAGAACATCATGTTAGCTATATACATGTTGGCTCTCTTCAGAAGCTGGGTCCTACAGTACTATATCCCAACGGCTTCAACACAAGCAAGGACTGACAAGCTGACTCTGGTCCACTGCCTGCTCTGTAAATAAAGTTTTACTGGAGCTCAGCCCATCTACTCATTGGTGTGCAGTCGATGACAATTCAAAAGCTTCAAAAGGAAGGGAGGAGAAGAGAGGCAGGGAGGAAGGGAGGAAAAAGAAACAAAGAAAGAATTCTCTATGACGGTCAGCACTGGGGCCATGCCAAAGGGTGCTTGCTGGCCTTATCTACAACAGGCCCTGCTTGTGTCAGGTTAGAATAGTGGTTTGAATGAGAATGGGCCCCATGTAGGATCTCATACTTGAATTCACAGTCCTTAGTTGGTAGAACTATCTGGGGAAAGATTAGAAGGTGTGGCCTTGTTGGAGGAAGTGTGTCACTACTTGGTTTCAAAAACTCACACCAGTCCCAGCTAGCCCTCTCTGACTCCTGACTCTGCCTCCTGTTTGTGGATCTCAGCTCTTGTGGTTGTAAGCTCTCAGCTACTTATTGCTCCAGCACCACGCCTGCTTGTCTGCTGCCACACTCCCCAGCATGGTGGTCATCAGCATGACGGTCATGGATGCACCCTCGGAAGCTATAAGAAAGCTTCCAATTAAATGCTTTCTCTTTTATAACTGCCTTGGCTTGTTGCCTTTTCACAGCCATAGAAATGAAGATAAAATGGGGGATGGGTATAGAGTCTCAGTGGTCAAGGACTTGGCTCTCCCTAAATCACTCTCTGGGGTTTGGGAAACTCTAATAAGCCTACCTTCACCCTGTGGGTACCCCCTCTGCTGGAAGGTGAAGCTAGCCAAAGCACCTTGATTGGAATTCCTCCCCACCAGACCATAGAGAACAGGAGAGGAGTGTGTTCCTGGGGAACAGGAGAAACAAGGACAGTTGCTTGAGGGACAGGAAAAGAGTAAATCAGGCAAAACACAGGAACCCGATCCCACAGACTGCGTGAAGGAGCATGAGCCTCGTGCCCAGCGTCATAGGCACAAACGAAGACTCCAGCTTGCCAAAAGTGCTCAGTTCCCTAAGAAACTGTTGATATAAATTTTCAGTTAACAGACAGATGCTTCTCTTCTGGAATAAGCATTCATGTGGACTCCTGTATCGGGAACTCCAGAGCCTGTCCTCAGTGCCAATGACTGAGCAGAGAGCAGAGAAAACCAAGCAAAACACTATTGATCTTTCTGTTTGAGATACAGCCGTGGGCAGAGGCTCAACAACACAAACCTCTTAAAGCGGAGGCAGCGTCTGAAGCTGGAAATGACCCTTCAGACCCTGCCAAGGATGCCAGCTTCTTGTTCATCAGACTGTGAAACTCTCCCAGTTCCAGACAGCATTCCATGAGCACAGCAGACAAAGCCAATCAATCACAGAACTCTTTACCCCACTCTTCAATGTAATGGCCATACATGTGCTCATTCCACAATGGTTGTGTTACTCCTCCTTGTCGGCCCTGACTATCCATGCTCCAGAATCCTCATCAAGACACAAAGAGAAGCCTGCAGTGCCTCTCTCTAGTCTAAATACAGATCTCTTCATAATAGTCTCTCTTTGAAATATATCAAGAAACCAAACACCCATCACTATGTGAAGAGTAAACCTGAGTAACAGGTACATACAATACTATTGTTTAACCTTTTAAAGGGAAGAAATTCTGGCATCTGCTGTAGCATGGAGGAAGCTTAAATGCAAAGTAAAAGAAACTGCACACAAATGACAAATAGTATAATTCACTTAAATAAGGTCCCCATGAAGACTGAAAAGTACATGCTTTCAGAGTCTAGATTCTGAGAAAATAGAGAATTTCTAAGTGAAAATTCTGGGGTTGGATGGTGATGGCACTGGCTTCTCAATGGTATTAGTGTCTTTTAAAACCACTGAATTGGCCAGGCGTGGTGGCACATGCCTTTAATCCCAGCACTCGGGAGGCTGAGGCAGGCAGATTTCTGAGTTCGAGGCCAGCCTGGTCTACAAAGTGAGTTCCAGGACAGCCAGGGCTACACAGAGAAACCCTGTCTTGGAAAAAACAAAAAACAAAAAAACAAAAAAACACCACTGAATTGTGCCCAGGCCTAAGGAATGATAGAGCCAGAGGACAGGAGGGGTCCTATGACAGAGCAGTCACACACATGATCTAATAGCAGCTGGGGTTACATGCAGAAGACTTGTACAAGATCAGCCATGTGGGTGATGATGGCTCACATCTTTACATTTTTAATCCCAGCAGTTGAGAGGCAAAGGCAGGTGGAGCTCTGTGAGCTCAAGGTCAGCCTGGTCTACAGAGCAAGTTCCATGACAGCTAAGGGTTACACAAAGAAACCCTATCTCAAAAAAACAAAAGAGAAAAAAAGACTTGTACAAGATTGTGGGGCCGACGTAGGAAGCCTATTTTGGTTGAATGGGGCTTGCTCCAGAAACCCAGTAGAGAACTAACTCTACAAGGGACGGAAAAGCAAGCCACATTCCCAGAGTCAGGTACCTGACGCTACAGAGCTCCCAACTCCATAATTCTGTGACTATAAGTCACGCAGACAATGTCCCAAGCTTCTTACAGTCTGGCTAGACCCCACCCCCACAGTTACCTGACTTAGCCAGGTATGCTCCTCCCCACAGTTACCTGGCAACAGCAAGATAGCCAGCCCACTATAAAAGGGACTCCTCCTCACTCTCTTTAAGCTCCCACCTTCCTTACTCTCCTCTCTAGCCCTCCTTCTCTCTCTCCCTTCCCCACCTCTCTCCACATGACCATGGCCGGCCTCTCTCTTTCTACCTTCTCTCCTTCCCCTGCCTTTCTACAATAAAGCTCTAAAACCATAGACTGTCTCTGCTCATCAAGGCCCACTGTGCTTGAACGATGAGATAGGCTTTCTCCAAAGGAGCCGCATCTAACCTCCTGCTCTCTCCTCCCTTCGACCCCAGAACTGATTGAGCCACCCCTGGGCCCCCATTCTGTTCTCAGATCAGCAGTGTATGGAATGACGGAGGCTAAGAACCTAATGCCTAGGACTTCCCCTTGTCCACCACCCGCCAAGTTGGGGTCCGTGTACTGCACACAGTCAGACACCCACCCAGCCCCGTGGAAAGTGTGCGGCAGTCCATCCGTGTCTGCCCGCCCAGAGCACCAGAACTCTGGCAGGATGTGGGTTTTCCCCCACCCGCTTTATCCCCCCAGCACCCACCTGCCCCACACAAGATCACGATAGCTGAAAGTCCATCATGAGTGGAAAAATGGCTCATGAGTCTCCACCCCTGGCTGAGGTGCTCCACCCCTGGCTGAGATGCTCCACCCCTGGCTGAGGGGCTCCACCCCTGGCTGAGGGGCTCCACCCCTGGCTGAGGGGCTCCACCCCTGGCTGAGGGGCTCCACCCCTACCAAGGCACTATTACAGCTACTGAAAGAAAGACAGTCACTTTTCTTTGGGAGTGTGGTTACTGGGAGGTTGTCTAATCCCCTGAAGTTGGCCCCATAATCATGTGCAGATGGACGACACTAATGGGACTAGGGAGAGAATTTCAAATGGTGGAGGAGACAGGAAGTTGGTAGGGAGACATGTGGGAGCTGTGGAGAGTTGGAGGGAGGAAGGAGGTGTATGTGGTTAAAGTATAAATTGTATGTATGTATGTATGTATGTATGCATGTGTGTATGAAATTTTCAAAAATAAAATATACTTTTAAAATAACTCGTGTAAAACAAACTATCTCTAAGGTGTAGTTCAGGTTCTGCATTGGTCCTGTCCAGCTTGGCCCCACTGTCTTTCATGTTCTCCCCTCACCCAAGCTCTTTCCCCTCTGGATACGGATTGTGATAATTGCATGCCTTTTTCCCCCAGGTCCTAGAAGCACTTGGTTCTTCTCCATCCTTGCCATCCGGGACTTACATTGACATCCTGCAGATCTCACTGCGAACAACCTTTCTTCTGTAATTCTAACTGGATCCCACTGGAGTGGGCTGTCTCTCACTTCCTCGGTTTCCTTGGCTTACCACAATGGTTTCATCTCCGTTCCCCTTGCTCTACATCACAGTGTGTCTGCCTTTCTGCCACTTCATCTTGATATTTGCAGAGGCATACTGAGCCCAGCACACACAATCCATAGAAACGTTTCCTCATCATGCCAAAGCACCCAGAATGTCTGACCCCAAGCATCAACGGATATAAGCTCACCTGAGAATTTGTTTTAAAATGTAGGTTCCTGGGACACTGAGCTGGCTCATGGACAAAGGCACTTATCACCCACCTGACAACCTGCGTTTGCTCCATGGATCCCATGTGCTGGAAGGAAGAACTCCTGCAAGGGTTCCTCTGGCCTCCACACATAGTGACATGCTTCAGTACATACAGAGACACATAAATAAATAATGTTAAAACTTACTTTTAAAATATGAGTTCTGAACCCACTCGGAAATGTAGACTACTTGTCCAAAATAGATCAGAAATGCCATTGTGGAACCTACCCTGTTGAGGTAAATTTTAAACACTAGTCTATGAGGACCTCCGCCTGAGGTTGAGGGAAATAAAGCTTTAGCTTTAAAAAGAGTGCTACAGTGTGCAACCAGGTATAAACTTCCTTTAGATTACACTGCAATCTTTTACTTCACATCCAATCTACTCTGTACTTAGTCCCAAGCAATTACTGTTAAATATTGTCATTGTGTAGCTTGTTTTCCTATAAATAGCATAATTATGAAATTTTCACAGATGTTGCCACTTTCTACTTAATTGTCTACACCTGGGCTATTTTAACCACTGAGGTTATAAACCTGGAACAGGCGCCAGCGCTCTCAATGAACAGCAGCCAGACTGAGAACTACCAAATCTACTGGCAAGCTGCAGAGAGGGCCGCCCAGACGCCCATCTACTCATTTAAGTAGTCTCAGCTGAGGTTGGCTTGGTTTTGGTTTTGGTTTTGTTTGTTTGTTTGTTTGTTTGTTTGTTTTTCATATATCGTGCAGATGAACCCGGGGAATCTGGCTGAGGACAAGGTAGAATGATCTACCAGTTAGAGCAGCAATGCCAGCCATCTTAGAGGCTGCTCCAGCAGTACTTGATAGAGGACATGTCTGGTGAGAAGCAAGAGATGGAAACTTCCTATAGTGTACTAATTATCCATGGTCTTTTACGGCTTCTCATTGTCTACCTGCTCCAAATTCTCAGCTGAGCAACTCAACCCTTCCTCTTGGCCATCCCTGGGCCAGAGTGATCAAGAAAGGAAACCATGCTGACTTAACTAGTCTAGCCCATGTGTTATCCCTGGGGATGAGACGAGGAGGCTGGGCCAGCACTAAGCCAACCATAGACTGAGAGCTAGCTGCAGGTAGTTCCTTTTGGTGGCTGATATTAACAGTAAGCTGGAAAGAGTCTAGATCACCATGGAGACAAACCTCTGGACATGTTTATGAAGAAGCTTTTAGACTGGGTTAACTGCAATAAGACCCACCTTGGATGTCTGCTCTACCTGTTGGGGTTCTGAGTTGAATAAAGAGCAGAGAGTGAACCAGCCACCAACACTTATTGCTCTCTGCTTCCTGACTGTGGCTGTGATGCGAGCAGCTGCATCAAGTTCCCGCTGCTCTGCTTTCCCTCCGTAATTGGTGACACCCTCGGACTGTGAGCCAGCATAAACCCTCCTTTCCTTGAGCTGATTTTGTCGGTATTTTGTTGCAGCGGTGAGGCAAGTAATAAAGCCCCAGAGAAAACCCTGTGTTGTCATCAGCAAAGGGGGGCTAGTGCTGAAGAACCCCCATGAGAATCCCAGTACTTTCCAGAGAGCTCCTACCCCTCAATCCCAGCCTGGTAACACCGCTACTCTAGGGGATTATGAATTGACAATATCACGCCTCATTCCCATCCCTAGCCCTGACCCACAGTTTCCTGAGACTCCAAACCTGTCCCTGATATATCCCCACATCTGCCATGACAGGATAAGGAAGTGAGGACTGGCTACAGATCACAGACGAGGCAGAGAACCTCTGCTTGTTCCAATAACAGATGGGCACCTGTCAGAAAAGCCCTCAGGAAAAAATGTGGCCTCTCAAGGTCCCCTGCATGTAGAGTTTAAATTTTTCCACTGCACCCTGGCATGGCTATTAATTAATGTTATTATTATCTCTCATTGAGATGGATGAGAATACTAATTACCCCTCTCATTCAAATCTCTCTATAGTCGTACTTATCTTTAGACAAATAACAACATACAGGCAGATGACTGATGCTCCGTGTTTAGCACGCGTTCGTAACTGAGTCGTCTGTGTTGATCTCCCTGCCATGGGCCTGGGCTCTTTGCTTCGCTATTCTTCTCCACTGTGCATCCTTCCCTCTTCCATGTTCCCTCCTTCCAGTGGCCATACCATTAGTTCCTTGGCTGGGAGCAGAGAAAAGGAGAAACCTCTGGAAATAAAGCATGGCGTGGTAAAAGAACAGTAGCTTCTTTCCCATAAAATCAAATATGCAACCAAAACCCAAGCCTGTTTCTTCTCTTCCTCAATTGTAGGAACTTGAGATAGTATCAATTGCCCAAAGCTGTCTCCATTTGGGGTGTCATGGGTACTTTTCTATTGCTGTCATTAGACACCACAACCACGAAAACTTCTAAAAGAGTTTATTGGAGGTTTACAATTTCAGAGGCTTAGCATCCATCCCCTTCATGGTGGAGAACAAGGCAGTAGGCAGGCAGGCACAGCACTGGAGAAGTGCCTGAGAGCTCACATCCTGGTCCACAAGGATGAGGAAGAGAGCTAACTGTGATCGGAAGCTCTCTCAAACCTCAACCCCAGTGACACATCTCCTCCGGCAAGGCCACACCTCCTAATCTTTCCCAAACAGTTCCACCAAACATTCAAACATGTGTGGGCCATTCCCAACCAAACCACCACTTAGGGTAAATACACAAAGACCACCCAAATATGAATGAATAAAAGCCATTTGTTCAAGGTTTCTTATCATGATGGGATCAGTCATAATGCTTGAATCTAATCAAGATGCAGAGGAATGGGAGACGGTTAAGGCAGAAGACCAAGAAAATGTTAGTCGTGCCCTGATGGGTGTTCAGCAACAGATGCTGGAAGAGGCTCCCTCTCTCAATGAGCATCCTGCCTGATGCATGGCAAATGCACACCAAGATTCTTTGGTTGATCCTGAGCCAGAAGCAAGAGCGGGAGTCCTGGCAATAAGAAGCAGGGTGGTGCTGTCCTACACTGTCTGACCATTGCTATGTAGAGACTGTGCCATTGGTACTGAGGGTGAAAACAACGTCTAACAGTAGATATGGAGAGGAGCAACAAGAGATGACATGTAAATTGCTCGACTTCACACCCAGCATCTGTTTGTACACTTAACAAGTAGCTTCTTTGTTCCTGTTCTGATAATGGGAACCCCACTATAGGCAGACAAGAAAAGTCTCTAGGTTTGCATGGCTCCTCTTCTAATGTTAGAAGACACTCATAAAGTATCAAGCAATAAAGGAATACATGCCAAGTTAAGTGCCTAGAAAGAAGTAAGGGGTTGAGGGAGCATCTTTAATGGACGTGAGAGGTTGTCACTTAGATATAGAAGAGGTGTTCAGAAAAGACCTTCCTGGAAAGATGATGTCAGACATGGAGGCAACCTTTGCCATTCAGTGGCTCAGGGAAGAGCCAACAACAAATAGCAAACAGGATACACAGGTACAACACATGACATCTCTAAAACATAATGAAGACCAGGATGGTTGCAATGGAGTAACTGCTGAGGACCAGTGAGGACAAAGTCTCAGAGGGGCAGGCATGTCACAGATAGGCTACAGAGAATGCTCCATAGCTTTTACTTTAAAAGCAAAGGTAAGAAATGGTTAATATGGTGCTGCCTGGTTTTCCTTGAGGATACAAGAATAGATGTCTTATTCACCCCAGAAAAGGCAACAACAACAGACCCAAGGAACTGTTCCAGCCATGTCTATGTTGATGGGTGAATACTTTATAGGATTTCTCTGTAACTGTGATAAACACCATGGCCGAAAATAAACTTGGAGAAGAAATGGTGTAACCTCACCTTACAGTTTATAGTTCATCATTGAGAGAAGCTAAAGCGGGAATTCAAGACTGGAACCTGGAGGTAGAAACTGAGGCAGAAGCCAGGAGCAAACGCTGCTTACTGGGTTGCTCTGGCTTGTTCGTCTACCTTTCTCATATAGCCATGCCAACGTGCCCGGGGATGGCGCTGTCTATAATGGGCTAAGCCCTCACACACCAATCACCAATCAGAATAATGCCCCACATGCTAGTCTGAAGGAGGCAGTTCCTCAGTTGAGGTGCTTTCCTCCCCGGTGACTCTAATTGATTCAATTGACAAACAAAACAAAACAAAACAAAACAAAAACCACTAAACAGCACAGCTCACTTCCAAGAACAAGAGCCAATCAGTTACAGGAGCATGAGTGGCCTCAGAGCAGCTACATCACAAGAAAGTCCCAAGCTAACATGAATGACAACCTCCCCAAAACTCCAAAGATGAGGTACCCTCACCACCACCTTTATACCCTAGTACCATGTCCTGTGAGGAAACATTGACAGGTTCAGTCTTAAGAGGACCCTGTGAGATTGATCACAGTAGCCGATGGAAGGTGGTGATGGCCGTGTCATGTCCAGAGGACAATGTCCACAGATGCAGCTGTAATGGGAACTCAGTCTGCACTTTTAGCGTATGCTCCAGAACTGCAAAACTGCCATCGTGGTCTAGCGGTGGGCTATACCATCAGACATGGAAGGACGTCATGATCCAGTGCATGTGGCGGAAGCTGAAGCCACAGAACCTGCCAGTGGGCAGGACTCAAGGGAAGATCAAGAAAAGTGAGGACTCAAAGATGGGCTCTGGGTTTGATGGATAGAGGAGCCATAATGTCATCTTAAGATCTGTGTTCACCAATTGTGGAAAAGAGTTCAGAATTGAAAGAGGTAAGCAGGAAAGGACTGTGAGTGGAGGGAAGGAGAGAGGGCAATCTCACCCAGCCTCTAGCTTCTTTTAAAGACAGATATGAAATAACTATCCCGAGTTCCATGTAGGTGCCTTCCCTTCCATTCCTGTCCCCTCCCCGCTCACCTGGGGCTGAGATTTTTCTCCCAGCTGCACGTTGTGGGCAGCTGCTGGGAGTGGAGAGAGGCACCCATAAGCCCTGCATCACCCTCTTTCTCCACGGAGTGGGAGAGCAGGGTCTCCCTGGCCAAATTTCCTAATTACCTTCACAGCAGCTCTCAGAGGCCTGGTTGACACTCCTGGAAAACTGAAATGCATCTAGATGAGGAGCCCAAGCGGGGAGCTGGCCTGCTATTGGTCGGAGATAACTAAGCTGTTGTCCGAGTCTCTCAGAAGGGGCTGTTCAGGAACATTAGCTAGGTCTGCTGGCATTTTGCATGCTGTAGCATGCAGAGAGATGGAATGAGCCAGGCAGGGGATGTGGCGGTCATCAGAAACAGACTCTGCCGGGGCTGTGGGACTGCATGGGTGTCCTGGAGATAGGGGGAGAAGGAGATTCCCGCACTTGTCTGGAAGCTACAACAGATATCCTGTCTGGGTGCTCTAGACAAAAGCCCTCCTTAGAGGTGCACTGAAAAAGAATTTAAGCTTGACTTGAATAACCCAATTTGCCTCTGTAACATTCCATTTCTCACTGGTTAGATGGAGTTACCAATGCTTTCTTGAGGGTTCTGCTCAAGACTCAGAGAAGCCTTGTGTACAAAGTAGCCTGCAGGACAGTGGTTAATGCTACCCAAGCATAAGGATCAGAGTTCAGATCCCCAGAAACCCAAGTACACATCGGTCATGCGTTGCGGACTGTATGTGATTCTAGCTTCAGAGAACAGAGACTGGGGGAATCACCAAAACAAGCTGAAGACCACATTAGCCACACTGCCAAGCTCTGGGTTTGACTGAAAACCCCTGCCTCAATTAATAAGGTAAAAAAGTGATCAAGAACAAGTCCCAATTTCAACCTTGAACAATCCCCAACATTTGTACACACGCATGTGTGCATCCATACACAAATGAAACAACACAAATACATACATTCATGCCATACACAAGCAACTGAAAAAATAGTTTAAAACATTAAATTAATATCTCATAAGGTCCCTGGAATGTGACAGATGCTCAGTAAAAGCCCAGTAAATGTGGTTTCTCGGTTTCACACTCACTTTGTCTGTTTTTCCTGCTACTATTGTTTGTTTTAATTTCGTTTCCATTTTGTTGCTCATGATGATTTTGTTTCTGATGTTTTTGCACTACAGGGTAGAACCCATGATAGTGGTTTGGGCTTTTATTTTAAAATCAAAAAGAACTTCTAGGAGGGCTAGGGCAGAGCACTGGTAGGCAGCTTGTGCAGTGCTTGCTCTGCAAACCTCTGCTGCAGTGAGCCCTCGCCTCTGGCATCACTCTCTTGGATCATTCCTGGGGTCTCACATTTTCAGACCTACTCAATACCCCAGACCTCTCCTGGGTTCCTGCAGCCACACACGAGTTACCTGCTCCATCTTCCAACCTCACTACTCACCCCTGACCTCCCTCTTGCCCTCCCCCCCCCTGCCCCCAATTCTGCAAAGCCATCTGATGGGTGACTATCAAGATCCTGATTCAGTGATATAGTAGCTAGATGTTTGCCATGTACCAGACATTGTGGGAGCATTTTCCATCCACTCTCCCACCCCATCATCACATCTACACACAAAGCCAGTCTTCTTAGTGTCTTCATTTAGAAATAGACAAATCGAGGCTCAGAAGAACTCAAACACCCCCTGAGGATGCCAGTGAACAAATGGCAGGACAGGGCTGAGGGGGCAGGGCTGGGAGGAGGAGAAGGGTTGGGACTGGCAGAGCAGGCCTGGGGGAGCAGGGCTTCCTTCTCCTACTCTATCGAACACAGTGTGCTTAACCTAACCACCATGTTGTGCTTGTACAATGCCATCTCCCCACCATATGTTCTGCACTTCCTCCTGTCTTATTTTCTCATTCAAAGTCCATAATAACCCAGAAAATGAGAATTTTTCTTCTGCCTGACCTGACCATTTCACATGTAAAAAAAAAAAAAAATCGAGGTCTGATAGTAAAAAGCAACTTACCCAATGCTGAGGGACATAAACATGTAGGACATAAACATAGCTTTAGACGACGTGAGAGATAAGACATGGTACAGCAATGGAGCATCGTCCCATCAACACGGACTCACCCATAGAAGAGGAGAGTGCTTGTGCTATGTGAAAACTTGAAGCAACAGACTCTCTCTCTCTCTCCTCTCTCTCTCTCTCTCTCTCTCTCTCTCTCTCTCTCTCTCTCTCTCTCTCTCTCTCTCTCTCTCTCCCTCTCTCCCTCCCTCCCTCCCTCCCTCCCTCCCTCTTCCCCTCTCCCCCTAACCCTTTCACCCCCTCTCCCCCACAATGCCGCACTTTGCATGTGTGTTCCAGGATCACACCCAGGTCCTCATGCTTCCAAGGCAAGCCATCTCCATAGCCCTCACAGGTTTGCTTCTGATCATGACATTAAACAGTCACCTTTAGCATTAGATTAGGAGAATTAACCGTTGTCTTCTCTGAACACTTGTGATGGTTTCTCTTAAGGGGAAAGTGAAGGCATCTTCCCCAGATCAGTGCCCAAGAGGGAACAAAAGAGCTTTCTGAGCTGTCAGTCAAAACTCCATTTGGATCTCTGTCCTGAGTGCTCTTGCCTAGGCAAGATCTTGAGATGTGTTGATCCTGAGCACATCAGAAGAGGAAAAGGCAAACTATCATGGCTACTGAGAACACAGCCTGGCTGTCCACTAGCGATCGACTGGGACTGGAATCAGGGTTCACATTGTTGCCTTAAACAATCTGAGGATAACATCATCCTCCTTTGAAAAATTCGTGGTAGAAGTAACACTTACATACAACACAACACACACACACACATGCATATACAACACAGCACAGCACACACAGATGTACAACACAGAGCACAAACACACACACACATATGCACAAACACAAATGCATATTACACAAAGCACACAGATGTACAACACACACAGTACACACATACACACAAATGCATACACTATCCTGTTATGAATCCTGAAGGAAGTACTGAGTATAAAGAATTTATCCATGTTCCAGATCAGTGAGAACCCAAGACATGGTACCTTAAACATCAGCAAGCCCCAGGAGAGATAAAAGAGCCCAATACTGAAGTAATAGAAAGACGTAGACAAGTGCAGCCTCCTGCATGGAGCATCAGTGGTGAAATGGATAAGAAAGACCTAGCTTTGACTCCTAACCACCGCAGGGGCCCGTGACAAGTGTCCACTGTCAATGCCGTGATGCTTGTGAGTAGAGTGGCCAGGCTGCAGCAGGCTTTGGGCATGTCTCTCTCCACCCACAACATCCTGCCTAGCATTCCACAGAGGGGACAGAAGATTAACCGTCACCCCCGCATCCACTCTGTTTCCTCCCAATAGTCCCCTCCATCCTTCTCCATCATCTGCAGGCTCCACCCACACCTAACCACTTCTGCCTTCTAACTACCTCATGGCTCCCTGAAGATTCAGGTTTTTGTCTTTCCCACTGGTTCATTTTCTCTATATAAATTTAGCTCTGCCACCCTCTCCCAGGAGCAGTCTCAGAGGCCCTGCCAAGACAAAGATTAGAATGTTTTCAATATGGCCTAATTGTGCTTCAGGGAACTGTGTAGGGTGTCTCAACCCTCCCTCGCTTTCCCATGATAAACAGCAGCTCCTCATCGACTCCCTTTCCATCCAGGAGGCAACCATCTCCTCCAATCTGCTTCTCTCTCACTGAAGAGCCCTTTGTTTTCTCTGAGTCCCTCTGTGTGTGCTCAGGTGTAGGCGTGTCTGAATGGCTTTGCAGTGCTAACCAGAGCCCTCAGGTGTTGAAATACCCTAAACAGCAGAGAGCAAATGTGTCCATTCTCCAGCCCTGCGGCTGGTGTTTCTGAAGTGGCTTCTGTAGGAATCTAGCCATGTTTCAGTACGAGGATGGTTTCATTGCGGTGCTGGAGAAGAGGTGAGATGTTGACTAAGGATTTGAGTATGAAATGTGGTGGGAATCAGAACACAGAGCCAATGTAGTAATGTTCAGGAGTCAGAAAGCAAAGTGAGGTTACAGAGAGAAGCAGTCTGAGCTGACACGAGGAGTAAATTGGAAAATGGGGAGCAAAAGGGGATGGCAGTTGGGTAGCCAAAAAGCCTAGGGGTAGCACTACACCAGCATCAGAGCCCATCCGCATACACCTTCCCTGCTCTATCACTTCATGTCAGTGAAATTAGCTACAGCAAATCATTTACACCGTAGTCATGGGCAAATGCTACAATCAGGGCATTGTGTGGTGCTTACTTGAGAATGGGCTGCTAGCCTAGATGTCCATCAAAAGATGCATGATGGGAGCTAGAGAGATGGTTCCTCAGTGAAGAGAATTGGTTTTTCTTCCAGAGGATGCAGGTTCAATCCTTAGCACCCACATGGGTAGCTCACAGTCACCTGTAACTCTAGCTCCAAGAGATCAGATGCCCTCTTCTGATTTCTCTAGGCATGGCAAGCACATGGTACAGGGTCTATACATGCAGAGAAAACATTCATATACATAATTAAAGGTGCATGCTTTTTAAAATATGTTAGAGCATGACATGAGTGCAAAAGGATTTGGGGGTTTTGTATACATCTGTGCATATATATAATATATATGCATATATATTATATATAATATATGCAAACTCTCTAATGAAACCCACTACTTTAAATACAAATAACATTTTATTAAACAATAAAAAGAATGAAACTGCCATTTGTAAAAAAAAAAAAAATGTACTGAAATGGAGATCTTCATCTTACATGAAGTAAGCCAAACTCCAAAAAGCAAGTAACATGTTTTTTCTTGTGTGAAGAACCTGTGTGTGTTTTTATGTATGTATGCCTGTTTATGTGTATTTGTGTGTGTTTGTATGTATGTGTATATGTGTGTGTGTTTGTGTGTGTTTGTGTGCATGTGTATGTATGTGTGTGTGTGATAAAAGCCCAAGAGTTCAAAGGAAGAACAGGGAGACTAATGGAAGCAGAGGCGGGCATGGGTCTCAGGCTAGTGGAGCAGAATGGGAGGATGGTGGGAAGTAAGCGTGCAGGACAATCTGTGTGTTGTACAAATATAATGAAGTTCGTCATCTTTACTCATCTGAAATAGAAACTATAAACACATGAACTATTTAAAACTAGAGAAATCTGGCATTGAGCATTTGTCAGTACACCACTGGAGAGCTGGTGGGTGGTAGAAGACACACACAAATACAAACAGAGTAACAGATATGCACACACATACTCTCTCACACACACATACACACAGTACCTGGGCAAGGAAGCTTAGGCAGGCCGTGGTTCCTCACAGAGCCTTGGGTGCATAATCTGTATTGAGTAACCTTCAAGTGATTCACATCAGAGCTGAAAACATCAGAACATCAGAGCCTGAAAATGGGAAAGATAGTTGTGAAAGCTAACCACGGGGTGTGACATGGCCAACAGCTGTGGTCACCTTGCATAAAGTCAAGCCTTGAAAGTTTCATCATGGATAGGGAGGACCAAGGCCACACCCACACTGCTGCTGAGGCCCCACCCCTGATGAGCCTCACCCTACCAAAGAGCTATTGCCGATTGTCAGCTGCCAGGGGATGTGGCTATTGATAGGTTGTCTATGACCCCACACCCATGTGCCTATAGGGAGACCAACTGACTCAGGGTTATTAATGATAATTTTTAAAAGAGAGCATGATGTGGGGAGACAGAGTATAGGAGTATAGGGATGGTAGAGGAGGTGGTGATATGTGCACATGTACAAAATACCTTGCCAGATGTATGACATTTTCAAAGAATAGGTAAAATATCATCTAAAAATAATTAATGAAGCTCATTCATCAAAAACATATTCAACAAAGTGTCAGGTCCCAGAAAACAATAGCCACTTCAGATGTCATTGTAAGGGACTCAGTGGCTCTTTTCCTAATTAGCTTGGGTCCAATTCACACTTGGTCAACTTGAAAGAGGCAGGGGCAAGACACACAGCCTAGGATAGGAACAAAGTAAAATTGGAGAAAAATATCTTTTCTCTCTCTCTCTCTCTCTCTCTCTCTCTCTCTGTACACACACACACACACACATATATATATATGTATATTACAGTTTAGAAGTTCAGAAGTTACCAAAATCAAGAAGAAAATTTCTACTATTTCTCATATTTGCCAACTTAGTTTTAGAGTATTTATTTTTAAAAAAAATAGAATTCAGAAAGCCAAGCCATTCTATAAGTATTCTTTTTCAATAATTGCCTTTTTCCCCCTTCAGATGTTCAGAGGTGATTTCCAGCACCATGAAGACACAGATAAAAAGAAAGTCAGTGTTTGCGTGTAAGCCCAGCCTGCCTCGAGAGCAGGGCGGTTATAACAAGAAGATGGCTGTCTACGAGGAAAGCTAATCTGTCGCCTTCCTGTCCAACCTTTACAAATTGTGCCCGTGTGGCAGACTTTGAATCACTTTCTCTAACAGTCTCTGAAAACAAATGCAAAATCTTTCAAGTTCATTCAAAGTCATTACAACACTTTCCAGAACTGAATCAATTGCCGTAACCTCTGTGGGTGTGTAAAATATGAAATTACCAGCACTCTTGCCGAGCTTCAGAATTGGTAAATTAGCAGAAATTGATTATGGGAGTTTGGGGAGCAGCCCCTGGTGGACTGAGTGTCTGGATGACAAACAGCAATGTGTTGTTTGTGAGATTCAGTTTGATGGAATCATCTTGTCCGCTAATGACACTCTGCTTCAGTTGTCGCTGATGTCGCCCTCTAACAAATTGACACCGTGGCTGATGTTTCCATGCTGTGATGGACAGGAACAAGGCACCCCGATTGTTCCTGCAGACCTGGCATCCATCTGTGTTGTAACACAATCAAAATGAGAGCTTTCGCTCTCCAGGTGAACTTCCCATTGCTTCTCCTGGGCACTTCGGGTCACACATTCAGAACAGGAGTTATTTAAGTTCCCAGTGTGGGAAAGGCTTGAATTGTTCTCATCTTTTCTCATATCCTATTCTTTGCTCCCACTTCTGTAGATCCTCTCTCTCTCTCTCTCTCTCTCTCTCTCTCTCTCTCTCTCTCTGTGTGTGTGTGTGTGTGTGTGTGTGTGTGTGTGTGTGTGTGTGTGTATACATATGCATGTGATGTTTGTACCTAGTGTGTGTATACATACTATGTACATACATGGTACCTAGAGGCATCAGGCAATCAGGCATCTTCCCCAATCACTATACACATTGTTTTTGAGATGGAGGAATCTCTCACTGAACCTATAGCTCACTGGTTTGAATAGACTGGCTGGCCAGCAAGTTCTGCCACCCCAGTGATCCCATTATAGATAACTATATTATGATAATTATATTTTGTGTGCCTACTGGGTATTGAACTCATATCCTCATACTTGCATGGAAGGTACTGTATTCACTGAGTAATTTCTTCAGTCCTATATTCACTATCTGAACCAAGCTTATTAGAGAGGGCTGGACCATTATAGCTTTAAAGTCGATACTTGGCAACAGAGTTTCTAGGACATGAACACGGTCCTATGGGCCTATATCCCCAGCCAGGAAGCAGAGCTGATCCTCAGTCCTCAGTGCACCTTCCCTGCCAGAGGAGAGCTTGCCTCCAGGGAGTGCTATGACCACCAGACTCAGGGGAGATCAACATTTTCTCCCCAGTGTGTCTCTAAGGTGGGTCCCCTCAGGAGAGCACAGGCAAAGAGCTTCTAGGACAGGGTCCTATGGGCTTACATCTGCAGCCAGGAGGTGAGGCTGTTACACAGCCATCTGTGCACTGGTCTTGCCAGAAGAGAGCTGTTCTCCCAGGAGTACAGACAAAGGCTTACAGACTCAGGAAGAACAAGCTCCAGCCAGAGACAGCAAGAACATCTAACACCAGAGATTTCCAGATGGCGAAAGGCAAAAGTAAGAATCTTACCAACAGAAACGAAGACTACTTGGCATCAACAGAACCCAGTACTCCCACCACAGCGAATCCTGGATACCCCAACACACCAGAAAAGGTTAGATTCAGATTTAAAATTATATCTCATGATGCTGGTAGAGAATTTTAAGAAGGACATTAATAACTCCCTTAAAGAAATACAGGAGAGAGTCGGCTGACACTCGCCAGCTACCCACAACACCCGCCACAGGATCTTAAGACTTCTGGTGAGTGGAACACAGCTTCTGCTCCAATCCAATTGCGCGCGGGACCTGAGACTGCATTAGTTAGGGAAGCAGAAACCGGCCTGAGTAGGGCCGGAACAGCACCAGTGTAGCTAGAGCGCAGGGTCGGCTGACACCCGCCAGCTACCCACGACCCCCGCCACAGGATTTTGATACTGCTGGTGAGTGGAACACAGCTTCTGCTCCAATCTTTAAACAGTGACAACGACAACAACTAACCCCAGAGATTACCAGATGGCGAAAGATAAACATAATAATCTTACTAACAGAAACCAAGACCACTCACCATCATCAGAACCCAGCACTCCCACTTCGCCCAGTCCAGGGCACCCCAACACACCGGAAAAGCTAGACACGGATCTAAAAGCATATCTCCTGATGATGGTAGAGGACTTCAAGAAGGACTTTAATAACACACTTAAAGAAATACAAAGGAACACTGGTAAACAGGTAGAAGACAATAAAGAGGAAGCACAAAAATCCCTTAAAGAATTGCAGGAGAACACTGCTAAAGAGTTACAAATCCTTAAAGAAAAACAGGATAACCTAATCAAACAGGTAGAAGTCCTTAATGAAAAACAGGAAAACACATCCAAACAGATGATGGAAATGAACAAAACCATACTAGACCTAAAAAGGGAAGTAGACACAATAAAGAAAACACAAAATGAGGCAACACTGGAGATAGAAACCCTAGGAAAGAAATCTGGAACCATAGATGCGAGCATCAGCAACAGAATACAAGAGATGGAAGAGAGAATCTCAGGTGCAGAAGATTCCATAGAGAACATCGGCACAACAATCAAGGAAAATGTAAAATGCAAAAAGATCCTAACTCAAAACATCCAAGAAATACAGGACACAATGAGAAGAGCAAACCTACGGATAATAGGAGTGGATGAGAATGAAGATTTTCAACTCAAAGGACCAGCAAACATCTTCAACAAAATTATAGAAGAAAACTTCCCAAATCTAAAGAAAGAGATGCCCATGAACATACAAGAAGCCTACAGAACTCCAAATAGACTGGACCAGAAAAGAAATACCTCCCGACACATAATAATCAGAACAACAAATGCTCTAAATAAAGATAGAATACTAAAAGCAGTAAGAGTAAAAGGCCAAGTAACATATAAAGGCAAGCCTATCAGAATTACACCAGATTTCTCACCAGAGACTATGAAAGCCAGAAGATCCTGGACGGATGTTATACAGACACTAAAAGAACACAAACTCCAGCCCAGGCTACTATACCCAGCCAAACTCTCAATTAACATAGATGGAGAAACCAAAGTATTCCACGACAAAACCAAATTCACACATTATCTCTCCACGAATCCAGCCCTTCAAAGGATAATAACAGAAAAAAAACAATACAAGGACAGGAACCACGCCCTAGAAACTACAAGAAGGTAATCCCTCAACAAACCTAAAAGAAGACAGCCACAAGAACAGAATGCCAACTTTAACAACAAAAATAACAGGAAACAACAATTACTTTTCCTTAATATCTCTTAATATCAATGGACTCAACTCCCCGATAAAAAGACATAGACTAACAAACTGGCTACACAAACAAGACCCAACATTTTGCTGCTTACAGGAAACTCATCTCAGAGAAAAAGATAGACACTACCTCAGAATGAAAGGCTGGAAAACAATTTTCCAAGCAAATGGTATGAAGAAACAAGCTGGAGTAGCCATTCTAATATCTGATAAGATTGACTTCCAACCCAAAGTCATTAAAAAAGACAGGGAGGGACACTTCATACTCATCAAAGGTAAAATCCTCCAAGAGGAACTATCAATCCTGAATATCTATGCTCCAAATACAAAGGCAGCCACATTCATTAAAGAAACTTTAGTAAATCTCAAAGCACACATTGCACCTCATACAATAATAGTGGGAGACTTCAACACACCACTTTCACCAATGGACAGATCATGGAAACAGAAACTAAACAGGGACACAGAGAAACTAAGAGAAATTATGAATCAAATGGATCTGGCAGATATCTACAGAACACTCTATCCTAAAACAAAAGGATATACCTTCTTCTCAGCACCTCATGGTACCTTCTCCAAAATTGACCACATAATTGGTCACAAAACAGGCCTCAACAGATACAAATATATTGAAATTGTCCCATGCATCCTATCAGATCACCATGGACTAAGGCTGATCTTCAATAACAAAATAAATAATAGAAAGCCAACCTTCACGTGGAAACTGAACAACACTCTTCTCAATGATACCTTGGTCAAGGAAGGAATAAAGAAAGAAATTAAGGACTTTTTAGAGTTCAATGAAAATGAAGCCACAACATACCCAAACTTATGGGAAGCAATGAAAGCATTTCTAAGAGGAAAACTCATAGCTCTGAGTGCCTCCAAAAGGAAACTAGAGAGAGCACACATTAGCAGCTTGACAACATACCTAAAAGCACTAGAACAAAAGGAAGCAAATTCACCCAAGAGGAGCAGACGGCAGGAAATAATCAAACTCAGGGACGAAATCAACCAAGTGGAAACAAGAAGAACTATTCAAAGAATCAACCAATCGAGGAGCTGGTTCTTTGAGAAAATCAACAAGATAGATAAACCCTTAGCCAGACTCACTAGAGGGCACAGGGAAAGCATCCTAATTAACAAAATCAGAAATGAAAAAGGAGACATAACAACAGATCCTGAAGACATCCAAAACACCATCAGATCCTTCTACCAAAGGCTATACTCAACAAAACTGGAGAACCTGGATGAAATGGACAAGTTCCTAGACAGATACCAGGTACCAAAGTTGAATCAAGATCAGGTTAATGATCTAAACAGCCCTATATCCCCCAAAGAAATAGAAGCAGTCATTAATAGTCTCCCAACTAAAAAAAGCCCAGGACCAGATGGGTTTAGTGCAGAGTTCTATCAGACCTTCAAAGAAGATCTAATCCCAGTTCTTCACAAACTATTCCACAAAATAGAAACAGAAGGTACTCTACCCAACTCATTCTATGAAGCCACAATTACTCTGATACCTAAACCGCAAAAAGACCCAACAAAGATAGAAAACATCAGACCAATTTCCCTTATGAATATTGATGCAAAAATCCTCAATAAAGTTCTTGCTAACCGAATCCAAGAACACATCAAAACAATCATCCACCCTGACCAAGTAGGTTTCATCCCAGGGATGCAGGGATGGTTCAATATACGGAAATCCATCAACGTAATCCAGTATATAAACAAACTCAAAGACAAAAACCACATGGTCATCTCATTAGATGCGGAAAAAGCATTTGACAAGATCCAACACCCATTCATGATAAAAGTCTTGGAAAGATCAGGAATTCAAGGCCCATACCTAAACATTATAAAAGCAATCTACAGCAAACCAGTAGCCAACATCAAAGTAAATGGTGAGAAGCTTGAAGCAATCCCTCTAAAATCAGGGACTAGACAAGGCTGTCCACTTTCTCCATACCTATTCAACATAGTACTTGAAGTCCTAGCCAGAGCAATTTGACAACAAAAGAAGATCAAGGGGATACAAATTGGAAAAGATGAAGTCAAAATATCACTTTTTGCAGATGATATGATAGTATATATAAGTGACCCTAAAAATTCCACCAGAGAACTCCTAAGCCTGATAAACAGCTTCGGTGAAGTAGCTGGATATAAAATTAACTCAAACAAATCAATGGCCTTTCTCTACACAAAGAATAAACAGGCTGAGAATGAAATTAGGGAAACAACACCCTTCTCAATAGTCACAAATAATATTAAATATCTTGGCGTGACTCTAACTAAGGAAGTGAAAGATCTGTATAATAAAAACTTCAAGTCTCTGAAGAAAGAAATTATAGAAGATCTCAGAAGATGGAAAGATCTCCCATGCTCATGGATTGGCAGGATCAACATTGTAAAAATGGCTATCTTGCCAAAAGCAATCTACAGATTCAATGCAATCCCCATCAAAACTCCAAATCAATTCTTCAACGAATTAGAAAGTGCAATCTGCAAATTCATCTGGAATAACAAAAAACCTAGGATAGCAAAAACTCTTCTCAAGGATAAAAGAACCTCTGGTGGAATTACCATGCCGGACCTAAAGCTTTACTACAGAGCAATTGTGATAAAAACTGCATGGTACTGGTATAGTGACAGACAAATAGACCAATGGAATAGAATTGAAGACCCAGAAATGAACCCACACACCTATGGTCACTTGATCTTCGACAAGGGAGCTAAAAACATCCAGTGGAAGAAAGACAGCATTTTCAACAAATGGTGCTGGCACAACTGGTTGTTAACATGTAGAAGAATGCGAATGGATCCATTCCTATCTCCTTGTACTAAGGTCAAGTCTAAGTGGATCAAGGAACTTCACATAAAACCAGAGACACTGAAACTTATAGAGGAGAAAGTGGGGAAAAGCCTTGAAGATATGGGCACAGGGGAAAAATTCCTGAATAAAACAGTAATGGCTTGTGCTGTAAGATCGAGAATTGACAAGTGGGACCTCATGAAACTACAAAGCTTCTGCAAGGCTAAAGACACCATCAATAAGACAAAAAAACCACCAACAGATTGGGAAAGGATCTTCACCTATCCTAAATCAGATAAGGGACTAATATCCAATATATATAAAGAACTCAAGAAGGTGGACTCCAGAAAGTCAAATAACCCCATTAAAAAATGGGGCTCAGAACTGAACAAAGAATTCTCACCTGAGGAATACCGAATGGCAGAGAAACACCTGAAAAAATGTTCAACATCCTTAATCATCAGGGAAATGCAAATCAAAACAACCCTGAGATTCCACCTCACACCAGTCAGAATGGCTAAGATCAAAAATTCAGGTGACAGCAGATGCTGGCGAGGATGTGGAGAAAGAGGAACACTCCTCCATTGTTGGTGGGATTGCAAGCTTGTACAACCACTCTGGAAATCAGTCTGGCGGTTCCTTAGAAAATTGGACATAGTACTACCGGAGGATCCAGCAATACCTCTCCTGGGCATATATCCAGAAGATGTCCCAACCGGTAAAAAGGACACATGCTCCACTATGTTCATAGCAGCCCTATTTATAATAGCCAGAAGCTGGAAAGAACCCAGATGTCCCTCAACACAGGAATGGATACAGAAATTATGGTACATTTACACAATGGAGTACTACTCAGCTATTAAAAAGAATGAATTTATGAAATTCCTAGCCAAATGGATGGACCTGGAGGGCATCATCTTGAGTGAAGTAACACAATCACAAAAGAACTCACACAATATGTATTCATTGATAAGTGGATATTAGCCCAAAACTTAGGATACCCAAGATATAAGATACAATTTGATAAACGCATGAAACTCAAGAAGAATGAAGACCAAAGTGTGGACACTGTGCACCTTCTTAGAATTGGGAACAAAACACCCAGGGAAGGAGTTACAGAGACAAAGTTCGTAGCTGTGATGAAAGGATGGACCATTTAGAGACTGCTGTATCCAGGGATCCGTCCCATAATCAGCTTCTAAACGCTGACACCATTGCATACACTATAAAGATTTTGCTGAAAGGACCCAAATATAGCTGTCTCTTGTGAGACGATGCCGGGGCCTAGCAAACACAGGAGTGGATGTTCACAGTCAGCTATTGGATGTATCACAGGGCTCCCAATGAAGAAGCTAGAGGAAGTACCCAAGGAGTTAAGGGATCTGCAACCCTATTGTTGGAACAACATGATGTACTAACCAGAACCCCGGAGCTCTTGTCTCTAGCTGCATATGTATCGAAAGATGGCCTAGTCGGCCATCACTGGAAAGAGAGGCCCATTGGACTTGCAAACTTTATAGGCCCCAATATAGGGGAATGCCAGGGCCAAAAGAATGGGAATGGGTGGGTAGGGAAGTGGGGGGCGCTATGGGGGACTTTTGGGATAGCATTGGAAATGTAATTGAGGAAAATATGTAATAAAAATATTAAAAATAAAAAAAAATAAAAAGTAAAAGAAAAAAAATGGAAAAAAAAAACTCAAAGACAAAAACCACATGGTCATCTCATTAGATGCGGAAAAAGCATTTGACAAGATCCAACACCCATTCATGATAAAAGTCTTGGAAAGATCAGGAATTCAAGGCCCATACCTAAACATTATAAAAGCAATCTACAGCAAACCAGTAGCCAACATCAAAGTAAATGGTGAGAAGCTTGAAGCAATCCCTCTAAAATCAGGGACTAGACAAGGCTGTCCACTTTCTCCATACCTATTCAACATAGTACTTGAAGTCCTAGCCAGAGCAATTCGACAACAAAAGAAGATCAAGGGGATACAAATTGGAAAAGATGAAGTCAAAATATCACTTTTTGCAGATGATATGATAGTATATATAAGTGACCCTAAAAATTCCACCAGAGAACTCCTAAGCCTGATAAACAGCTTCGGTGAAGTAGCTGGATATAAAATTAACTCAAACAAATCAATGGCCTTTCTCTACACAAAGAATAAACAGGCTGAGAATGAAATTAGGGAAACAACACCCTTCTCAATAGTCACAAATAATATTAAATATCTTGGCGTGACTCTAACTAAGGAAGTGAAAGATCTGTATAATAAAAACTTCAAGTCTCTGAAGAAAGAAATTATAGAAGATCTCAGAAGATGGAAAGATCTCCCATGCTCATGGATTGGCAGGATCAACATTGTAAAAATGGCTATCTTGCCAAAAGCAATCTACAGATTCAATGCAATCCCCATCAAAACTCCAAATCAATTCTTCAACGAATTAGAAAGTGCAATCTGCAAATTCATCTGGAATAACAAAAAACCTAGGATAGCAAAAACTCTTCTCAAGGATAAAAGAACCTCTGGTGGAATTACCATGCCGGACCTAAAGCTTTACTACAGAGCAATTGTGATAAAAACTGCATGGTACTGGTATAGTGACAGACAAATAGACCAATGGAATAGAATTGAAGACCCAGAAATGAACCCACACACCTATGGTCACTTGATCTTCGACAAGGGAGCTAAAAACATCCAGTGGAAGAAAGACAGCATTTTCAACAAATGGTGCTGGCACAACTGGTTGTTAACATGTAGAAGAATGCGAATGGATCCATTCCTATCTCCTTGTACTAAGGTCAAGTCTAAGTGGATCAAGGAACTTCACATAAAACCAGAGACACTGAAACTTATAGAGGAGAAAGTGGGGAAAAGCCTTGAAGATATGGGCACAGGGGAAAAATTCTTAAATAGAACAGTAATGGCTTGTGCTGTAAGATCGAGAATTGACAAGTGGGACCTCATGAAACTACAAAGCTTCTGCAAGGCTAAAGACACCATCAATAAGACAAAAAAACCACCAACAGATTGGGAAAGGATCTTCACCTATCCTAAATCAGATAAGGGACTAATATCCAATATATATAAAGAACTCAAGAAGGTGGACTCCAGAAAGTCAAATAACCCCATTAAAAAATGGGGCTCAGAACTGAACAAAGAATTCTCACCCGAGGAATACCGAATGGCAGAGAAGCACCTGAAAAAAATGTTCAACATCCTTAATCATCAGGGAAATGCAAATCAAAACAACCCTGAGATTCCACCTCACACCAGTCAGAATGGCTAAGATCAAAAATTCAGGTGACAGCAGATGCTGGCGAGGATGTGGAGAAAGAGGAACACTCCTCCATTGTTGGTGGGATTGCAAGCTTGTACAACCACTCTGGAAATCAGTCTGGCGGTTCCTTAGAAAATTGGACATAGTACTACCGGAGGATCCAGCAATACCTCTTCTAGGCATATATCCAGAAGATGTCCCAACCGGTAAGAAGGACACATGCTCCACTATGTTCATAGCAGCCCTATTTATAATAGCCAGAAGCTGGAAAGAACCCAGATGTCCCTCAACAGAGGAATGGATACAGAAATTATGGTACATTTACACAATGGAGTACTACTCAGCTATTAAAAAGAATGAATTTATGAAATTCCTAGCCAAATGGATGGACCTCGAGGGCATCATCTTGAGTGAAGTAACACAATCACAAAAGAACTCACACAATATGTATTCACTGATAAGTGGATATTAGCCCAAAACTTAAACCCAAGATATAAGATACAATTTGCTAAACGCATGAAACTCAAGAAGAATGAAGACCGAAGTGTGGACACTGTGCCCCTTCTTAGAATTGGGAACAAAACACCCAGGGAAGGAGTTACAGAGACAAAGTTCGTAGCTGTGATGAAAGGATGGACCATTTAGAGACTGCCGTATCCAGGGATCCATCCCATAAGCAGCTTCTAAACGCTGACACCATTGCATACACTATCAAGATTTTGCTGAAAGGACCCAAATATAGCTGTCTCTTGTGAGACGATGCCGGGGCCTAGCAAACACAGGAGTGGATGTTCACAGTCAGCTATTGGATGTATCACAGGGCTCCCAATGGAGAAGCTAGAGAAAGTACCCAAGGAGCTAAAGGGATCTGCAACCCTATTGTTGGAACAACATGATGTACTAACCAGAACCCTGGAGCTCTTGTCTCTAGCTGCATATGTATCGAAAGATGGCCTAGTCGGCCATCACTGGAAAGAGAGCCCCATTGGACTTGCAAACTTTATATGCCCCAATATAGGGGAATGCCAGGGCCAAAAGAATGGGAATGGGTGGGTAGGGAAGTGGGGGGCGCTATGGGGGACTTTTGGGATAGCATTGGAAATGTAACTGAGGAAAATATGTAATAAAAATATTAAAAATTAAAAAATAAAATAAAAAAAAAGAAAATCAAAACAACCCTGAGATTCCTCCTCACACCAGTCAGAATGGCTAAGATCAAAAATTCAGGTGATAGCAGATGTTGGCAAGGATGTGGAAAAAGAGGAACACTCCTCCATTGCTGGTGGGATTGCAAGCTGGTACAACCACTCTGGCAATCAGTCTGGCAATTCATCAGAAAATAGGACATAGTACTACCAGAAGATCCAGCAATACCTCTGGGAATATTCCCAGAAGAAGTACCAACTTGTAATAAGGACACATGCTCCACTATGTTCATAGCAGCCTTATTTATAATAGCCAGAAGCTGGAAAGAACCCAGATGTCCCTCAACAAAGGAATGGATACAAAAAATGTGGTACATTTACACAGTGGAGTACTACTCAGCTATTAAAAACAATGAATTTATGAAATTCTTAGACAAATGGGTGGATCTGGAGGATATCATCCTGAGTGAAGTAACCCCATCACAAAAGTACACACATGATATGCACTTACTGATAAGTGGATATTAGCCCAGAAACTTAGAATACCCAAGATACAATTTGCAAAACACATGAAACTCAAGAATAAGGAAGACCAAAATGTGGATACTTTGATCCTTCTTAGAAGGGGGAACAAAATACCTATGGAAGAAGTTACAGAGACAAAGTGTGGAGCTGAGATTGAAGGAAGGACCATCCAGAGACTACCCAACCCGGGAATCCATCCCATAAACAACCACCAAACCCGGACATTATTGCATATGCCAACAAGATTTTGCTGAGCCTGATATAGCTGTCTCCTGAGAGGCTATGCCAGTGCCTGGCAAATACAGAAGTGGATGCTCACAGTCATCCTTTGGACAGAGCACGGGGTTCTCAATGAAGGAGCTATAAAAAGTACCCAAGGAGCTGAAGGGGTTTGCAGCCCTAAAGGAGGAACAACAATATGAACTAACCAGTACCCCTAGAGCTCCCTGGAACTAAACCACCAATTGAATAAAACACATGGTGGGACTCATGTCTCTAGCTGCATATGTAGCAGAGGGTGGCCTAATCGATCATCAATGGGAGGAGAGGCCCTTGGTCTTATGAAAGTTCTCTGCACCAGTATAGGAGAGTGCCAGGTCCAGGAAGCAGGAGTAGGTGGGTTGGGAAGCAGGGAGAGGGTGTAGTGGAAAGGGGATTTTCAGAAAGGAAACTAGGAAAGGGGATAACATTTGAAATGTAAATAAAGAAAAAAATTTTTTTAATTTTTTTTTATTTTTTTAATTTATTTTTTATTAGGTATTTTCCTCGTTTACAATTTCAATGCTATCCCAAAAGTCCCCCATACCCACCCCCCCATCCCCTACCCACCCACTCCCCCTTTTTGGCCCTGGGGTTCCCCTGTACTGGGGCATGTAAAGTTTGCAAGTCCAATGGGCCTCTCTTTGCAGTGATGGCCGACTAGGCCATCTTTTGATACATATGCAGCTAGAGACAAGAGCTCCGGGGTACTGGTTAGTTCATATTGTTGTTCCACTAATAGGGTTGCAGTTCCCTTTAGCTCCTTGGGTAATTTCTCTAGCTCCTCCACTGGGGGCCATGTGATCCATCCAATAGCTGACTGTGATCATCCACTTCTGTGTTTGCTAGGCCCCGGCATTGTCTCACAAGAGACAGCTATATCTGGGTCCTTTCAGCAAAATCTTGCTAGTGTATGCAATGGTGTCAGCGTTTGGAAGCTGATTATGGGATGGATCCCTGCATATGGCAATCACTAGATGGTCCATCCTTTCGTCACAGCTCCAAATTTTGTCTCTGTAACTCCTTCCATGGGTGTTTTGTTCCCAATTCTAAGAAGGGGCAAAGTGTCCACACTTTGGTCTTCGCTCTTCTTGAATTTCATGCGTTTAGCAAATTGTATCTTATATCTTGGGTATCCTAAGTTTCTGGGATAATATCCACTTATACGTGAGTACATATTGTGCGAGTTCCTTTGTGATTGGGTTACCTCACTCAGGATGATGCCCTCCAGGTCCATCCATTTGCCTAGGAATTTCATAAATTCATTTTTTTAATAGCTGAGTAGTACTCCATTGTGTAAATGTACCACATTTTCTGTATCCATTCCTCTGTTGAGGGGCATCTGGGTTCTTTCCAGCTTCTGGCTATTATAAATAAGGAATGCTATGAACATAGTGGAGCATGTGTCCTTCTTACCCGTTGGGACATGTTCTGGATATATGCCCAGGAGAGGTATTGCGGGATCCTCTGGTAGTACTATGTCCAATTTTCTGAGGAACCACCAGACTGATTTCCAGAGTGGTTGTACAAGCTTGCAATTCCACCAACAATGGAGGAGTGTTCCTCTTTCTCCACATCCTCGCCAGCATCTGCTGTCACCTGAATTTTTGATCCTAGCCATTCTGACTGGAGTGAAGTGGAATCTCAGGGTTGTTTTGATTTGCATTTCCCTGATGATTAAGGATGTTGAACATTTTTTCAGGTGCTTCTCAGCCATCCTATATTCCTCAGGTGAGAATTCTTTGTTCAGTTCTGAACCCCATTTTTAATGGGGTTATTTGATTTTCTGGAGTCCACCTTCTTGAGTTCTTTATATATATTGGATATTAGTCCCCTATCCGATTTGGGATAGGTAAAGATCCTTTCCCAATCTGTTGGTGGCCTTTTTGTCTTATTGACGGTGTCTTTTGCCTTGCAGAAGCTTTGCAATTTTATGAGGTCCCATTTATCGATTCTCGATCTTACAGCACAAGCCATTGCTGTTCTATTCAGGAATTTTTCCCTTGTACCCATATCTTCGAGGCTTTTCCCTACTTTCTCCTCTATAAGTTTCAGTGTCTCTGGTTTTATGTGGAGCTAAAAAAATTTTTTTTAAAGTAAAGTCAGTTAAAGTCAGTGCTCCCAGTGAATTCTCCCTTCAGGCCTCTGCATTCCTATCTTGATTTGTCTCAAAACAGGAACATTTACTCCAAGTTGTCTTTGTGAGGGATGGAAAACAACAGCAAAAGTCATTCCAGAGTTAGCACCCAAAGACCTGGAGAATGTCCGTAGGGCTCCCCGTCTTCCCTTCAGCCACAGCTGGATGCTATCAACCAGGAACAGTTTATTGAAGCTGGAAAAGTCAGATTCTCCCATTGGGCCTTTGACATTTGAAAAATGGGGATTTAGAATCTGTGTTACTGGGGCTATGTCACCACCAAGCATCACAGAGCCTTTAGGTCATGTCCCTGGAGCAGACCTGGTTCTTGTCATTATTGGTTCTTTTCCTTAAGATTTATTTTTATTACTTTTAACTCTGTGTACGAATGTTTCTCTACGTACAGCTATGTGGATGTGAGTGCAGAGTTTTATGGAAGCCAGAGGTCATGGGTCCCCTGGAGCTGGAGTTGCAGGGAGTTGTGAGCCACCTGATGTGGGTTCTGAGAATTGATCCTCTGGAAGATATTAATAATCTTAACTCTTAGCCATCTCTCAGCCCAAAGATTTTCCATTTTTAATTCTATGTTTGTTGAGTGGAAGGGTCGGAGTATGGGTGCTTTCATCGGTCACACAGGTATCAAACTCCCTGGCACTGGACTTGTGGGCAGCTGTGAGCTGCCTATTGTGGGTGCTGGGATCCAAATGCAAGCCTTCTTCAACAGCATTACATACTCTTAGCTGCTGAGCCATCGCTCCAGCCCCATCTTTATTGATTCTGGATTGTCTTCTACCTTCTGAATAATCCTTACCTTTCCTTAGATATTTCACTTTTTATCTTAACTTCCCACCGTCCATTCCTGTGCTCATGAGCCAAATAACTTAAATACAGTAAGCCCACGACTGTCAAAGCAATCGAACAGCACTGAGTGACAGGATCCATCCCCTCCACAGACCTCTGCTTTTCTCATGCAGAGGAGGAAGATTCTGGGATTTGAAATCAGACAGAGATCTAGATTTTGACCCAGCTACAAGAGCATGTATTAGAGTCAGCGACCTCCTGCCTCTGGGCCTTGACTTCTTGCCTGTACAACGGAGATAAAGCTGAAAGCCTTTTGGAGACATTCTGGAAAATGCATCAGACAATAATCCTACTCACACTATGAAGATAGGGAGTTGACTCAGTGCCTGCTGCACAAGCATAGGGACCCAAATTCAGCTGCCAGCGCCCACATAAATGCTGAGATTGGTGGCAAAAGATTGTAAACCCAGAACCGAGGAGGCACAAACAGAAGGATCCTCAGAGCTCTCTGCACAGCCAGCAAAGACAAATCAGTGAGTTTCAGGTCCAGTGAGAGACCCTGTCTCAAAAACAAGTTCAAGTAATAGAAGAAAGATGTCCAGTTTTGCCCTCTGCTACCTGTCCATGTGAGCATACACACATACACAGAAGAACACACAAAAAAAGCACAGCATAGGTACATGGTAGGTGCTCAGTAATACTCTCTGAACCGATGGCCTAAGACAGCATTGGGACTGTCGTCCTACAATAGCACTGGAAGCAGGAACAAACATGGTGGCTGTACCTTGATCATCTAGGAAGCCTCACTTTCAGGAGAATGGCATGGTTAGTATTCGAAGGTGAATGTGTTCCCCTCCAGCCCAATGCATCCTTCTTAAAGAGAAGATAGGGTACTTGGAGGCAAAAGCCAGAAGCCAGATGAAGGGCTGAGAAGATGGATGCCTATCAGCATGTGAGCAATGGCTTTCCCACATGGGCTATGACCTCCCTGTCTATGGTGTCCACTTCCCACGGCCATCCAGCCATGCCAAACAATGCCCTCCCTGCCTGGAAAACAGGAAAAGTTAATTATTACATATCTAGTGCTTTCCCTGGTGTTTCATCTTGTTGCAAAAACAATCACTGTGACAAAAACATGTAGGAGGGAAGGGGTTTCAGCACCCAGTCATCTTGAGGAATTCAGGCAGGAAGTCAACTCAAGTCCCCAGTGTCGTCATATCCACAGTCAAGACCATAGAGAATGGCACACTCTTGTGTTCTGCATGCTTGCTTGCTACTTCTCTAGATTTCTACATTGCTATACAGGCCCAGGCCCAGGCCCAGTTCACAGAATGGTGATTCCCACCATAGGCTGGGATTCTGACACCAATTAACAATCAAGACAGACCAGCTTACTGTCTACAGGCCAACAGGCTAACCTGATCAGGTCAATTCCTTAATTGAACCTTTCTTCCCAAGTGAGCTAACAATTAAAAACTTCCCATCACATACACTAACTCATAAGCATCTTCCTATCACCAACACCTAGGAGTTTAATAGACATGGGAATACAGTAAGCAGAAGGGAAAAAAACAGACAAAAAGGCAACATATTGATTGTCTGACCATATCCTCACTGAATGCCAGCAAAGGCAAATTTATAAACACAGGAGTAGATGGAGGAGGGGGAGGAGGGGGAGGGGGAAGGGGAAAGGGAGGGGGAGGGGGAGGAGGAAGAGGAGGAGGAGGAGCTAGGGTTTAGAAGGAAGTAAGCAATTGCTTTTCAGAGTATAGAGAGTACTTTCTGGAGTATTGAGAGAGATTAGATAATGACAGATTTGGGCAATGGTGAGAATGTGGAGGGAAATGGAGTTGGAGGTAGTTCTTGGACTTGGGATGAGATCCAACAAGAGATGCTTAGGAAGGTGGCTAAGATTGTGGAGTCCACATTTAAATGGACTGTGTTCAAGTCCTGGCCTTGCCTCCTCTGAGAGATGCCCAGATGGTGAGGGAAAGCATTATCAGATGGATGAGCCAATGAGTGGAAAGCCCCTCAGATGGAGCTAGCTCCTTTGCTGGGAAGATTAATAAAGTGTTAGCCTCATAAACACAAGGGCCTGAGTTTGATCCCTAGAACCCATATAAAAAGAAAAACACAAAATCTAGGCTTGATGCTATGTACCCTAACACTAAAGAGGGAGGTGGAAGAGGTGGATCCTGGAGCTCACTGTACAGTCAGCCCAGGTGGAAGGTTCCAGGCCAGTGAAAGACCCTGTCTCAAAAAGCAGAGTTCCAAAGGGAGGACACTTGAGCTTGGTCTCTAGCCTCCAACTGTGCAAATGCACATGCAAGTGGCATGCACACATACACTCCACATTCATGCATACACACAGGCCAAAAGTGGTGCAATAATCCAAAAATATCAATGTGAGCCTTCACAATCATCTGCAACTACAGTTCCAGGGAGTTTGACATCTCTGAACCCACCCCATCCTGCAACACACACACACACACACACACACACACACACACACACACACACACACACTCACCTATACATAAGTCAAAATTAGGTGCTGTAGAAATAGTTCTGTGATTAAGAGCATTTGTTGCTCTTCCAGAGGACCTGGTTCAGTTCCCAGCATCCATATGTTGGCTCACAACTATCTATAACTCCACTCCTAGGAATCTGACGCCTTCTCTGGCCTCCATGGGCATTGGGAATGCATACGGCACACAGATGCAAGCTAAGCATCCATACAAATAAAATTAAATAAAGCACTTTTGTAAAAATAATTCAAAAGAATTATATAGGTAATAAAATGAAAGGTAATAAAAATGTACATTTCTACAATGGAATATTATTCTGCTGCTAAGAAAGTTGAAGTTATTGAATTTTCAGATAAATGGGTAGATCTAGAATTATCCTGAGTAAAGTAACCTAGATTTTGTATTTGTTCCTTATATGAGCATTTTCTTAAATGTTCTTAATCACAGAACTATTTCTCCAGTACCTAATTTTGAATTATGTATAGGTGTGTGTGTGTGTGTGTGTGGTATGTCTGGTGTGTGTGTGTGTGATATGTCTGGTGTGTGTGTGTGATATGTCTGGTGTGTGTGTTAGCTTTTGAACCTTCCATATGTGTGCTACAACCTGAATAACGACAGAGATTAGGTACCTAGTAAGGGACTTGGGGTAAGCTCTCAAGAAAAGGGAAATAGAATATATTGTTATGGAGAAATAAAGAGGAAACTAGAATAAGAAGATTAAATAGAGAAGATGGAAGACAAGGACAAAGAAGGGAATGTGGGGAGGGACAACTAACTCTAAAGGCTATTTGAAAAACCACATGGAAGCCTAGGACCATAGAAGCCTTCTAAGCAAGCAAAACCTCCAATGCCAGGCATGGTGTGATGGTGTGAATGAGAAGGGCTCCCATGGGCTCATATATTTGAATGTTTGGTCATTAGGGGGTGGTGCTACTTAAGAGAGATCAGGAGGTGTGGCATCACTGGAGTAGGTGTGACCTTGTTGGATGGAGGTAAGTGTGCCACTAGGGGTGGGCTTTCCAAGCCAGTTCCAATGTGTGTGTCTCTTCCTGGTGCCTGCAGATCCAGATGTAGAGCTCTCACCTACTTCTCCAATTCCATGTCTGCCTCATGAACCATGATCCCCACCAAGACAATGATGGACTAAACCTCTGAAACTGTAGAAAAGGTCCAATTAAATATTTTCCTTTATAAGAGTTTCCATGGTCATGGCGCCTCTTCATAGCACTAACACACTAAGACACGTGGTTACATCTTATCAAGTTGTTGTTCAAAGATGCCTCACAGAAACTCTCAAACATCACATGCTATTATAGTCAAGGCTATTGGTTATTTTCTGAAACCTGATGGTAAGGCTCTGTAGCTGAAGACAACACTTATACACATCATCAAACACAGAGAAGTCAAGTCGGTGTCTAAGTAGAAGCTTCGCTCCTACTGACCAGGGTTCATGGTACTGAACAGGCCTTGCACCCTGCTGGAGGAGAAAAGCAATCATCGGTGTTTCCTAGCTGCAAACCCTGGAACCTGCAACTGTGGCCTGCCTGCAAGCGATGTATACTCATGTAATAGTGGTGCAAATGGTATGAAAGTAACTAGCCACTTTCTGTTGAATTTAAAGCCCACTTCATGAGCTAGAACCCACAGATGACACTGTTAAATTGGCCAAGAACTTAAGGCCTGATAGGGCATGGCTCTCATAATACCACTGTTATTTTGCTAAAGAAACATGACAATAAAAGACTCCTAAAGATATACTTCTATTCCCATAGATCATAGTCTTGCTCAGCTAATAGCAAGGCCCCTTTCTGCAGTCAATAAGAACTAACTCAGAGACCTACAAGTGGATAATGTGCACAGAATGAGAAAGTTTTGAGCACTGAGTCCTAAATGGGATATCTTCATCAAAGTTCTACACCCAATGCTCAGAGAGAAGAGAAAACAGAAAGACTATAAGATCTAGAGGTGATAGTTGACAACAAGGAAATGTGTCTTCCAGACACCGCTGGACTGATGCGCATACAAACTCAGAAAGACTGTGGCAGTATGCACAAGGCCTGCATAGGTTCAAGCCAGATGTAGTCCCAGCAATGAGAAGGGGAAATGAATATAGGCTCCTCCCCTAAACAAGAAGTTATCTACAATTGATAACCATTAGCAAAGAAAAAAAATCAGTTTTCTCCAATGGAGTCTCACTTCAGGACATGCCTATACCCAACAGTAGTTGAACAACACAAAACAAATTTAATGGTATTTTTGTGGATTGATGTCTCACTTTGCCCTGGTAATTTTTTATCTTATTGACCTTTTGCTTGTTTATTTTTAATCTTTATTTCTGTATTTGTGTGTGTGTGTGTGTGTGTGTGAGAGAGAGAGAGAGAGAGAGAGAGATTTCTTTCAAATGTTGGTTTGGGTTGGGCAGGGTTGGGGGTTGGATAGGGAGGTGGAGAAGATCTGGGAGAAACTAGGGAAGAGGAAATTATAGTCAAAATATATTATATGAAAATAACTACAATAAAAATAAGCAAATAATTCAAAAGAAAACCAAAACCAATAGGAGTCTATGAGAGCATTCCAGACGGAGATCATCAGCTCTCCTAAGACA
The DNA here is from genome assembly GCF_978045245.1 of Mus caroli. Lineage (NCBI taxonomy): Eukaryota > Metazoa > Chordata > Mammalia > Rodentia > Muridae > Mus > Mus caroli. Next base: position 4,970,153 of record NW_028227272.1, read on the forward strand.
CAAGGGGTCCAGGAGATTCCTTCACGCCATTATTTCCTCCTTGCCATCACTAGAATGGAAGCCTAATTTTATGATAGTTTGTGATAGGAATATGCTCACTCCAAATGTGTGTGTGCACGCACATGTGCACACACACACACACACTTTTGAGGAATCCTTAGGTTCTGATAGAGGAAAACACATGCATGCACTTTGCCCCTCCACTTGTGTAGAGCTCTCTTCTAGTTACTAGGCATCAGCCCCCCTCCATCGCCTCTGCCTTGCTCTTCTAAACACACTGCCTCTTCCCAGAGTGTCCAATCACAGCCCTTTCCAGCCTTCGCACCATAGGGAGCATCTCTGGACTCTAGAGCAGAGCCATGGTGCTTTCATCAGGAGAAACTCAGGGCTCCTGACAGATCAGAGGGAAGAGCTAGCTTTTCTCTCCGTTAACATAATGAGGGGATAGCCTAGTATTTAAATTGCAGCCACAGTGGTAAATCTGCATTGTCAGCCTTCAATGTGATTTACAAAATAATTTAAAAATGCATGAGCCTTCTTCTTTATAAAACAAAAGGGTGTGAAGTTAAATTCTAAATATTTTATCACCCAAGGTGAGCTCTTTGCCCCATGGCCATCAGTCAAGTGGCACGTTTCCTGGTGTGATGCTAAGACCCTCCACTATCAAATGTGCAAGGGCTCTCGAAAAGTTGATTCTGGTTCACCATCTTTGTGGGCAAGGACTTCTGCAGGTGTCTCAGAAAGATTCTAGTTCTTCATTCGAACTGAACCAAAGCCCCTTGACGTTTGAAGTTTCTCTTGCAAGCTGAGGAGGGTCCTCTCCTAGAGAGATTTCAGGAACCTTTGCTTTACAGAACATAGCAAACGCCCATCAGCAAGCTTCACTACCTAAAAAGATTGCATCTGGGCAAAGAGTGGGTAACGACCTTTTCCGGTCAGCACGTGCTGCTTTTCCAAAGAATCAAAACTCAGTTCCCAGGCAGCTCACAAGTGCCTGTAACTACAACTCCAGGGGATCTGCTGCCTTCTTCCAGCCTCCTGGGCATGCGCACACATGACATACAGTCACAAACACACGAAATAATATGTTTTTAATCTGGAAAGAAAGAAAATGCTGAGCCTGGAAAGTTATTCTTTGCAAAAGCTTCCTACTCTTCAGCCAGGATTATCAGCCATTGAAAGGAGCCGGCAGGATCAGGTTCTTACAAGCTACTTGGGAGAAAGCTGCCCCACCCCCAACGCTTTAAGAGATGCTAATTCATTTTTTTATAGATTCTTTTTTTCTTAAAGGACGCATTGTGGGTTTTTTTGTTTTGTTTTGTTTTGTTTTGTTTTGTTTTGTTTGGGGGGGGGGATGGTTGGTTGGTTGGTTGGTTGGTTGGTTGGTTGGTTGGTTGGTTTTTCGAGACGGAGTTTCTCTGTGTAGCCCTGGCTGTCCTGGAACTCACTCTGTAGACCAGGCTGGCCTCGAACTCAGAAATCCACCTGCCTCTGCCTCTCGAGTGCTGGGATTAAAGGCATGTGCCACCACTGCCTGGCTTGCTAATGCATTTTTTAAACTTCTCTTTTTGTTTCAGCTAAAACTCTCTGGAGAAACTTAAGACAAACCAGCCAAGATTATCAAACCAATCCTATTCATTCAGTTAGATGTCCTAGCGTGAACTTAGCTCATTATAATACTGAACTGTGGTGCTTGGTGCCTGCTTTTCTGGTGCCACCTGGGTAGTCTGCACCAGACTGGGCTGGAGGGTTGGAAGCTTGGCCAGGGTGAGTGGGTGCAGTGCAAGGCCTTGGTCTGCCGTGAATATGTGAGAAAAGAATGCACACACCTGGGAACCGCTTTGGAGAACTGGGTCAGATTTTTCCGGGGGGCAGGGAGGGGGCGACTTTCTGCCCTTGAGGTGGTAGGCAGTGTCTCTGTAAATTTTGTGTGTCCATGTACAATTGGTCAGAATAGTGTGTTAAAAGATACTTTGCGCCGGGCGTGGTGGCGCACGCCTTTAATCCCAGCACTCGGGAGGCAGAGGCAGGAGGATTACTGAGTTCGAGGCCAGCCTGGTCTACAAAGTGAGTTCCAGGACAGCCAGGACTATACAGAGAAACCCTGTCTCGAAAAAAAAAAAAAAAAAAAAAGATACTTCGCAGGATGGACCATCCAGAGACTGCCCCACCCCGGGGTCCATCCCATAATCAGCCACCAAATGCAGACACTATTGCATACACCAGCAAGATTTTGCTGAAAGGACCCTTATGTAGCTGTCTCTTGTGAGTCTTTGCCAGTGTCTGGCAAATACAGAAGTGGATGCTCACAGTTATCTACGGGATGGAACACAGGGCCTCCAATGTAGGAGCTAGAGAAAATACCCAAGAGCTGAAGGGGTCTGCAACCCTATAGGTGGAACAACAATATGAGCTAATCAGTACCCCCAGAACTCGTGTCTCTAGCTGCATATGTAGCAGAAGATGGCCTAGTCAGCCATCATTGGGAAGAGAGGCCCCTTGGTCTAGCAAAGTTTATATGTCCCAGTACAGGGGAATGCCAAAGCCAAGAAGTGGGAGTGAGTGAGTAGGGGAGCAGGGCAGGGGGAGGATATAGGGAACTTTAGGATAGCATTTAAAATGTAAATGAAGAAAATATCTAATAATAAAATAAAATAAAATAAAATAAAATAAAATAAAATAAAATAAATGCATAAGGAAAAAAAATACTTCGTCTGCATACTCAGGGAATAGAGGGTCCGAGAGGACAAAAACTTTATAAGGTCAACAAAGAGTGAGGCCTGATAACTGTCAAGGTAGAAACGTCTTTCTAGGGTTGTTAGTAGGACAGCAAGTTGGGAGAGGGGAAGAGAGCCAATGCCTTCTATCCTCATATGAGGGACAAAACTCTCCTCAACCCTCCATCATTAATCCTGAGCCATTCCAGTCCCACAAATGAGCATGCCCGGAAATGCTAGAATCTGCCATCTTTCTTTTTCAAAAACCTGTGGCTTATAACCCAAAACAGCTTACACTGAGGGTACTTACAAATGCGTCTGCCCTGCATGTGCTTCCCTATGTAAATATGCATATATTCCCCACTAAAAGTCTTCACACTCCCTACTTCAGGGAGAACATGAATAGCCCCATCACTCACTCTGTCTGTTGCAGATCACACTTTGTCTTCTGTCATCATCCAGCTGTGTTTTACTTTCTCGTGTCCTCTCTAAGAGGTCAAGTCTTCCACTGGGTCACATGATCTCATATGTATACCCCTAAAGGAGCTAACTTGTGGATGGTGCTGTGCCAAAATGAACCTGGCTGGGACTCACAAAGTCATCTGGGGATGTCGCCTTCCTTACTTCACAGCTCTGCCGCTGAATTTGTCAGTGGAGCTGTCTCGGATCACCACAAGAGGTAAAGTGGTTTGTGGAGCCTGGGGTCATTTGCTGAAGAGAGAGGAGTATCCCACTCACGTGGAACAGCTGTTTCTACACTGTGGTCCTTACAGCAGCAGTCTGTTAAACACTAGTCCACCAGTCCCCTCCAAATGAACTGAGTTGGAATATGGATGAAGAAGTCCGAAGCCATCAAGGGTGATCAGTTTCTTTGGTGGTTTCTAAGTACAGGAGAATAGAAACACAGGATTACCATGGAAGCTCAAAATCCTGATTCAACCGTGAAATTCTTAAAGAGAATTTTCCAAAAGACTGCTATGCACAAGTCTAGTCCTGGAGATTCAGACTTAACTGTGCAGCAATGCATTGTGGGTATGGAAAGTCTTAAAACTCTTGCCTTAATCATTGGTCCATCGCTGTGAAGAGACACTATGACCAAGGTAAGTCTTATAAAAGGAAGCATTAATTTGGGATTTGCGTACCATTTGTCATCATGATGGGGAGCATGGCAGCAAGCTGGCTGATGTGGTGCTGGAGAAGGAGCTGAGAGCTACATCCTAAACTGCAGGCAGCACAGGAAAGACACTGGGCCTGGTGTGGACTTTTGAAACCCTAAAGCCCATCCCTGGTAATGAACCTCCTCTGACAAGGCGACACCTATTCCTTCCCTGACAGCTCACCAACTGGGGACTAAGTATGCAAATATATGAACCTATGAAGGCCAATCTCTTTCAGACTTCCCTGGATGGTTCTCAAGTGCATCTGTGCCTGACCACCACGAAGGGACAGGGATGTTGGGTCCTTAGATGTCTGTGAAATTGAGTTTGCACTCCTCTCTGGGCCATGAGGTGCTCACCATTTCAGAAAATAACTCAGTGGCTGTGAGACGGATGCCTCCCACCATATGAGATTTCCATCCACGCTCTTCTGCTTGTCATCAGAGCGTCTGCAGGTCAATCAGAGCAGATCATCAGAACTCATAGAATCCACAAAGTCTGACTCAGTTACACCATTTCTTATCCTCCACTTCCTGCCCACTGTCTCACCCTCTCACCCCATTCAGAAGTCGTGCCCTAGCCTTTCTCCCACCATGAAAATCTGCTATAAGGATGGTGTCTGAGATTAGTCAATCACACCGTTGCATGAATAAGTCAGCTGGAAAGGTGCATCCAGGATACAGAGGCCTAGCTCCTCGTGGCTGTATACTTGCAGGACCTCAGACAAGTGTCTTCACTCTCTGGTCTCACTGTCTGCATCCCAAATTACTGGGAGAGCCCTATTCTTAAGACTTCTCTAGGTCTCTCAGCCTAACCCAGGAAATGATTGAAAATGTTAAAGTACAAATCTATAAGATGAGAGAATAGAAGGAGAGAATGAGAAGAGGAAGAAGAGGGTGGGGAAAGAATGGAAGGAAGGAAAGAAAGGAGGGAGGGAGGGAAGAAACAAGAATAAAGGTGAAAAGAGTGAGGAGGAAAAGTGAATGGGAAGAAGGGAGAAACTAGAGTGGGAGGAAAGAGGGAAGCAGGGATGGGGAGGGAAGGATGGAAAGGAGGTTCGAGAAAGAAAAAAAGGAAAGAAAGAGAAGGAAGGAAGAGAGAAGGAAAGAGGGAAAAGGGAGAGGGGGAGGGAAGAAAGAAAGAGAGGAGGGAGGCAGGGAGGGAGGAAGGAAGGGGAAGGAAGAAAGGAGGGAAGAAAGAGAGGGAGGGAGGAGGAAGAAAGGTTGGTTAGAAGGAGGGAAAGCAGAAAATTGGAGGAAGAGCTCTTAGAGGCTTTTTAAAACTTTCTAATGCACCAAGCAAAATATTTTGAAAATCCAGACAACAACACTACTCTTTATATAGTTACTTATTACACGGCGCTGGTGTGCTGTTTGAATCACAAATTGCATGCTAATGGCCTAATTCATAAACCATTGACATTCTTTATGAGTCCTTAGCATTCAGAAATGAAGAATTTGTGTTCAAAATATAATTTGCATTGCAAAATTCAATAATTTAGTTTCTCATATTCATTAATGCCTAAAACCACAACACATAACTTATCCCATTCCAACTCCCTTCTTAGGACACTGGAAAAAGAAGTGTTGCAGCTGGGAAATCGAGTACCACTTTTTATGGCTGTGTTTGGAACTGCACAGAGAGTCATCACCAGGAGCAGTCATGCTGCACTTTCTCAGGATGCACTTTCTCGTATCTTTCAGCATGCTGCTGAAGGATACGAATGCAGAGCCCAGAGACCTCACAAACCAGCACAGAAGCTGACTTAATCCTCCTGATCTCAGAAACCCCATCTGAGTGAAAACATCCTACAGAGAGCGACGTGCATTGTGCAGAAGCAGAGTGGGAGAGTCAGTTAAATGGCCAGCGCCACGTTTGGTATAACAGCTGTGAGACACACAGCTGAGCAGACTATACAGCACTCACTGAAGGAATAAACGAAGCAGGTGACTAGGCCATGGGATGTTCAGTTGAGTCCACTGTGGGACACTCATGTCTTAGTTTTAATTGTCAATTTGACACAGCCTAGAGTCACTTGAGGGGATGACAGCTTTGATTAAAGAATTGCCTTGATCATATTAAGCCAGTGGGTATATCTGTGAAGGATTGGCTAGATTAATAATTGACAGAAGAAGTCCAGTCCACTGTGGGTGACACCATCTCTGTACATCCTGGCTGTGTAAAAGAACTAACTGGACATGAGTCCATGAGTGGGAGCCAGAGCGTGAGTCCACAGACAGCATTGTCTCTGCTCGCTTCTGGTTTCCTTCATAGTTTCTGCTCCAAGCTTCCGTCCTGACTGCCCTAATGAAGGATTGGAATTTGGATGAGTAAGGTAAGCAAACCCAAAAGCAAAAGGTTGCTTTTGGTCAGAGTATTTATCACAGCAACCAGGGAAAGTGGAATAACCCAGAAATCAGATGTTTTATCCAAAAGAGTGTAGGATACTCAATGAATTACACAGAAGAAGAAAATTCTTGGCAGATGTCCTATGTGAAACAGAAAACCTGCCTCACCTATATGAAAAACCAAGTGGAACATCTCTAGCTACTTTTCCTTGCAAAAGAAGAACTTATTTTGATTCGCATTACTTAGTGAATTCATTGTGGCAAATAAGGCTGTGGGACAGTGGCTAGCGGTCATGGTGGCAGGAATGGAAGCCTACTTCTCATTATGGGCTAATCAGGAAGCAGAAGAGAAAAAAGAAGGGAAGGTGAGCATCTGCCTCCAGGCCCACCCCCAGTGGACCACGCCCTTCAATGAGATGGCTTGTAAAGGTTCCACAGCCTGTCAAACAGCACCACCAGCTGGGAGCCAAGTCTTCAAACACAGGAGCTTGTTGAAGACATTTCACATTCTTATAATGTAAAATACACCCACTTGCAATATCTCCATAGCCTTCCCTTTCCAAAACCAGTCAAAACTCCAAAGTCTCTTCTAGGACTCAAGGCATTACATGTGAGCCTCTGTATCGCATGCAGAAACAACTTACACACTTCCAACACACAATGGCACAGAAGAAATTCCCCCATTCCAAAATGAAGAAACAGAAAGGTAGCCAGGAAAGATCAGATCAAAGCAACACCAAGCCCTAGGTGGGTAAACACTAGACACTGAAGCCATGTATCCAAGTATCTGAAGCACACAGTACCACAATCTGAGCTCTAAGTGGTCCTGAATAGCCTTGCCCATCTGGCCCCATTGGCTGAAGCACTTCTTGCCTCTCCACTGAACTAGACCCGCCCCATGTCTGCACATTTCTTCAATTAATATCCCACATCAACAATCTCCTAACTTCTCCACTGAAACTTACATTCACACACAACCTGGTCAGGAACTGGACTCAGGGAATCCAACTCTGCCACACATTGGCTAGCCCCAGCAGCCTCTGGAACCTTAGGGCAAGCTTCCATAGCAACTTCCCTCATGCATTAGCATGCCAACAAAATCAGCGCCATATAGAGGACATTCTGCTGCCATCTCCACAGCTGCAGGGTGCCCTTTGTGCCATCATTGATGAGTCTGGGAAAACACTTCTAGGCATCCCTGATGAAGAAGGAGGCAAGGACGCTCTCATTGCATTGTTACAGTCTAGGGTTCTGGGCACGTGGGGTCTCACCCTTTCCTGTTGTCCCATTTTCTCAGTAATGAAGCTAAGCTTTGTGACAGTTACATCCCTGCACTCAACTTTAATCTCAAATCCAACAAAATCCATGCTCCTTTCTTTACCAAACTGGGCATTTTTCACATGTATGCTCCTTCACTGTAAATCTGGAGAAATGCAACAAGCAGTAACTGTGCCACAGCGTGAGCGCTGAGCTTAAACTTTCCTCCAACAAACGATCAACCCACTCCTTTCTACTCGACCTCACTAAAATGTTCAGGACATCTGCAGAAAGCAGACAAGTTCTTTGTGAGAATGTAACACAAATTGTCTCTAGTCAAGCTCTCTGTGGAGTCTGCTTTCTTGTGCAATCTCATGAGCAGTCTTTTCTCTCAGCTTTTCTGTTTGTATCCTGTTCTTCCTCACTCCCATCAGAACAGTCCACTAGGCTGCGCTCCTAACATCCTCTGAGCACAATCACAAAGTCTCCCACATTCCTCCTGAAACCAGTGCAGAACCTGTCCCCACTACAGCAACCCCACTTCTCGGTACCAATTTTCTATATGTTATTTTTCTCATTGCAGTAACCAAATATCTGACAAGAAGAGATGGAAGGGAAACAGGGTTATCTTGGCTCGTGATTAGAAGGTGCAGGGCATCATGGTTGGGACAGGCAAAGTGGCAGAAGTAGCTTTCAGCTGGGCATGGACCTAGGACTGCCTACTCATGTCTGTGTGGATCAAGAAGCAGAAACTCGAGCTGGTTTTGTTCCATACAGAAATGGACACTAAAGGATTTGTTAAACAAAATAACAAAGAAAAGGACTTTTATGCAAATCATTCTCTTCTGAAAATGTTTTCTGAAGATGTTTGAAGAAAACTGTTAGGTTTCCTCGCTCCCTTTCTTCTTCCATACCTCCCTCTCTGCTTCTCTCCTTCCATCCCTCAAATGTCTCTTAAGAGCAAATCCTTTGTGGTAATACCTGGGGTTCAGCCCCAACACAAATATCTTAAATTCACAGAATATCTTAGTCTATGCTAACATGGACCTTTTGTTATTATTTTTCTGTTTTCTTTTAGTTTTACTTTTAGAATTTTAATTTTGAGACAAGGTCTCATTATACAGCTCAGACTATCCTCAAAATCTTGGTCCTCTTGTCCCAGATGCTAAAATACTAGGATTTCAGGTGTATACCAGAATGCTCAGCTTGAATCTTTTGTTTTGAAACAAGAAGATGGGCCTCTAGATCAAGGACTCAGATCTAAAGGTAAGACACTGAGCTTGAAGGAACACAAGACCTGAAGCGGATATCTTCCACCTTCTTTATGGATTGTTCAAGGTGCCACATCTCTTTGAGACTTGTAAAGATGGGAGTTTAAATGTTGTGATTCCTAGAAACCCTCAAATTGTGCTCAGAAGTGAGGTGCACACTTGCAAGGCAGGCACTCGGGAGGATGAAGAGTCCAGGGTAATAGGAGGGGGAGGGGCTCCTCAGGTCCCACCTCTCACTGAAGAGCTGTTGGCTGCTTTGGAGGGAGAATCATTCTTTTATGAAGATGTGACCTCTGGTGGGTTAAGCTCCAGAAGAGGATCCCGCATCCATGTGCATATTGACAGTGCTGATCAAACTCATTGCCTTACCAAAAAGAAGAGGAGAAGGAGGAAGTGAGGTGAGAAGAGTCACTTGTTGGATAGGACATAGGAGATGCTTAAAGATAAAAATTGAGGGTATCTCACGGTTGTTTTGATTTGCATTTCTCTGATGATTAAGAATGTTGAACATTTTTTCAAGTGCTTCTCAGCCCTTTGGTATTCCTCTGTTGAGAATTCTTTGTTTAGTTCTGTACCCCATTTTTAATGGGGTTATTTGAATTTCTGGAGTTCAGCTTCTTGAGCTCTTTGTATATATTGGATATTAGTCCCATAATCAGCCACCTACACTATTGCATATGCCAGCAAGATTTTGCTGAAGGGACCCTGATATAGCTGTCTCCTGTGAGGCTTTGCCAGTGCCTGGCAAATACAGAAGTGGATGCTCACAGTCATCTATAGGATGGAACACAGGGCCCCCAATGTAGGAGCTAGAGAAAGTACCCAAGAGCTGAAGGGGTCTGCAACCCTATAGGTGGAACAACAATATGAACTAATCAGTACCCCCCCCAGAGCCTAGTTGGCCATCATTGGGAAGAGAGGACCCTTGGTCTAGCAAACTTTATATGCTCCAGTACAGGGGAAAGTGAGGGCCAAGAAGTGGGAGTGGGTGGGTAGGGGAGCAGAGCTGGGGGAGGGTATAGGGGACTTTTGGGATAGCATTTGAAATGTAAATGAAGAAAATATCCAATAAAAAAAAAGAAAAAGAAAAAAAAGAAATTGAGGGTACCAATACAATACATTTCACTGTATATGTGTATGAAATTCTCAAGAAAAAAAATTGAAAGAAGTTTAGGCCAGGCTTAGTTATATATCAAGATCTGGGATAGCCCGAACTTCATAGTGAAACCCTGACTAAATTTTTAAAAAATAAAAATAAACAATGAAATAAATTTTAGAAGTAAAAGCTCTAAGTCCTCAAGATCTGACTCCAGCATTGCGAGCAAGATTGGAAACTGACCACAGCTGGCTCTGTCTAGATCCCAGACTAGATCCCAGCTAGATCCCAGCTAGATCACAGCTAGATCACAGCTAGATCACAGCTAGATCACAGCTAGATCACAGCTAGATCCCAGACTAGATCACAGACTAGATCACAGCTAGATCACAGACTAGATCACAGCTAGATCACAGCTAGATCACAGCTAGATCACAGCTAGATCCCAGCTAGATCACAGCTAGATCACAGCTAGATCACAGCTAGATCCCAGACTAGATCACAGCTAGATCACAGCTAGATCACAGCTAGATCACAGCTGGCTCTGTCTAGATCCCAGCTAGATCCCAGACTAGATCCCAGCTAGATCACAGCTAGATCACAGCTAGATCACAGCTGGCTCTGTCTAGATCCCAGACTAGAATCCAAGTTTCTGGAAAGCCAAGAAGCACAGACCCTGCTAGACCGTCAAGTCTGGTGCAGAGTTCACAACCTCCAGCAAATCACCACTTGTTCATTGAACAGGAGTTTTCTGAGCACTGAAAATGGTGATCCCCATCCCAGTCAGCAGGGCTCCATCCCAGGCAGCAGGGCTCCAGCACTGACCAATGTAAGTAAAATCTCTATTTTAACGGCGCTCCATTAGACTGAACAAGATCAATGACAAACAGGGAAATCACACAAATAAATAAGACAAAAGTTGAAATGGTGGTTAGAATTACTACAGTCTCAACTGCTAACTGAGATGAAGTACATTTGCTGAGCTGACTAAGAATAGTCCTTCTCAGGACTAGCTCAGTGTTTAAGAGCACTGGCTGCTCGTCCAAAGAACCAGAGTTCAAATCCCAGCACCCACACAGTGGCTCACAGCTGTCTGTAACTCCAATTCCACGGCCATCGATTGCCCTCTTCTGGCCTTCATCAGCACTGCACATACATGGTGCACAACAAATATACATGCAAGCAAAACACCCATACACATAAAATAAATAAATCTAAAATAAAAAAATCTATAGCTTATCTCCCATGCCATCTGAGGGAACATATGGATGGAGACCTCAAAGACTGAAAGAATCCAGCAATCTGAAGATCCCAAGATAAAACATGACAGGAAGAGAAGGGAGAAGCAAACGCAGACATTCATGAAAGCCAGTGGACAGCCTGTGTGGGTGGGCGTGATTTAAGTGAGGGAAGATGAGTGGGTGGGGCAGTGAGAGGAGATAGGGAAGCGATTGCAGATGACCTTACACCACATTGTCAGGAAACACTAAAATATTTTAAGCAAGTGTCTTCATTTCTCCATGGTGTGATAAAATATTCGGACTAGAGAAACCTAAGGGAAAGGGCTACAAATTTTAGCTCACAGTTCAAGGTCTCATGAATGCTGGAGAAAATCAAGGTGGGAGGAGCTTAAAGCCACTGGATACATAGCATTCACTGACTACATGCCATCCACTAACTACACGCCATCTGCTGGCTACACACCATCCACTGACTACACACCATCCGCTGGCTATACACCATCCACTGACTACACACCATCCACTGACTACACGCCATCTGCTGGCTACATGGCATCTGCAATCAGGAAACAGAAGAGAATGTGTAGCAGTGCTGAAGTGCTGATCTCTCTCTCTCTCTCTCTCTCTCTCTCTCTCTCTCTGTGTGTGTGTGTGTGTGTGTGTGTGTGTGTGTGTGTGTGTGTGTGTACGTGTGTGTGTGTGTGTGTGTATGCTTTATACAGTTTTCAGGAGTGGGAATGGTCCCACCCACAATCAAGATGGGCACTCCCCAATCAATTAATATAATCAAGATAATCCCCCATATGCTTGCCCCAGGTGCTGTCTTCAAGTGACTCTAGATTCTATCAAGTTAATAACTAACAGTAACTATCTCAATAGATAAGAGATGCTATCTAGTCTGTATGTGGCTTTAAGATTCTCACTGGGTACTTCATGGAATCAAATTCTTAAATGAACTATAAGTTACCGATTAAGTGTTCCTGGTAAAGGAGCCAGGCCTGGGAAGCTCGGTTCACAAGAAAGGGATAACATCTCCACTGTAGTCCCCACCATGGGGAACGGACGGAAAAGCCACCTACATGCTTCACACCCAGCACCTCCAGATGAAGCCTGAAGGTGACTCTCCCTTTGAAATTTGTTCAACATCTTCCTCCTCTGTCCCTGCAAAGTCGGCAGCCTTGCCGTGAAGCAAGGCATTCATCAGCAAATCTAAAATATTTATTGTGCATATTTTAAAGGCCAGAGTGCTACATCATCGAGC